>NC_069380.1:41562777-41880833 GCF_027475565.1 Acinonyx jubatus
TAAAGGTCTTTCTCTACTTTCTTTAAATATAGTTTCCCTTTTTTCACTTTACGAGGGAACATGATTATCCTGTTGACAATTTATCAGGAGTATGTAACATAATGCCTTCAGCAGCGCTAGATGTCTTATAGGTATTTTAAGTGAAAATTTTAAGTGAAGTAAAAGAATAAATGGAAGTCTTTACAGTGACTTATATTCACCTAGATTATTTTGGCTTCTAACTCTCCAGGTGATCATTTCTTTGTAGCTGTTCTCTTTTTTTGTTTGGTTGGTTTGGTTTTTGTTTTTTTGTTCCCAACAGACACATTCATTGCAATTAGCATTCCAAAATTAGTATTTTGTCTCACAGATGCTATCACAAAAATAAGGTGCACTAGTAGCACAGATTGAGAGTACCTGTGGTAGAAACATTAAAGCAGTGGCTTTAGTCTTCATGGTTTGTTTCTCCAACTGGACCCTCAGCAACTCATGGCAGGAAGCAACTTCCTCACAGTACTCTCTTACCTAAGTGAATACGTTTGAAGTCACCTATTATACACATGAACAAATAGCTTCTCTTCAACTGCCGGGGCCTGCAGCATTTCCCTACCCAGGAGACTTTCCCAAGTCCAACTTTGGTTCTTCCAGGGCAGTAGACCACCCAGCAAGCAAGTTGACTAGGATCTGCTTCAGAACTCCCTGAACTGACTGATAACCCTTATCACTTTGAGTAAATTTCCCCCACCCCTCTCACAATCCCCATTCCAGATGTCCTTTCAGTCCAGAGACACCATTCTCCTTTCTTCTTGTTGTCTCAAAATTACCTCCTCTCTTCTCTTTCTCAATAGTACTTCTTTTGCTCCCTATCCCAACAAGCCTTTTGACTTTTAATCCAGGTATGCAGAGAGACTAGCCAGATGGAGGTGGTCACTACTGCTCAACAAACAGCCAAAAGTTGACCATTCCAGGTAGGATTTATGAGAAAAGAAAAGAAAAGAAAAGAAAAGAAAAGAAAAGAAAAGAAAAGAAAAGAAAAGAAAAGAAAAGAAAAGAAAAGAAAAGAAAAGAAAAGAAAAGATGATTCCATATAGTCTTTTGTCACAGGCCAAATACATTCAACTATGGTTCCTTGTGAACAAGTGAAATTAACAATTAAAAACGTATTTCTTATTGTGCATTTTGTTGTTGCAAGTAGATCACGTTTAAAGCATTTGTAGAAACTTTCCCTCAATTTACTACTTTATGATACACTAAATGAAACCCATTTGTTCCCAGTCAACACACAAGGTATACTTTATAACCAGAAAAAAATCTTAACAAATCTAAGTTTAAAAAAGATTGGAAAAAAATGTTAATAATGTGAAACTAAGTCTGAGGAAATTCAGTAAGAGGTATACAGCTCAAGCACCAGATGAAACATCTTATTTTTTTCTTTGTTTAGAAATTTCTCTCTCCTACACTATTCCAAAATTTAATGGTCTCTATCACCAGCTGGCTGATATTTTTCAAATAATTCTAACAATTTAATAAAATGTATAGGTGCCAAGTACCATAACCGAGGAATAGTTTCTTTCAATGTATTATTGCTTAAGTAATATTTCAGAGCAATCTATCATCATAAATAACTTCGGTTACTATAGAGTTTTAGCAACTCTGTATATTGTCCATTTCCTGACAATGCTTTTTCAGTTGATTTTCCTTCTGTGCTAGAACTTTCAAGGCTTTTCTTAAGGGGCTATACACAAATCCAGAAAAAGAGAGAAAGATAGATGGATAGAGATATATTCCAAAAATAATCATTCAGTTTTTTTTTTATATGCTGCATCAGGCTGAATTCTGTCTTCTTTTGTCAATAAAATATATAATGAGAGTGAGAAGAAAGGGGAAAATAATTTATAAGTCTTGTAGAATTTTTGATAATTCGATGAAGAGTCAAACAGTAACACCCTATGGCAAAACTCCTTAGCCAGTTCCCTCTAAATATGCAATAGAAGAGCAGAGCTCTGAGAACTGAACATTCAGTGTGCCAAAGCTTTTTCAAGGTGCCGCGGTGCTGGGTACATGGGATGACAAAATTTTGCTAAGTAAATAAAATACATAAATAAGCCCATACATTTTCTCACATCTGGCTGTAAATTCTTCATGAGCAATTACTACCAAGCTCTCTAACTTAATATAGATAAACCGGATACAATTTCAAGTCATTACTCATGAAGGAGGAGCAATGCAAAACCACCTTTATGAGGACCACAAATCATAGCGGCTCTGTGCACATTACAACACTTTTCTTTAAATGCTTCCTGGATATTATGTTATATTAGAGTTTTATGTACCTTTTTTGAACCAGTTGACATGGGTAGGCATAGGAAATAAAATTCCTCAGAATTTTAACTTCAAACACTAGTATTCTCTACTTTAAAATTTCTCCATTGGTCCCCTCCTGTGCCTTGCTCTAAAGCCCATTTCACAAGAGCAATAATACATTGAAAGGTTTCAAATTACAAAAGGATTCCATGTTCTGTGACTGAGGCAAAGACCTATTAATGCCAGTTGACACTGCACATTGTAGTTTCATTGTGCTTTTAAATAAATGATGCAGGTAACACAGGCTTTTGTAACTCCACATACACTTAAGAGAGATTTTAACTTCTGTCCAAATATATTTCAAGTAATACAATAACAGACATTTTCAATATCAGGGTTGATCTTGATCATTCATGCTATATTTTTATTCAAGGCAACTGTTTTGGCATTTTATGTAGTTCATTTAAGTTTATTTCATTATATGTTGTAATAAAATCCCTGAGACAGCAGCTCTGAAACAGTACCAAATACATAGGGCTAAAACCAATTTATTAAAAAAAAACAGTATTAATTTATAACATGTTCCATTAAAAGGCATCAAAATGCACAGAGAAGCCTATGACGCCTCATATGAGCCTATGATGTAGCAGAGCCCAGGGATACAATGACGGGCTTTCCATCCCTGCAGAGATGGCCCATTTGTGAATTGCATGTACATGTGTGCACACACACCATGGTTGTAAATACATATTCCATGTGGGTGATTCATATATTTTTTCATAGAGATGATTACATATATTTGTATATGAAGGAGTATTTCTTTATTACACAGAATTACTTTCATTAATATTACAGGTAGTATATTTTTCTAAAAGATTTTGCCTTTAAATATATAAAATATATAAAATATATACATATATGTGTGTGTGTGATTATAAAATTTTAAGTGTGCTATAAATAAGCCACATATTTTTACTATACTAAGCTAATATATAATGTCTAACACAAAAGCATCTTAGAGTTTAGGGATAAAATATTTCTGAAAAATAATCCTATCAAGAATTATATTTTGAAACTTCTGTGGTAGAGAGAGAAAATTTTTTTAAAACCTGGATTGAATGTAATTTCCAATAGTAGGACTATGTCTATTTATCATGAAAAATACTTTCCAAAAGTAAATATTTACCATAATATTAGCTTTCACTATCTGCATGCCAGTCTTTAACAACAGACTTCAAGTCAACCTTTAGTCAAAGAAATCAGATAATAAATTTGCAGATTCAAATCTAGAGTGCTTTAAAGTGAATTCAAAATTCAAGGCTATGCCAGGTATTTCAATATTAGTTTTTCTAGGCAAATGCTTAAATAAGTTCAGTGGTTTATTATACTTCTCTTCCTGGAAAGTTTCCTTTTTCTTTTTGTTTAGTGTTTATTTATTTTTGAGAGAGACTGAGTATGAGTGGGGGAGGGGCAGAGAAAGAGGGAACAGACCCGAAGCTGGAACCTATAGTATTAATAACATATACAGAGAGAAAAAGAGAGAGAGCAAGCACACTGATTTTTTTATAGTACACTAATAACAAATGCTATCCCTTGAATACATAATTTTAAGATGTGTTTTTATAATCTGAGTGTTTTGGGTTTTGATTTTAATTCATTTATGCAAATTGTACAGTATCTTAATTTGAGTGAAAACATATCTCTTTAATGATTTACAGTAAAAAAGATGTTCCAGAATACCCTGGAAAGTGCCACTTGGTCTTTGGGGGACTTAGATTTGACTCTCAGCCCCACCACCATCTGACAGCATGTCTTTGCCTTAGTGTTTTTATCTGTAAAATGGGAAGTTTAGAGGTTAGATCTTCTCCACCTCTCCAAGTAAATATGCAGTATACATGTGAGATGTTATTATATACGTTACCCAAAACTTGGTAGTTTTTTTCCCCAAATACTGATCTCTAAACTTAGATCTTCATAAAATGGTGTAAATAATTTACTTGATAAAATAAACTGCAAGAAATTAGAAACTTTGCCACTGATTCTGTTATAATTCACCACTGATTCATTTGCTCTCATCTTGTTGATAGCTTTGAAAATGTGTGTGGCTGTATTAAAACAAAAGGAAAACTTTTAATTCTCATGCCCCATATACATCTTTTTTTTCATGAAGAGGAAAAAAAAACTACTATCAAAGCCTGATGTTTATTGACTATACTTCTACTTCCTGTGTAGAAAAAGAATTGGTGCTTTGGGTAGCTTTTGAAATAATTTAGAGTATTTAGGGCCAAATTAAAAAAATTAATCACAGTGATGTTGGATGGAAACTCTTCAGCAAGTCTGGAATCTCTCTAGCTGTGAATGTTTAAAAGGCTAGAGCATTTTTAAAATCTATTTTTAAAATTAAAGTTCTATGTATTTTAAGGAACAAAACCAAGTCACATGAGAAACATGCTCACTTTCAAGGTCTTAAAACTGGTTCTTCTTATAGGTTTGGGCTGAGAATCCCCGAAGGAATGTATTTTCACAAATAAGGAAATATCTTTAGATGTAGTCACTGCTAATAGAATATGCCTTTTGAATTACTTTACCTCCAAGCTCCAAACTAAAATAACATTGGCAAAACCACTTTACTGTTTGACTTTAATCCTCAGGTCATAGAACTGTAACACTTAGATGACTCTCTAAAACACTATCACTTCTTTGATTTATCCTTATTAAGTTGTTCTTCTGGTGAAGGGAGGTATAAAAATGAACCAGAAATAGATTACATATACATATAAAAATCCATTTTGAAAATTTATATTAATAAATGTGAAGCATAACTGGGAAACATTTATTTTCAGAATAGGAAAACGATAAAACATATAATTCAATACTGTCTTCAAGAAACACATTAAATGCAGTAAATTTTATGATTTTATAAATTCTCCCAAATAAACACATCCATGTAATCAACCAACATTTCTTAAGAACCTCCATGTGCCAAATACTTTTTAATGATTTTGTTAAAAGAATACTTAAGAAATAATCCTTGTCCTCAAAGAATTGACGGTATTTTCAATATGGTCATTTTTGTGAACCCTCTATATTCCCAATGTGTTCATATATATATATACATATCTCCAAAAAGAAGGTAAAAGAGAATAAAACTTGAAGAGAAGGGAATACATGGTGGCATTTTTATAGTTTCTTCCCTCATATAGCATTTTTTTAGAAAAATACAGAAAGATGGCTTTTTGTTAAACAATACCACACTTTTGTCCTATAATGGTATTACAATAAATATTGTACTCCAACTAGGGGTGCCTGGGTGGCTCAGTTAGTTGAGCGTCCGACTTCGGCTCAGGTCATGATCTCGTGGTTCCTGGGTTTGAGCCCCGTATCGGCCTCTGTGCTGACAGCTCAGAGCCTGGAGCCTGCTTTGGATTCTGTGTACCCACCTCTCTTGGCCCCTCCTTGACTCATGCTCTGTCTCAGTCTGTCTCTCAAAAATAAATAAATGTTAAAAAAAATTAAAATATTGTACTCCAGGGGCACCTGGGTGGCTCAGTCGGTTAAGCATTCGGCTTCGGATCAGGTATAATCTTGCAGTTCATGAGTTCAAGCCCCACATCGGGCTCTGTGCTGACAGCTCAGAGCCTAGAGCCTACTTTGGATTCTGTGTCTCCCTCTCTCTGCTCCTCCCCTGCTCCTCCTCTCTCTCTCTCTCTCTCAGGAATAAACTTTAAAAAAATTTTTTAATAAATAATAAAATAAAATATTGTACTCCAACTAAATAAAGATTAATGTTTAAGTTCATGATAGTTTTTATGTACTGGAGGAGGGGCAATATTTAAAGGTGACTAAACAATATATAGACAACATTTTATTTTTTAATGCTTATTTATTTTGAGAGAGAAAGAGAGTGAGAGAGAGAGAGAGAGAGAGCGAGCATTTGCGGGGGGGGAGGGGCAGAGAGAGGAAGAGAAAATCCCAAGCAGGCTCCATGCTGTCAGTGCGAAGCCTGATAGGGGGCTTGATTCCAGGAACTGTGAGATCATGACCCGAGCCAAAATCAAGAGTGAGATAATTTACTGACTGAGCCACCCAGGCGCCTCTGGGTGTTATAAAACATTTTTCTTGCTATTAATAACATTGATAACAGAAATACACTTCCAAACCAAGAAAAGGTATGATTAAAAAAAAAAAGTTCCCTTTTAGGAAAAGAGAAAAAATGTATCCGTACCCTAATTATTGCATATTAACGTAAATTCAATACCATTGAAGCATGGCACCCTGTGGTCTTGTATTAGCACTCTTTTACAATTTTAAGCTCTTTTATAAAGATTTTTTGATTCAACTTTAGATGATAGGGGTCTGACAAGAATGAGTAGACTTTTTCATTCCCCTTCAGTGAAATAACAGAGACGATTCTGCTAGACTATTTACACAATATTTTTCTTATCATTTTGATTACCAAGACCTAAAATAGAGAATGAGACCACCAACACTAAATTGTGTTGATTTTCTTATCTCACTGTAGCAAGATGTTGTTTAAATTGATCTTGCAATTCGTAATGTTACACAATAATCCAAACAGCTATGGGACACTTTAAAAAACAAAATATAACTTTTGTCCAGCTTCTAAGAGGTAGGAGCTTGTATATATGTGTGTGTGTGTGTGTGTGTGTGTGTGTGTGTGTGTGTGTGTGTGTTTGCATGTCTGTGTGTCCATAGAGAAGCAGAAGGAAGCAACCAGATAAGGTAGTTGGCTTCTTTTGAGGCTCAACATGAAAAGAAATAAGAAATCAGAGTAAATATGATTCATACTCCTGACACTGAGCTCAGTAGTTCTGAATCCCTCTTTGCCTTTCTTTTAGCCTCTGCTCTTTTGAAGTTCTATTAGGTCTCTTTTTTATTCCCCTCAGTGGCACTGAAACTCTTTTAAGAGCTTGGAATCTGGGCTTGAAAACTGTGCTTGCAAGTAAGGATTTGTAGCAATTCGCTTCCTTTGGGTGACTTCAACATCTGATAGGCTTATTGAATGTTAGAGCTGAAAGGAATGTTAAAGATTCTTTTCTTAAACTCTATTATCAATGAAGAAATTAAGGCACAGAGATTGACTGACCCAACATCAAATATTCAGAGGCCAATAGATGACATATTTTGTTTTGGATGACGTTTGACATAGGGTAGAAATTATCTTAATTCCTTTTAATATAATTGAAGCAGAAAGAAATTCAGTCATATTCTCAATACCATATTTTAAATTATAGGCTTACAGAGTTTAAAGGGACCTTTTAACCTAGTTCATTACTATTCTTACAAATTGCCTAGGTCACTCCCACGAAAAAGACTAATAACAAAGACCCATCAATAGACTGAATTTAGACCATCTAGTTCATTCAATCCAGATGGCCATTCAATTTAATAGGAAAAAAAATCTCCCTAGAAGGGACTTATAACCAAATCTCAAGAAACCATCTGCTTAACTCAATATTCAAATGTATTCATAAAACACATCTTTCTCAGTTCAACTCAAAATATCCCATGCTCAGAATTGGGGAGTTAAAAGGGCCAATCAGATATTCTGAAAAATCAGCTAAAAAAGAGAGTCTTATGAATTTAAAAACCAAATACTATGAAATGAATATGGCCAAAATTATAGGTCTATGTATTGCAACTGTATGTGTAATTTATCCATACAGTTTAGACCCTTTTGCGTTAATGGTTGATCGTGAGCGAGACTTAGCTGAACTTTCCCAACTTGTATTTTGTGCTTTTAAGCTAATTGACATTGTACACATCTTCTCAAAACACAGAATATTCTTTCTGATCTTATTCCTTAGTGAGCTTTCTAAAGCATGGAGAAGTATAGAAATTTGGCCACAGTCTTATTAAAATAAATAGCTAAACACAACAAGGAAGCTTTGCATAAGGAGGGAAAACTCATTCACACACAAACATCCAGTAAAGGACACATTCAGCAAATATTTACAAACTTTTAAATAAGCTATAGAAAGTACACATGAAAGAAAACAAAACCTTATTTTCTGCTGCTCATTAAACTGAAACTTGTAAATGAAGTTTTCTTTGAAAATTAAAGTAACAACCTACTTTCCCCTATTTCAGTTGCCTATTTCATATATTGAGCATCAAGTAATAAAACATACACTTCACTTGTTGAAAACTTTATCCAATCATTGGATGGTTTATGCTGATTTCAAGTTCGACAAGACAACAACTTTTGCTCAATTTATTCTTCATAAACAAACAGAGTACACGTTAACATCAACTGCCATAAAATCAGGCCTTTGGGAAGGTGTCACATATAAAAGTGGGGCACCCTTGCTTCATACATGATAGTAAGTACATATTAAGGACCAAAAATGTTTTCCAGCTTTCCTCATCCTTCAACAGCCTGAGTCAAATGACTCACAATATTCTAGACACATTTTGCATTTTAAATCCTTTTTGAAACATAACAACAAATCAGTTATTTGATTATCATAATCAGAAACACTAATCACTACAGTCTTGATGAAAATTCAGACATTATCTCAAGAGGGCTCTGGCCCAATAAATGTGTTGACATGCTATTTGTTTTTATGATGGTTATTCATTGTGATTCAGTGTAAAATAAGTTTATGGAAAAGTGACAAATACTTGGTGTGAGAATCCAATACAAACAGAAAGTACATAAGAGAGAATCTACCAGAAGACCCCTTTTAATTTCATTACTAAGTTAAATAAATACACAAATATCCTCTTATTAAAATGTTCCCAGAGTAATAATTGTCTTTATTTATACGAACAATTCTGTAAATGTAAAGTGCCATGTTTTCACTTTAAATTATGTATATAACAAACTACTTAAGACATCTCCCTCTACTATACCCAAACACTCTGAAGAGACACCCCAACATGCAAGACACATTCACCTCTCTCCCGTTCCTTCTCCCATAAAACCTTGCACATTAGGAAAGTGCTTCAGGCACCCAGACAAGCAAAATCTAAGATGACCACGTCTTGTGCTAAAACTGCTGTATATGCTATTTTCAAAAAAAAAAAAAAATGAGTTCTTTTTCCCCAATGCTTTCATGGAAATGGATGTCAAGATAAAGAAAAGTCTCAGTTGGTGACTGAAGTTGAAATTGAAGGGTTGGAGTATACAAGGTCCCAGCAGCAGTCATGTATAAGTTTGACAAAACCGTACAGAGAAAGTAAGCAGACATTTCCAGAAATGCACAGGCACCAAGTGTAAAAGGAGAGAGGGACGCAGACAGTGAGTGAGACACATAAAAATACATGGAGAAAGTACTTCATTTATCATTCTCTGTTCCACTTTAGATAAGAATCTGAGTGTTCTTCATTCTCTTTCGTTGGATTCCAGGTTATCTATTTTTAATCTAGCTGC
Organism: Acinonyx jubatus; assembly: GCF_027475565.1. NCBI lineage: Eukaryota > Metazoa > Chordata > Mammalia > Carnivora > Felidae > Acinonyx > Acinonyx jubatus. The sequence continues at coordinate 41,572,457 of NC_069380.1, forward strand.
TGTAAATGAATTTCTCTTTCTTAGAACCACAAGTGTCTTCATCATCAACTTTCTTAATTGTATATATTAAACTTTATTAAGACTTTTTTTTCTTTAAATTGACATGATTGGAACCATTTTATTTTTCTTTTTGAGAGAGAGACAGAGGGAAAGTGAGGGGCAGGGAGAGAGGGAGCCCTAAGCAGGGCATGGGCTGACAGTGCGGAGCCCCAACACAGGGCTTGATCTCATGAACCATGGGATCGTGACATGAGCAGAAATCAAGAGTCAGACGCTTCACTGACTAAGCCACCCAAGTGCCCCAAGATTTTTTTTAAACCTTACTTTATGTCACTTTATTACTCTTCTTTTCCAGGAAAGGCTAAGACAAATAAAGGGAAACATTTTCAAAAAGAAAATAGAATGTGTCTTAATTTATCATTTTAACAGTTTTTTATAATTGTTATAGTAATAATTTTCACTAATTTTCCCCTCTTGAAAAAAAATAAGTACAGAAGAATGTGCCCAGGTATCAGATGGATGCCCCACTATTTCTAGGTTATCATGATAAGACCACTAAGTATTCCTGACATGCCAAATGGGTTTAAATCTAAATAATGATATAACTTTGTCAGTTAATTTACTTATAATTAATCTAAGTCTCAGAGTACTTTCAACACTCTCTTTTCCACATATTTCTCTTGTTCGGCACTTTGGAAAGAGTATTCTGCACCTTCTATTGTCAACTACCTCATTCCTCAATTATGCATCACCTTCCTTAACATTTGACAAAAACTACTTGGAAAGCCTCCACTCTTCTTTCTTTCCCTTTTCTTATAATGTTAATCTCTATTTTCCTCAATAATTCTCTTCATTTCAGTATCCTTGACTGTTCCTTTCTTACTGGAAGCATCTTCTATATTGGTGTTGGTCAAGTCCACATTTTTTGTTAGCTTATTTTCTCATTAGTCCTTATCTCTCTGGGAAACTTCATGTAATTCCATATCTTTAATAATGTCATATACACCTTTAAGTGATAATACCCAAATTCACTGCTTCAGAACCAAGTATTTTCCTATGCTTCATTGTGCATTTTTAAATGTTTGCTTAAATACTCCATCTAAGAGTATCTTAAAACCTCATCTTAAAACCAACTCACCCAAAGTCCCACTTATTGGCTTACAGCCTCCTTACTCTTTTTCCTTGTGCATCCAGAGCAAATATAACTTTCTGAACATTCATTGCTCTGAATAATAATCAGCTGTTTTTGTGCCTATTTTCCCCTTGATGTTCCAGTGCTGTGCATAGTGTCTAGCAGGTTATATATTCTTAAAACTGTTTTTGAATTAAAATATTCAGTATTTTCAATTTCAAATTCTACTTTGGAACCACAACATACATTGGCATTCACAGAACTCCATAGATATGCTACAGCTAATCGGAAGTATTGAATATTTGGGATTGTTTCATTCAGACAGGTTGGTTACATGCAGGCAAAATCTTCAGAGTGTTTTCATGGAAAAAGCTTTGTATTCACTGTAACACCATGAGCAAATGGTTATGTCCCTATGGGGATAATGACCCCTTTCCTGACTGTCAAGGAAGGTGAATAAGAGGATTAAATAAGTCAATTAGATTGTGAAAGAATTTGAGAGGCTATAAAAATCAGGTTCTGTTAATTAATATTAACATTTAAAATTATATACAACATGTTCCATCTATTCCTTGTTCAGTTTTAAAGCTAGCATGATGTTCATTTTTCAAAACAACAGATTAGGGCAATGCTTTAACATTCTTTTCCTTTTTAAGTATATTCATATAACTGATAATATGTCTGCTCCCTAGAATCATATAAATAATATGCTGTCTGTGACCCTGACAATACTGTCCCAAAAATAAACATTGGCACACTATTGTTCAGAAGGACATGTGCTTTGTATCTAAATACTGCATTTACTTATATACTCTTGGCCTTGTAAGAGACTTGACTTAATGAACCCACATATTTTACGATGTGTGCTTTTAACTTTTACTCAAGAATAATAGGAATAAACAGTTTCCCCCCTATATTTTCAAGCAAGGTATGCAGAATAAGAATTTAAGGAAATATCCCAAAATGAATTCAGTTTCCTGATAAACTAAGATAAACTCAGTTTAAGTGATGTCAATATCAAAATTAACTGTATGTTGGTTGTCACTAATTCTCAGGACTTTGATCACAACTTCCTGAAAATTCCTGAGCTGCAGCATTAATCTCCTTGAAAGGGAGACACTCAATTTACAGTGTATTTTGCATGTCCCTAAACAGGTCTTGAATGATGAATTTCACTGTCTGACTGAGGTGGTTTACCTCAGCACATAATTTCTTATATTAATAACCTTCCCCTCAGGAGCTGAATGACCTTCTATAAATACAATCCCTTCATTCAATCAAAAAATTAAAGCCTGTAACCACCTCGCAATTCATCATCTTTTTTATAGGCAGTTGTTGAAGCAGAAACAAAACACATATCCCCAATCCTCAACCCATGTAATGCAAAATTATGCAGCCTTCTGCACTTATGTAACATAGATATATTGAAAATTATGTAGCATTTTGTGTTCCAAATCAATTCTATTGAGTGAATTCTTGTTTCCAGTGAGCCATAATTTTCAGAGAAAAAAAAATAACCCCTTTCCAAAATCAAAGGCATCCTAAAACAATAACCTCCTGAATGTTTGCATATTTTCAATCAGTATTTAAAAAATGCCTCTTCATATGAATGCTTCAACAATTATGGTGAAGCCAGATTATAGGGTTATTCTTGGAATCTGCAAGACTACCATTTACATGAAACTATCTAAGAGTGAATCTCAGAGTTTAGTAATGGAGGCTTCCTCTTTGAGCAAGATTGATGAATGTTTGTACTGAATTTCATTATGCATAAAGACCATAAAGTATATACTCAACAAACTGACATAAGTTCTTAGTTCAGCTTGTAAAGATCTCTACCTGAAAAACACAATCTAGAGCAGATAATAGAGTTATGTCAGAGAATTCTCTGGTAAACCAGGAAACATTAGTTAAAAAGCTTCAGGTGATTAGATTTCCAAAGTGAAAAAATGAGGAATATTGGATAAGCATTTTAAAATTCAATATTCTTAACTACATTTAATATTGTAACTATGGAAGCAGAGATTGTATTTATGTAAGAAATAGGATTTTTTTTAAATATGAAATTTATTGTCAAATTGGTTTCCATACAACATCCAGTGCTCATCCAACAGGTGCCCTCCTCAATACCCATCATTGACCCTCCCCTCCCTCCCACCCCCATCAACCCTCAGTTTGTTCTCAGTTCTCAGTAAGTAGGATTTTTTTAATACTAAAAACCAGCATTACATTCAGACTAGGTCCCTTCATCAGGCAGACAACTAAATCAACCTGAACAGGTTCTACTGGCTAATCCAGTTGATAAAACTAAGGTGAAGGGCTATATTTATTGCATATGGTCCTCTTATATCAGGTAAGTAATCTTTATTTTACCAAAGTTATATAAAGGGAAAATCAATTTTAGTGGAAGACCTAAAGTGTACCACATGAACACACACATGTTACGTGAATATATGCTTTGCATAAATCAAGAGAAGAAGCACATATTCAGACCTACTGGATAAGTTGGAAAGACTGAAACATAGCACCTCTCCTTCAGAATCCTGGACCTCAAAGGAAGACCGCAGTACAAAAAAAATCATTTCAAATGAGGTGGACTGTTATTTGAATGCTTCCTAAATGAGTATACTGGAGTTGAGTTGGGTGGTCAGCAAAACTTCTGGGGAAATATTCAAAACTATCCTAATAGTAACAATTCTAACAGTCATTTAAACTATTCTAAAATGGATTCAATGATATTGTTAGTAGTTTTAATAAATTAACCATTTTAGAACAGTTAAGACTGTTAACTTAAAAATATTGTTACATGAACATCACTATGGAGAGGATTAAAAAAATTAGGCAAACTCTGTCAACTATGCCATGATATGACTCACTAGCTGGGTTAACTTGTTTCATGTTTAAGTGATATCAATATTTGTCTTCCTTTCACATAGAGAGACCATGCCATCTTTTCCATTTATTATACTCAATCATGTGATTGACTATGCCCAGATAAAATGATTGTGCAGAAATTAAATGTGATGCAAATGTATAATTCATCACAAATTGTTGATTTAATATTATACAAATGTTTTAGAATATATAAAAGATATATCTAATTATAAATATCAAGTGACACATTTCTAGGGAAATAAAAAGATCCGTTATTTCTTCTTCAATTCCAGGAGAACTACCTCTCTGCCTTCTTTTTACAAAGACCATTCTTTCCCCTGACCTAAGAGAGAAAGACAGTACATTCAAATTGCTTCTGAATGGGCAGGAGAGCAGACTCAATGGGCACTAATAGGCATTTTCTATCTTTAATTTTCATTATTCCTTCAGAGATGTGTGGGAGGAAGGTAATAGGAGAAATTAATTCCAGCAACTCACCCAGAAGTAACTTCCTTATGTTCACATCCTCACTGAGCTTTTGGCTTGAATAACTTCGTTGGTGGACAAACATTACCACTGCCTCATGCTTGGAAAGTTCTGAATGTAATTGTCTGTCAATGATATGATGATTTATAATGCAATCTGTCCCCAATGCTAGTGCTGCAGATAACTCTAATTTGCCTCTCTTTGTATTAGGTATGAAGGGCTTGACAGTCCTGCTCAGTTTTACAGTTTAGCCTTTCTTTAGGTGATACAGCCACTCAAAATACATCTCCCTTCGATTCTCATTAGGGAAAGGATAGTGCTACCAAGACTATTATTGCAATGGTCATATTTTTCTAACTCATTTAGTTTTTCATCTTATTAAAAATCTTATTACATTAGTAAATGTTTATAAATAAATAGAACTAGGAGAGTATGTTTATTAGCTTTTAGGTATATCTTATCTAATATTCTCTTGGCATCACTAGAGTATGAAAAGAGGAGATGCTTTATGCACAATGAGAACCTGAGACTATGATATAGTAATGTACCATGATTCAGATAGCTAAAAAAAATACACACAAATCTGAAAAGATGAAATCACTAGTGAATAGGTGTATTATTGTATGTCCATTATCTGAAGAGCAGAAAATGGCATCATTCATACAATTTTTCCAGATTCACAGAACTAATATTTAAGGTATGCTACACCTGGCTAACACACATATGCAGTTATATAATTGGCACATTTGATAACTAATTATATGTTACCAAATCTTGCCTATGAAGAATAAGTGAGATGCGAAAAAGAGCACGTCTTTTAGGCATGTACATAATTATATGTAAACTTTGTTTCATAACAGAGTTATTTCTGAAAATTTTGTATTCAAATGTTTTAACTTTATAAATTGAATAAAGATTCCATTTTAATCAAGATAATCAACATGTATAGTTCTATATGATTGGGTTTATTTTAATATCCAAGTTAAAATCAAAAGCTTATAATTATAGGCAACATTACTATGTGCCAAATATAGTTCCAAGTAATTCAAATGTATCATCCTTTTTTAATCTTCATAACTACCCAACAGAATGTATGCATTCTCCATCCTCATTTTATTAGGTAATGAAACCTAGGCATAGAGTAAATAAGTAATTTTCTCAGTGTCACAAAGCTAATTGGTTAGAAAGCCCACTTGTTAGTTCTCTGCCATAGTGATAGGGTCTTAATGTTGACAACTGCACTCTTCTGCTACAGCATTTTTAATGTGGGTGAAGTAGATTCTAGGAATCAACAAAAAGTTATTAATACACCTCCATAGTTCTTTCCATTTTACTAGCTATGGCCTATTTCATGAAACTGTTGTCTGGTGCTTTAATACAATACTTAACCTATCAATGCAATTTCATAATTTTATGTTTTAAAAAGGTTTAAAGAAATAGGATCCTCCTGTTTCATCTACTCCCTGCAATGAGCTTTCAGCCTGAGGTTCTAAAAGCATGAAGTCATGTTGGCACAGAATTAAAGCAGGAAGGAAGAGGACCAAGAAAAGAAAAGTAACATAAGAGAAATAAAGAGACCACCTACTCTTAAGTCCTGTAACCTAAAAGACAGCTATTCTTCAATTTTATTTTATCCTTAACATATTTGAAAAGCACTTATTTACTCCCTTTTCAATTTTGTTTTTCAACTTGTATAACTTAAAACTTTCTGAAAATTTCTTTGGGTGAGAACTCAGTGTGGTCACCAATCCATGAACAAGTAGCCACCTGCCCCCTCACAGGAAGTGCATCATTTAAAAACTCATGTAACTTATAAATCACTCTTCTTAGCTCTCATCAAATCAAATAATGTTACATTTAAAATATATCCACACCTTATCTCAGGCAGTCCTCAAATCCAGACAGAGCAGAATGGATTAAAAAACAATTACCCTTCAGGTAGTACTTCTTTGAACATAATAAGATCCCCATTGCAATGTGTTCTCCCCACCATGTTACTGTTTTTAAATATATTATACAGGTAACCACATGCTTTGTGTGGAGAGAAAAATGTAAAACATATAGTATGTGTACTCTGTACATATTCTTAATCAACTACTTTATAATTAGGTCTAAACACAGGGTAAGAATTTTGATGATCTTAGTAATGCTCGTTAAAATGAGATTCTACCAGTATTCAAATGTACTAGGGAAGCTCTTCATTTAAAGAAAATCCATAAGTAATTTCATCATGTACTAATTAAAGCAAACAAATAAAAATACAATCTGGAAATGTGTATAATCAGTCTCTTAAATATTTTGAAAATTATGTTATTAATACAAATGATAGAAAAGTACACATACATGAGCATACATAAGGTATACACATATGAAAAATGTTTTTAAATATCTACAGGTATGATAAATATTAGAGAATTTCACTGCTCAGAGTGTTTAGATTCTCAGGTTGGCTGCTGTAGTTAAATAACTATATAAATCTATAGGGGTTGGAATCAGTAGAATGCACTATCCCACAAGGCAAACTGGCATGCTGTGATACAGCATATAAATCCTTGATTTTTTTTAACATTTTTTAAGTTTATTTATTTATTTTGAGAGACTCAGAGACAGCTTGAGTGAGGGATGGGCAGAGAGAGAGGGAGAGAGAGAAAATCCCAAGCAGACTCCTCAGTGTCAGCACAGAGCCCAACGTGGGACCCCCAACTCATGAAACTGTGGGATCATGACCTGATCTGAAACTAAGAGTTGGACATTTAACCAGCTGAGCCGTCCAGGCACCCCGCTTTTTAAAACTCACAAGATGGGATGAGTACATGGATGAATGGCACAAATATAAACATAAATTTTTGTAAGAGACACGAAAGATCTCAGCAAATGATATGAATTTGTCAAACAGGAAATAGGAAGAATATAAATCATAAAACTAAAGGGATAAATGGCCTACAAATAAACTTTAAACTTATTCTTTGTCAATTTGATTCAACTATCAATATTATATTCTCAAATAGTTTAAAATGGGCTAAGAATACTGTTATGATAAATGACTATTCAAAAATTTTAAAATATGATTTCAAATATTCTTTATACAGCCATTTTATTTCAAAATCAAAAATGTCTTACAATGGTGAAAATAATTCACTTTCCCATGTTCAGAGTCCTAAAAGCCTTCAATTTACATTTGTGTCTCTATGCCAAATCTCTAATATGCACCTCATAAAATGTTTGCCTAATATATCATCATTTAATATTTTGATAACTCTGTATGTGTTCCTTTTGGGGTCCTATGTAGAGGGGCCACAATGCACAGATTTAATTTAACTAAGTCACACTGGAATCTAAAAGTTTGTTTTTCCCTGAACACAATCTTTAACTTCAATTCCCTGTTTATTTTGAGTTTGACACAATGAGAGTCATCAGTTGTTATCTGTTGTTCTATTTAACTTGTTAAGTCGATTGTATGTTCTCTGCTTATTCTTATTACATCTTCAATGCCTCTTTTGTTAATGACATATTTGGATGCTTTTAAAATTATTTATATTCCCTTTATCAAATACTTTCTATCATACAAATGCATTATAATATAATAATATATAGTAAAATAAATAGATAACAGAATAAAAATATTTTTCCTAACAATTTCTGTGGTAATCCTTAAAATAAAGCTTTGTCTCTGGATATGGTAATTTAATTATAATTAATTATTTTGCAGGGCTTCATTTATCTATTATCTATATATAATGATCTGAATAAAACTTCCATGGCAATAGCAATACCTGAATTGCATTATTATATTTCCAAATATTATTTTACTTTTCAAACCTTATTTTCCTAGAGAAGCACCATTAACTAACATACTGAATTTCCCCAAAAAACAGTACCCTTATATGGCTTTATCATTGCATGTGGCTCCCATCTTGTCTGAACACTTGGAGGCAGGTGCTCCTTACTGATCATCCCTGAACACAATTTCCTGTTCCCTTTCTTGACTACTATGTACTACCTATGAAAAAAAACAAAAAACAAATCATTATTTTTTTATGTTATATCTTTCTTCTTTAGGTAAGTTAAAAGACATTTGAAATACCCTAAAAATAACACTCAATATTTCAAGTAATTGAAGCTGTCATGCTTTGTGTTGATACAATCTCCTTCATTCCCTCCCTCTCACACATGCCCCTATTGGTAACCAATACTATGTCACCACCCTCTCAATCCAAACTTCTTATTCTCTTCTAATTAATATCACATCACTCTAATTGGGCTTTCCATTTGTAAGCTGCATGGATTAATATTTGTATTGTTATGTTAATTAGCTCTAGGTACCAAGGATGATCTCTACAACCAAGAACCAGAATCACCATTCTGGAATGTTGCTGTAATAACATTGGCATGAGTTGGTGTTTCCTGGAGATCATCCATGTAAATTTAATTATTGAGGTATTTAAAGATCATGTTATAAGACTGTTTCACCACCAAGGCAAACAGTTACATAGCATAGGTATTCAGATCAGCATTATGAAGTGGTTTCAGTATAATTCCATGAGCATTTATCAAGTACCTACGTGTGCCCCACACTACATTTTTCTGTGCTAAGTGCTTGGGGATAGAGTCTTTATTTTATATGAGCTAGCAAACATTCTCTTAGGAGTGAAAGACACATAAAAATCAGTAAAACACAATATAAAGAATTGCCTAGAAGAAGTTCACACAAAGGTACTAAAGTAGATTCATAGGACTGGACTAGGAAAGTATGTTCAAGGAACATTAGGATGGCTTTCTAATGAGAGATTTCTCGGTACCACTCTTCTCCATTGACTCTCACTCAGATCATAATTTTTTTTTCAAGAAAGAATAAAGTCTTCAGTTGGATAAATGACCTTAACATTACCACAAGAGTTGCAATAACTAATTTTGAATCTTAGCTCTGAATGACATAATGTACATCAAGTTTTCAGAAGAGTGCCTAGTGCGTAGTGTTTACTAGGCCTGCTATAACAAAGTACCACAAACTAGGGCACCAGGGTGTCCTCAGGCATTTAAGTGTCCGACTTTGACTCAGGTCATGATTTCTTGGTTTGTGAGTTCGAGCCCTGTATTGGGCTCTGTACTAACAGCTCAGAGACTGGAGCCTGCTTCAGATTCTGTGTCTTCCTCCCTCTTTGCCCCTCCCCTGCTCGTTCTCTCTCTCTCTCTCTCTCTCTCAAAAAAAAATAAACCCTTAAAAAAATAAAAAAATAAAGTACCGCAAACTGGATTAAACAACAGAAATTCATTTTCTCACAATTCTGGAGGCTAGCAGTTCAAAATTAAAGTGCCATCCATTAGAGCTCATTCGGTTGAGCATCCAACTTCAGCTTAGGTCATGATCTCATGGCTCATGGGTTCCAGCCCCACATCAAGTGCTGTGCTGTCAGTCTGTCAGCACGAAGCCCGCTTTGGGTCCTGTCCTCTTCTCTCTCTGCCCCTCTCCTGCTCTCTCAAAAAATAAATAAAATATGAAAGAAAGAAAGAAAGAAAGAAAGAAAGAAAGAAAGAAAGAAAGAAAGAAAGAAAGAAAGAAAGAAAGAAAGAAAGAAAGAAAGAAAGAAGAAAGAAGGAAGGAAGGAAGGAAGGAAGGAAGGAAGGAAGGAAGGAAGGAAGGAAGGAAAGAAAGAAAGAAAGAAAGAAAGAAAGAAAGAAAGAAAGAAAGAAAGAAAGAAAGAAAGAAAGAAAGAAAGAAAGAAAGAAAGAAAGAAAGAAAGAAAGAAAGAAAGAAAAAAGGAAGAAAGAAAGAAAGTGCCAAAGGGTTGGTTTCTTTTGAGGTGTTGTTGCTTGACTTATAGACATCATATTTCTGTCTTCACATTGTCTTCCATCTGTGTGTACCAATGTCCTAATCTCCTCTTTTTATAAGGACACCATCAATATTAGATTAAGGCACATCCTCATGACCTCATTTTAACTTAATTAACTCTTTAAAGACATATTTCCAAATACAGTCATATTCTGGAATATTAGAGGTTAGGACTTTAACATATTTATTTTGGGGGAAAACAATTCAGTGCATAACATCTAGTAAATGCACATTTGTTGGGTAGAAAATGAAATAAATAGCCAAGTAACCCCCATCAATCAAATTCTTCAATTTTGAAGTCCTATTTGAATTCATATCACCCTAAACTTCACACTTGTCAAACAGGAGTAGGGGTGGAAGAATGTTAGAAAAGAAAAGTGTATCATATTTATTCTCTTTACTTACAATCATATGGGAAGAATACCAGACCACAAGTCACGAGCTATGGGTTCCTTCTTAGTTTGCTATGCATTTACTGTGTGGTCTCAGCTTTTAGGATCAATTATCTCATTTTTTAAGTATAAAACTGGAAATTTCTCCTAGTTAAAGGAGATTTCAATGGCATCTATTTTAACATGGTGGTGGGATCATGACAATGGAGATGGTAATAACTGGTAGCTTGTATTTAGTACAAAGTTCAGACATCCTACCCTGGCAATTTGTGTATAGAATTTCATCTTCTCACAAAACACAAGGTGAACATTAGTTTTTCACTTTTCTGATAAGGAAATGAAAGCTCAGAATACTAAAGAAATCTTCTAAAGCCATATAACCAGGAAAGAGTTGGGCACTGTGTTCCACAGTTTATCACCTTCCCATAGCAGGCTGAAGCATGCCTACAGTTTCAGTCATGTACAGTTAAAACAAAAGTCTCTTGACTCCATCTTCTATGCTTAATAATATTTTTTGGACAGAGAATAACTTCTGTATTGAATATATAAATTCTGGACATAATTCTATTTTAAATGTATTTATCTTTAAGCAGATTGCTTTTTTTTTTTTTTTTTTTTTTGTAGAGAGAGAGAGAGAGAGAGAGTGCACAAGCAGGAGTGAGGGGCAGAGAGAGAAACTCAAGAAGGCCCCATGGTCAGTGTGGAGCACGATGCAGGGCTCAATCCCATGACTCTGGGATCATGACCTAAGCCAAAATCAAGAGTTGAACGCTCAACCAACTGAGCCACCCAGGCACCCCTAAGCAGATTATTTTTTAACCAAATAACAATGCTGTTTTTTGGTTTTGTCTTAAATACTACACATAAAAAATTTAAAAACTCATGCTATCAAAATATTTTGATGAAACCTGAAAGAATAAATATTGATATTTTTAAAAACTATGTTTACCTGATACTTTATATTATATTGATGTTTTCATGTCTTTGAGCCTTATAATTTATAACTTATTAAATCTTATCTTTAGTATTAAATTGAATAATTCATATTAATTTGACCTTTTATTTTGACCTTTTATGTGAAAATTTAAAACTTTAGAAACTGTATATTTTTGATAATTTAAACTTTGTTCTATACCATAATGATTTGTACACATCCATATAATAAAATACAGTGGTATACCTTTTGGAATATATCAATTAGCATATTGTATATTTTCTATATTATTTAGTCTTCACATGAGAAAAATACTGAGATATACTAAGATATATAATGAAATAGGAGATTTTCACATTAAATATATCATACAAAAATCTTCATAATTCCTGTAATTAAATAAATAGAAACCCAAAAGAAGTACTGTGTTCTACCACGTTCCTAAGCGATGTAGAATATAGTCCTGTGACAAAGTATATATCCTCACACTATTAATTGGCAGTTATCTGGTTAAATTGAGAATTTTGTTGCTGCTTTCTGATGACCTATATTAATAAGAAACCAGTACTCACCTTACGAAATGTAGACATGGTCCTTTTATCTACATTGTTTTCCTATGGTATGCTCTAGCCCTTTACAGACTTTGAAAGTACTACAGCAAACCAACAGAATATGCACTTTTATTTTACCTAAAAGTTTCACTATTTAGCATTCTGCTCTCATTCCAAGGATACAGTCATTCAAATCTGTAACACCATTTGCGACCTTAAAAATCATTTTGAGTAGTTTTCATAAAATGACCAAAATTTATTTCTTCCATTGTTCCTGTTATAAAATCTCTCTCAAGAAGAGTAATTTTGATTTAGTACTTTCCTACGCCCTGTCAGTGACAGCAGCAGCTAAAACTTACACTAAAGAATATTTACAGGTGGAAAATGAGACCTGGGGAGGACAATGCTTGGTTTTCCATTTCAGGGCTCTGTTTTCGTTCCTTATAACCTTTGATCTGTAAATTTAGGATATCTGGTGTAAAAGCCATTGGAGAAGTATGAGCATGAAATCTTATGAAGCCAGTTTTAAAAGATTACTTGATCTGACTACACATATATCATAGGGATTATGAACAATTGTTCTGCTGTCGCTTATCTATTAAGGTTCACAGTCATTAATTCCTTTGGAGGACAGGGAAGGAGGCGGAGCCAAGTCTAGAGACATACAAATATGTGTTTTGCACATATTAATGATAACTCATTTGACAAAATCAAGCAATGGCATGTATTTGTAAATGTTACCTGCTTCCCCACCCTCTCCCCAACCACCCCTGCCCCTGCAAAAAAAAAAAAAAAAAAAGATAAAGAAAAAGAAAAAGAAAATGAAAAGGCAAACTGAGAAACCAAACAAGTTTCCTTTTTATGACAATGACCTCCATATAAGAAGCACACATACAAGTGGTGAGAGGAAATGTGATTAACCTGTCTACTAGAAACCTTTTAAGGTTCTCATAAAAATTGGATGTGCAGGAAATACTTGGACAATGCATTAAGTGGCAGCACACACTGAATGTGCTCAGGGTTTTAAAATTTTCAAAAGGGAAACCTATCTTTTCTGCCCGCATCAACTAATGTTTTCCAGCTCTGTTTTGTTGACTACAGCTCACTGAACTCCCACTGCACCTTACTTATGTCAAAAAAAGGTTCAGCTTAGAGCTTTGTAAAAATTGTATTAGTCATGAATAGAGTGTTTTGTATTTAAATTTTCTTTGTAAGCTTAATTCCAACAATAAATGCTACTTTGTCTTTTTCTTCTTTGTTTCTTTAATATTCAAAGATGACCTAACCACATTGTAGTAAAAAATGAGATGTAAAAATGTTTTCAGAATGGATGGGGTCTACATAACAAACAAGATATTAAGAACAAGAAATAATGAGAATCCAGCCTTTAAGCATCTCACCCACTCCGTGGTTTATAAATATATTTCTGAGGAATCTTGAGGAAAAAAATTCCCACGGTCAATCAGAGGGATTCTGCCGTATCCTCAGGAAAGTATAAATAGATATGTTTGATATTAAAGAAAAATTTAATCTATTTAATTTTATTTTGAAGCTAACGATGTTTTAGAAGAAAGAGGACAAGCACACATACACACACACAGAAATCAAAAAGAAAAATGCTGTTACTCATTGGATTTCTTTTTTTTTTAATTTTTCTTAATGTCTATTTAGTTTTGAGAGAGACAGAACACGAGCAGGGGAGAGGCAGATAGAGAGGGAGACAGAATCCAAAGCTGGCTCCAGGATCTGAGCTGTCAGCACAGAGCCTGACACGGGGCTCAAACTCACAAGCCGTGAGATCATGACCTGAGCCGAAGTCAGATGCTTAACCAACTGAGCCACTCAGGTGCCCTAACCCATTGGATTTCTAATGCATTGTATTCCCAGTGCTTTCAAAAGTAGAAAGCATCAAACAGCTGGCATGAATTCTCTGCTCCAACGGTATATTCCTAGAAGAGAGAAGTTTCCTTTCTCAAGTCCTTAACACCTGATATCATCAGCCATTGATTCCACCCAAGTAATTATACCCTGATTTAATGCTATTAATTATTTTAATTCTCATAAAGATTTTGTAAAAGTGACAGAATTTGATTACCAACATCCCTCTCCTCACAAATGTTTGACTACACAGCAAGGTACTATGGAGTAGCTAGCTGAAAGAATTTATATTTGAAATTACTAACAACAGATGAGTATGAACTTATATAAGGTCTGTCTATCTATCTATCTATCTATCTATCTATCTATCTATCTATATGGGGAGGAATGGGAAGTGTATATAGCTGCTTCCTCTTGTTTGAATGAAACTGTTAACATTACTAGGAATGAAGTACATGGAAGATTTGTGAGGGGAAGCCACTAGTCAACTGAATATAAATATTAGTACGCACTATCATAACAGGAAGGAAATTGTAGAGTCTCTCTTTTGGGAGACCTCAAAGAATAATTCATGATCTCTCTTTCTTGAAAGAGTTATCAGAGCACTTTTGATTCACAGGATATAGAAGCCTTGAGTAAAAATCTTGGCTCTGCCACTGCAAGGTGTTTAATATTAAAGTAAATTCACTTAGCTTTTGAGTGTTTCAGTTTCTTCCTCCATATAATATCAAGTTAGCTAAAAACATTCCTTCAACTGTCTTTCAAAACTAAATCATTTTAAAGAAATTAACTTTTGAAACCCTTCATTGTTCTTTGATTCCGAAGTGATTTCTAAAATATTTCTGCTGTGACTGTAAACTCAGATGAATATTCAAAACATATATCAGCAAAACAAAAACATCTGCCCCCCCCAAAAAAAAGAAAGAAAAAATGACTTCTCTAGATACAGTAGTATATTCTAATTAAATATTCTATTTACTCCATTCATAAGAAGAAAAGCTACATCATTCACTTTGGAAAGTTAGGAGAAAAAAAAAAAAAACAACTTCCATTTTTGTCCTCACTCCAATGTGTAAATACTCTAGTTTTTTTTTTTTAGAATAGACTTATGAGGCTTTTAAATTATGTATTTCAAATTCAGAATATAGTATATTTATAGTAGTATAACTGAGGGAAAACATGTCCATAAAACCATTTCTAGAATATCTAATATGTCAAAGGTTTAGAAAACAGCCAGTTATTTAGAAATAGTATAGTTTTTGTATTGATATAAAATACATTATATATTATATAATATACTGGTATAGAAATAGTTAAAATAATAAAATTTATTAGGTTAATGGGAACATTATTCTCTAAGCCATATAAGAGGTATATTTAAATATAACAAAATTTTTAGAAATATTGCATATTCTTTTTATTGTTACCCCGAGAACCACAATACTATTCATTTTCACAATAAACTAACACAATATTTTTGCCTTTCTACATTCTACCCGTGTCCTGAGATATGTGTGATTTCTTATTGTATAAAACTCTTTCTTTGTCTGAAAGCAAATGTCCCCTTTCTATAAAGGAATTTTCTTAATAATCTGTGAAATAAAGTGCCTTTTATTTTTGACATCACTATATTTTCAACATTGTTAATCAGGAGAATATTAAAGAACTGGCTTAGAGAAAATAAGTTTCTCAATAACTCGGCCAAATAAGGTAAGTCACTGTCTTATAAAAACAGAAAAGACTTAAGATGCCTTGTGAACAGCATATAATATCATCGTGTTGTAGGTGGTGTTCTTTCCTATTCAAATAATACAGCCAAATTTGGCAACCAATGAGGTAAACGGTTTCAAGATCTGGTACTACTGTAATAGTAAAGTCGATTTATTAGACTCCAGTAACTGAATTGGGAACAAGAATGCCCAGTGGTTCACAGATTAGATTCATAAGCGTACTTTACTCAATCCAAGGTAAGAGATATTTGCAGTTGTTGTTTTCCTGCCAAGACAAAACATTGGGTTCTCCTGCTTAGATTTCAGCCATTTGAATGCCAGGCAGACAAGGGAAAAAAAAGTCACCAATCAAATCTTAGAATCCTGTGAAGTGTCTTGGATTCTGTAAATATTAATTAGGAAATTTGTATTAATTTGCCTCAGCTCTACTTAAGCATCTCAAAACATGACATATGTTTTTATACGAAACATTTAGAATCTAGTAATTCTATAAAAAAATACAAACTGGACAGAAAATCTTGGGGCAGAAGAGACACTGGGTTTCAATTGAACTAAGAAAGGAAGACGAAGATCCACTTACAATGTAATGATCCCAACCAAAAGTTATCAATTTTCAAATGTCAAAAATTATATAAATACAAATCATGGTTGATAAACAAATATACCCGAAGTACCTAAAGCCAGCCTGCCCACTGCCCTTGTTACTGTTGTCCCAGAATTCACTTCGACACTGACTCAGCAGAAAGACTTGAAACTATAGCTTTGCAGCTACGTCTCTAAGTTGCACCACAGTTGTCATCACTAACTAACCTACGCTATCTGGGAAAAACGTAAAAGCTTGTGAGCCATAAGAGAAAAAAAAGCAGATACAACAAAAAGCAGATCAGTTACATGCTGTGGAGTTTGTAATGAGTACTTCATGATGATAATATTTCCTTTTGATATTTGTTCTCCATTTTAATATGTTTGCATTTTTACATTTCACTAATTCATTTAGTTATTTTTTTTCTAATTGAGCACTTAAGGTTTATCAAGTTAAGTTTATACTGAGTTGAACTCAGTGGTGCCTGCTTCACTAGGTATAGTGTAATAAACTAGATGTATATTATACAAATAGAAATATAGTGACAGATGGTACAAACAAAATGAAGGAATAAACTCTGTCAAGGTGAATAGTTACAATTAACTCTAATGAAATAATGAAAAGTAAAATCTTTATTGTAGATAATTACTACATAACAGTTGTTCACTTGGAGGTGCATTGTTTTGATTACAAAGTAGACCTTAGTAGAGAAACAGCAGAAAAATAAGAGTATTTAACTACAAATAAAGAACACAAAAATAAATGTTATGATTTTAAAAATCCTTGGGGTGCCTGGTGGCTCAGTTAGTTAAGCGACTGACTCTTGATTTCAGCTCAGGTCATGATCTTGCAGTTCCTGAGTCGGAGCCTCACATGGGGCTCTGCACCGAGGGGGCAGAGCCTGCTTGGATTTTTCTCACCTCTTTCTCTGACTCTCCACCTCTCACGCTCTTTTTCTCCCTCTCTCTCAAAATAAACAAATGAACGTTAAAAATTTAAAAACAAAAATCCTAATGCTGTCAATTTTAGTTATAGAATATCCTTTGGAATATAATGAAATCTACTTTGTAAAAGTAATAAAGGATAGGCATTTCTTTGGGGTCTAAAATGATACCTGGTTTTTCCTAAATATCTTATATACGTTATTTTTCGAGGTATTAGAAGGCTGAATCTCATTTGGAATATTTTTGTTTAGAAAGCATGCATAGTCACAGCTTTGCATCGGGGATCTATACACTCTATTCTTAACCATTTTATGATTTGACAATATAACTTATAGTATGTTTCTGAGCTTCAGTTTTTGTGTTGTTTCATTTTGTTTTCCAGTTAATAATGTGGGTCCAAAAACTAGGTGCAGGTAGAGAATAATTAAGGACTATTTTTAAAGAGCTTTCATTTTTAATGGCACATTTAACCAGATTTGTGGAAACGTAAATTAAATACAGTTATGCCATCATGTTGAGTGACAAAATTAAAAATCTGAAGAAATCTAAACAAGTAGAAATTATAGGTTGAAACTAATGTAAAGTAAAATAGTTCTTGGAGGAGAAATCTCTTCACACAGACAGTAAAGGAAACCCTACATTACACCTGGCTTTTTCATTATCTGTCTGCTAAATAAACAGGTGAGAAAGATATATCAATAATATCATAATAGAAGCAACAATATCTTTGGATTCAAAGACATGTTCGTTTGAATTGCAATGTTTTACCAGTAATTACAGTGAACTCTCAGCCAAGTTCTTTAATCTTCCTAAACTATAATGTTATATACTATATATTTCTGATAAAGTAAGCTAGAGAAAAGAAAATGTTAAGAAAATCATAAGGAAGAGAAAATACATTTATAGTACTATACTGAATTTATCAAAAAATCCACTTATAAGTGGACCATGTAGGTCAAACCCTTATTATTCAAGGGACAATTGTAAAAATACCTGAAGTTAAATACTTACTTCTTTATTCTTGTTAATGCCTGCCTCCTCAACTTGCTCCTAAGATCCATGAGGGCAGAAAATATATCATCTGTTCATTGCTTTATGTCTCACATTTGGTATAACCCTTGTATATGTAGTAACTCAGTATTTATTGAATATACATGTAAATAAATAATCTTTCAGATGGAGTAAAACTGTGTGTGGTTCATCATTCAACACTCTAAAAGTATGGCTCATTCATATGACTCAAAATAAAATTTACCAAATTCTCTATAAGTAGCAGACATTTCAGTCTTCCAAACTAGAGTGCTCCTAGCCTTAATTCTGAGAGATAATTAGCAGTTTGACAAGAAGTCCTCAATTACCCAAGGTATAATTAGTTACCATTAGAAAAAATAAAAGAGGAAAGTATCAGTAGGGCTTATTTAAGATGATCATAGTTACAAAGCTGAAATTTAAATGAAATAATTTCCTTTACGTGATAGGCCAGAATAAGTAAGCACTGATGTTTAAGTATTGATTACAAATTATGCCATAGAATTAGAATATAGTGAAGCTTGCAAGGTACACTAATCAATTAATTTAGTTGTAGCAATTTGGATGTGAACTTCTATGAAACTAGGAGTCATGGCTCTTTTTGAATGGAGAATCTTGACTGAATTTAGGATCTTGAAATAAACTATGGAAACCCTGTAAAAACTTCAGCAGCCATGGGGTGCCAGGGTGGCTCAGCTGGTTAAGCATCTGACTTTGGTTTAGGCCATGGTCTCAGGGTCTGAGTTGGAGCTCTGCTTCCAGTGAGCTCAAGCCCTGCTTCAGAGCTCCACAGATGGAGACTGCATGGGATTCTCCTTCTCTCCCCCTCTCTCTCCCTCTTTATGCCCCTTGTGGGAATCTCTCTCTCTCTCTCTCTCTCTCTCTCTTTCTCTGCCCCTCACTCAGTGCCACTCTCTCTATAAAATGAATAAACTTTAAAAAACCCTGCAGCAGCTACAAATCAAAATGCAATCTTTCCATGTGATGGTTGTTTATGGTTCCAATGTTCTCTTCAACAATTCCCAACTTCGTCCAGAAACCACTATCATTCATATCATCCTTTTAAATAAAAGAAAAGTAACTATTTCCTTTTTGTTCTTCTTTATCTTTCTCTTTCACTTTAAATTCATCACCATAACAACACTGGAAGAGTGGTAAAATCCAGGAAATTATTCTTGTTAGATTAATGTAATCACTTATACTTTGAGTAAGATGTATTATATTATGAGTCTATCTATTTATGCATCTATCTATGCAGATTTCACACATGCAATCACTTTAATTTGAATTGTATGTGCAAACATATGACAAGCAAAAAGTTCCAATAGAATTATTTTAAAATGCATTTATTTATATAGTATTCAATTTAATTGAGGATATATCTATCAGTTATTTCTTAATATTGAGATACAATACCAGAACATTTGTAAAAAAGGGGCAGTTTTACATATTCAACTAAAATGTAATGAGTTAGTTACCATGAGATAATGGTCTTTGCTTGCATTTGGGTACCATGGTTTTTATTTAAGCTGTTCTGTATTTAACTTTGAGTCATTCAAATGGTTAATGATATACTTACATCACCTTATAAAAGTTATATTTAATAAGTGAACATATTTAAACTACTTAAAACATTTACTGACATTGGACATTCAATAAATATTATTCTGTCAATAATATTCCAGTTAATTTCTTCTTTTTGAGTTTAAATAGGCAGACATTGTCATTTGTATAGGATATATCGTACCCCATCCGTGGAGTCATTCAGAATGATATTAACACATTTTTTTCCTTCTTGTTAGTAACATATGTCCCTGAATCAATATGGAGTTATTTAAGGTAATATCGTGCTCAAAATTTTTTTTAAAAAAAATCAATAGATTAGAGAGGCGGTTACCATTATGGCTGTATTTCATCTAATTAACAACTCACTGGTGTTCCACTTAGAGCAAAAGAGGAGAAAACATCCAGTTTTTTTTTTAAAAGGGTGTCATCTTTTCAAAGAAAGTTTAGTAAACCAATGGACTGATTTTGCAATAGAGCTCTCAGAAATTCCTCTGAAGAAAATTTTGTAAATGTTTGGCTACTTTTATTATGCAAAACAAATACATTTAAAATATCTGATTCATAAAGAAGAATTTTATTTATCAACAAATCACTTAGAATACCAAGAAGACTAATTTAATTAGAATTTAATTTTAATTAATGTAGTTGTATAGTTTAAGGAATCTTGGTTATCAGAATCTCCATAAAATCATGCCATATTATAATAAAACAAATCACAGACTCCAAAAGTTAGTAATTAATGAAGTTATGCTTAAAAATACAACCCAGGTCTCTTCCGTTTTGTATGGATTCTGTTTTCAAAACAAGTAATAATCATAGATAACTGAGATCATAAGTTAAATCATAGAATACATAGATAACTCAAATATAAACCAGATGATATATAATAAAAGATTTAGCAATAAAGAGTGAAAATTGGCAGGAAGGAGAGATCATTTCATAAAATCAAGGTACATATCACTAATGAAAATTTAATCTGCAATCTGCATTTCAATAATAGGAAAATTAAGATTGGCAGAAAATGAGTCTAAACGTAAAAAAGAAAGTATAAATGGTATTATCTGCAAAGCAAAACTATACTATTGAAATTACAAACTTATTATTGTGCACAGATACAGACTATTTATATCTAAATAAATTCTAAATTCTTTACAAAGTTTCAATGCACATTAGTCTTGAGTCCATTCATATAATAATATGGATTTGGGGAGAGGAGGAAGAAATATTTAGGCATCCTTAAACCATGCTGATGCTTTGGAACAAAATTTTTCTACTCCAAATTATAATAAAGTTTATAAACATTATATCTCTGTCTTGTGATAATTGTTTGTCATAACCTGATACAAGTAAAACCTTGGATTGTGAATAACTTGGTCTGCAAGTGTTCCATAAGACAAGAAAACATTTCTGATAAATTTTCACTTGATAAATGAGCAATGTCTTGCAATATGAGTAGTATGACGCTGAACATTATGCCACAACTGAGCCAATGGTTATTGAAATTTGCTTTGATATACAAGTGCTTTGGATTACAAGCATGTTTCCAGAACAAAATATGCTCGCAAACCAAGCTTTTGCTTATTTTTTATTCTAACTTTTTGGTCAAGAACACAATCTCAATAACATTCCTCTTTCAGGAAAACATATCTTTACAAGAGCTTGACTTAAAAAGTCATTTGTGGGGTACCTGGGTGGTTCAGTCATTTAAGCGTCTGGCTTTAGCCCAGGTCATGATCTCACATTTCATGAGTTCAAGCCCCACATTTTCAAGATACGTTCTGATAAAAGGAATTTTCTGTATTGTTAGATTTTGCAAAGAAATTCTGGCATTTCAATATATAAAACAATTATCAGAAACATGGGTGTATATGTACAATATATGGATTAGTAATATTATGTTACAACACATGATATATCCGATGGCATTACATCATGATGTTTTGTCCTCATTAGCAATGCATAATTCAATGAATTGGACAAATTATAATTAATAGGATATATATATGTATATATATATGTATGTATATATATATGTATATATATGTATATATATGTATATATATGTATATGTGTATATATGTGTATATATATGTATATATATGTATTTATATATGTATATATATGTGTATATATACACATATATATATTTATATATAAATACATATATATACATTTATATATATATATAAAATGGGACATTAGTGCAACATTTCTGTCAATCCCTGCATATGCATCTGTGATGTGCTTCAAATGACTACTGCCTCTGATTTTTACTCAATAAACCTACACCTTTCAATCCCCTCCACCAAAAAATGAACAAAAGGGTTGAGGTTGGGTGAGGATGCAATTCACTGCATATAGTTATATTATGTAATTCTGTTTTGGAAATTTTCATCTGACCATTTCTTCATCATTCTGGAATAATGAAGTATTGTACCATTCTTTTTGGAACTATTCTGAGTGACCTTGCTAGCTAAGCCATATTTTAAACGAAAACTATATGCTCTCCCTATCTGGTTTATGCAATCACATACACATTTGAAGGCTTTATGAGGAGGATGAAGAAATGGAATAAAGACTCCGCTTCAACCAATAACCCCCTGAGATCAGGAACATGTTCTGGAGCCTTAGCTGCCTTTTCTTCCTTAGCAAACAAAACATACCTTTCTCAAGCTTCTTTAAAATCATTCTTATTATTTCAATAGGCATGTTTAATCAACCAGGATTGCACAATTTCTGAGTTGAAAGCAAGCTAGTAAAGACCTAAAATGGAATCTGAATTTCTTAATTTAAATGATGGAACTGATTTTCTGGTTTAACATTGATCTGAGCCAAGAATATGAATATCCCTAGAGAAACTAACCACTAAGGTAATGGGTTAAGAATGGCTGGAGAGTGAGGTATCCGGGTGGCTCAGTCAGTTAAGCATCTGACTTTTGATTTTGGCTCAGGTCATGATCTCACGGTTTGTGGAATCAAGCCCCACATAGGGCTCCATGCTAACAGAACGGAGCCTGCTTGGGATTCTCTCTCTCCCTCTCTCTCTGCCCCTCCCCCGCTTGCTCTTTCTCTCTAAATAAATAAACAAATAAACAAACATTGAAAAATAATAATAAAAAGAATGGCTGGAGAGCAAGTTTTGAAGAACAGAGTTACTTGTAACCTCACATCCTTCCCTTAAGGGTATTTGATATATCTCTCCCATTATTACATCAAATTCACAAGTAGAAGAAAAAAAAAAAAACTAAGAGGTTTTAATTAACCCTACTTGCTAGTTTGAGAAGCATTATCATGACTCTCTTATATTAAGCCTTGTTCATACATCATTTTCTAGTACTGATTCATATTAAAGGTAGTTATCATAACATTCCTCTTTATTGCATTCATAAACCAAATAAATCATGGTAAGTCATTACCTTTACATTACAACTTGTGTATAATTTTATAATAGTATATTTTTGCTCCTTCTGTCATCAAGAACTCCACCCTTGACCTGCTCCCCAGGCCCCACTGTGCCCTCATTTAATTAATTGCAGATCCCATTTTTGTCATAGGCACAGTAATCTACTCAAAATGGGACAACTGAAGAATATTAACAAAGATTATTTTAATGTTCTACCTTAAATTGCCTAAATAGATAATCAATGATTGTGGAAATCAGAGAACTGACATTGCTTTACTCCACTACTGCCAATAATTTCCCTAGTGACAATTCTTGTTCCTTGAAATTTTGTTTACTTAAGTTGGAAAATTTGAACTCACATGAAAATTACTTCCATTAGATTCAAACACAATTACTATAAGGTTTTGGAAACTTTTTTGAAATTAACTACAGACTTGTCATGTTATAGCTTTCTCTGGAGACTCCTAGAGATTAATATAGATCTCTATACTCAAAGGATCTTGTACTTATCCGTATCTATCGTCATGCTTTGTATTCAAAGAAGAGCGACTCTTGGCATAATTTTTATTTCAGTATAGGAATAGAAGTCCTTAAGCAATTACTGTATGCAGCCAGTGGGAAGACGGAAAGGAGACTATAAGACCTTCTTGCTGTGAATGGCATCAATATGGGCCAGAAAATCTGTTTGAGACCATGTAAAATTGTGAGTTGTATAGACTCATGAATAGACTTTGAGTCTTTGCTTTCCTAAATATAAACTGTAGGACCTTGGGACTATCTCTTAAAAATTCAGCAATTCATTCTTCTCAATAGCAGATTTTAATAATTATAATGATTCTGTGTCTGTATCTTAGGGCTTTTGTGAGAATCTAATAAAACAATGACTATTAAATGACTGAGAAAATTATTAAGCAATATTCAAATAGCAGTCATTATAATTAATTCAAAAGTTGCTCAAACCCACAATAGTTTTCAATGACTGAGTCACTATATATATATATATATATATATATATATATATATTACACAAAATACCTATCAATAAATGCTCTTCTTCTCATAAATCTTTCTTCCTTTAATAGGACTGTCTCTTTAATTTTAAAACTTAAGAAAAACTTAGAAATCACACTTTAGCATAAATGCTAAAGGGGACCAAAGGGTCATTATTAGAGTGATGAACTGCTGAGTACAAAATAGATACTCATTAAACAGGGGCACAATTAAAATCACATTGAAGGCATAAGAAAATACAGAGAATATTACACTAGTACATTTATGGAGACACACTGTATTTCATTTGCTGCCTTAAAAATATTTCTCCAAGGTCATATATAACACCTGTGAAAAAAGTACCTCAATTATGGCACTGAGTATTTAATAGCAACAATGGTAAAAATTAAATTAAATTAAATTAAATTAAATTAAATTAAGTCATAGCAAAGGCCATAAGTATATAATCCTAAATTATAACACCTTCTGAAAACGAAATCTAGGGGTCACTGGCTTTCTCAAAACGATAAAGTCTTCATGGATTTTATGGCAAAAATATCTCTTCTTCCATCTCTGACCTTACCACAAAGAGTATATCCTTTAGAAATAATTCTTATTGGAATTTTAGTAGCCTGAAGGAGATAATATGTAGTCAATATGAATTTTTCAAGAACAGCTCCAAAAACATGACACTTTTATGTAAAAAGAAGCCACCATATGCCTTGCACAAAATATGTGTTCAATAAATGTGTTATGTTTTTGTCATGAATTTTTCATCCTTAATGCACATACTTTCCTTAACTTTAAAAGAAAGAGAAATAGCTTCAAAGTCACATTTTAGCATAAGGATGTAAAATGCTAACTAAGTAATATTGACTAGGTTGATTTTTAGGGCATTTAATTCAATTGTGAAGGGAGAGCTTGCCTGCCATGAGGTACCTCTTTGCTGGGGAGCAGGTTGGCCCAGCAGCAGGGCAGTGTACAATAATCAGAATGTTCCAGGTTAGACAACTCATCTGAAATTTTCATACTGTATGTATCCATCTCTGACACCCTGTAATGAGGGGCAAAATAAGCACACCAATGCTAACTTATTTCCACACAGTGTTACCTTATTCATCTGTCAAAACAGGCCTGCCAATAAAACATTATTATCTCCATTTTAAAGGTGACAAAACCAAGAGGCAGAGATAATAGCTGTTAGCATAAACTTAACTATAAAAAAAATGAACTTCACTGTAAAAATACACTGGTAAACACCTTCTCCCTCCAAAAAATACTTCCCAGTATGAGTATTAGGACAAGTACACAGATTACTGAAGTACAAAGCAAAATATAATTGCCACAGGAAAAATGAAGATAAAGCCCTAAGAAGCTAAAGAAATAACATACTGATTTTTTTTTTCTTTTTGTTAATGGTAGATAGGGGTGTTGGTGAGAAAAGACTTCATGGAGACAGAGTTAAATGAAAAAGAATTGTAACAGAAGGACAGAATCAGCAGTACACATCTAGAGGTAGAAACGTCTGGGATCTTTTTTAGAGAAGAATAAATAATTCATTTTAGCTTGAAATTAGGTTATGTTTAGGAGAACTATTGGAGACAAATTTAGAAAGATAGGTCGGTGAAATTTTAAAGGCCCATGCGCAGCTAGGCAAATGTGTTCATGCTTTTTGGGGGGGAAACAGCAGAGTTAGAGGGCTGACGTAATTAAAGGTACTCTTTAACAAGGTAAATCTGTCTTTAGGGAGTTGTCTGGATTGAATAAAAAGCACTGGATTAAGAAGAAAGTCAAGTAGTTACTGAAACCACCTTACCTAGAGGGAAATAAAATATGGTGGGGAATTGTTTTTAATGGGGAAAATTGCTGCGAGAAATAGTACAGATGTAGAAGTGACAAGACTTATTAACGAATGTGGGAGCATGGAGTCTAATGGACTTTTTAAAGATACTTTCATAAACTGAAGTATGATTCAGAGAATAGTGGTGACATTGACATAATCTGGGAATTCTGCAGAAATGGTTGGTTTACCACATGCATTTGGACATACTAACAGGTTATCTGGAGACCTCAAACTGCATAAATGTTGATATTTATTCAGAGAGAAGTAGACGCAGTTCATACGGGTACAGCTCCTGGTATACCACAGAAATTTAAGGAATTACTGGTGATTAATGACTGACCGGTAAACCAAAGTAATAGTTAGGGACTCTGAAAAAAAAAATCAGTTGCTACTTAAGATATTATAGTGATGTCTTGCCTTTCTCAGACTTATTCATCCTGCTCTTGGGAAGGAAGCTGAAAAGCTGGTTTTGTATTTAGGGTTCAGATTTATACGCCTCTTTCTTTTTGCTCCCTTCTTGAGTATGTACAGCGATGCAGGAAAAAAAAGGTATGACACCAAACAGCTTATCTTTAATTATAAGCTCTATGTTACAAAAGCATCCTCAGAGTGTTTGGAAAAACAAATAACATAAAGCAGGAAGTAGGTAAATGCCTAGAGATTTTTATACAAATATTAAAATGAGTGGCAAATTTTAACATTTTGTCAAGAAAAAAATGCTCTACTTGGCAGTTAAAAACTAGGATGTTAACTAATTGACCAAATGAAAGCCAAGTTTTTCAGGATGTTTCCCCAACTTTCTTCATTTCAAGAATGTGTTTGAAAGCCTCCTTTAATTGTTTTCCATTTTTAATGCGTTATCATCACACTTAATTACTAAGCCTTTTTGAAAATTATTCAGCATTTTGGGTTTGAAACTACCCAGTAGGGTGTCTATTTTTACACAGAAAATTACTACGTGAGAACACCCAATTTAATCTAACATATATGCTAAATCAATGCTTAAAAAAAAACTCTCTCTTAATCTTTCAAGTTCTTTCAGTTAATAAAACAAGTAGGCATACTAGTTTGGCTAAATATGCTTTAAAGAGAGATTTCTGCAGGTGAAGTGACAAAAGCTTGCTGGGTGCTTTATTATGCATTCATTTCTTTATATCTAAGAGGACTCTAACAAAATGGTACTTCCCTTTTAGGTGTGCATCATAACACATCGAAAGAAAGATGGCATTTCCAGACAAGTCTTTCATCCTGTGACAGCTGAATTATTCTCTTCCAAATATGCTAAAACAACAGATTTTCATTTTGTTCAAGGCCTTACATCATCGTTAAAAAGCCTTTTAGAATTTGTTCCAGTCATCAAAAATGCGGAACGAGGAGAGAATAAACACTGAGGTACCAATATCACACCATCTCCGAGACAGGATTCAAACCTTTGAAAAAGCATGTGCAATTACAGAGAACCTTCTCACCGTAAACAGCAAAGCCAAGGTCTTACAAATAAATGGAGTAGGCAGCTTATGGGATGTGATTAGAGGGGCAAGCCAGATGCTCCTATCTAAAAATATCTCTCCCGCCTGTTACCTTTAGAATTTACTCCTCTGCATCTTGGAGCCTTTTTGATAGGCATGAGACCCCCATTAAAATGTAAATACTCCTGGGAGATGCAGAGCCTTAATCTTTTATCAACTATCATCTTAGTGGACTAGTTGGAATGAAACAAGAAATAAAATAGAGCTTTGGAAAAATGAGTAGAGAAACAAGATAAAGGAAAAAAGGGATACGGGCAGGAGTGAGAAGACCCTGAAATAGAAACTTCTATAGTTCGCAATTTAGCCTGGCACCAGTTCTGACTAAACTGGATACCTGTGTATGAAAGAAAGAAAAACGACACAGAAAGGCTTTTAGATTCAGATTTAGATGCTACTCAAATAACTTTCAACAAGAAAAGAATCTAGTGGTTTGAAAAATGTCTTTAGACCTTGCTATCTAGGTCTAGGCTCTATTTACTTTTTAAATGACTATGGAAACTTAGTTAATCTTGGTAAACAAGATTATCATACTAAATAGAAAATAATAATGCTTACCATAGAATTCTTGTAAATATTAAATTAGATGATATATATAGTGACACAAAATAACCATATATAAAGAAAATCAGGGAGCCTGGGTGGCTCAGGTCGTGATCTTGCCATTCGTGGACTTGAGCCCTGAGATGAGCTCTGCACTGACAGCTCAGAGCCTGGAGCCCGGTTCAGATCAGATTCTGTGTCACCCTTTCTCTCTGCCTCTCTCTCTCTTTCTCAAAAATAAATGAACATTAAAAAAGAGAATTCAAATGAAAATATAACAGTATATTTCAACTAAATAGGCTATGGCATCAAAACCTTCAATATGCCTAAAGAAACAATTGTTAAAGAGAAAGTAATCTCATGGGGTGCCTGGGTGGCTCAATTGGTTAAGGGTCTGACTTCAGCTCAAGTCATGATCTCACAGTCTGGTCAGTGGGTTCCAGCCTGGCATGGGTCTCTGTTGACAGCTCAGAGCGTGGAGCCCGCTTCAGATTCTGCGTCTTTCTCTCTGCCCCTCCCCAACTCATTCTCTCTCTCTCTCTCTTTCTTTCTCTCTCTGTTTCAAAAAATGAATAAACATTAAAAAAATAAATAAATAAACAAAAAAATTAAAAGACAACAAAAGAAAATTAGTTTTGTCTGTAACTCAAATTGTTGGGTATGTTCCAATTTAATCCACAGAATTCCCTGAGAAGTTGGTATTTTCTCTCCTGAGTCTGGGACATCATGGAGCAGTGGAGTATAATTACAATAAAGGTTCAAATCCAGGTTTTGTCACTTAATAGCTGTGAGATTTTTAGCACTTTATTCAACCTTTATAAATGTTAATTTCCGCATCTGTATAATCACTATCATTATGCTATGTCATGTAGGATTCTTTAAAACAAATTTGAGATACTTGATGTATAGTATCTATGGTTGGGAAACATAAGCACTTTCACAATAAAGGATATCTGTGATATTTTTTTACTCTTAGGATTATTACTTGAAGGAAAATTTCAGTCTATTCTGGGAAAATATTGTTTTCTCTTGTATATTAGGTCACTGTATATATTTGATTAAAAAATATTGTTGTCTTCATGTTTTATAATCCTAAGTGGTAGAATTTAAAAATGTAAAACAGATGACCACAGACATATATACACAGAAAATACTTTACTAGAAACTATCTACTCAGCACTGCCAGCACCTTAATATGGAAAATAAACATTCAAGACAGGTGATCATGTGGGCTTTTTTAAGTGATTAAAACCATGTGAAGAGCTTAAAATTGTCTCCTTAACAACAAAGAGCTCCTCTTCCACAAGCTACCTATCCATCCGTCATATGGTATGGGACAGGTTTTCCCATTGTGTATTTATTTTTTCTCATTACTAAGGACAGCTGGTTGAATGTGAATTTTCTATCAGATACACTTAACCCTTGGCTTGTAAACAAGAAAATATTGAATTGTATCATTTAGTTTATTTTTCTCAACGTTTACTGGGTAAAATGTCTTCCATTCTGCCCTGTGTCTTTGTATCAGTGAAAACCTAGAGCACACTGCTATGAGCACTTAGCTCCTCTGCAAAGCCTCTAGTCCAGCACCACATACAAACAGATTATTAATAAATACTTCATAATGATGAAGGATTTGGGCTTAAGTATTAATTCATTCCTCTCTCTCTCTCTCTCTTTTTTCGACTTTTCAGTGCAGCAGGAATACATACCATTTGCTCATGGTGACAGCAAATGGTATTACGAATGAAGTGAAGATACATAGGGACACATCCAAGCGAAAGTCTCCCAAAGCAGCCTGGGTTGAAAGGTGTCTGGGGAAGATCAACAAAATGGAATATATTTCTCTCAGCCACAGGGAGTTTTCTTTTATATCAGAAAGAGTGAATGCTGACATAATTGGACTCATAACTTCAAATGAGAAATAAGCAGCAGTCACAAATGAAATTGCCGTCAAAGATCATGTTTTCACATAAGCAACCTGGTGGATCATTTTTTTAAATGCTGGAGTTGTGAACTAGAAAGAAGAAAGCAAAGATGAGTGTGTCTGAGCAAAATAGTTTCCCAGTATTGCCACTTCCTAACAGAGTCAGCATCCATAATGATTCAGATGTCACAACACCAAGCTAGGTCTCCCAACAAAAACAGACAGAATAGATGGTGCTATCTAGCTTTTCCTCATGGAACATCCTATAGCATTTGTTTAGAAAGAGGGGAGTTCGGGGGTTACGCTTCCCCAATAAAACCTTAATTTCCTAATTCCCCTTTTAAATGTAGATACAGTTTCCATCTTCTAAGTGTCTGCAGGGATCTATCTATTTCAAAGAAAATTTCAAAGGAGAAGGTGAATTTGTATGTTAATCCTCTCCCTATAAAATAAACATGGGGTGTGTTGTAATTATTTCTTTCATCTGTTACTAGAGATGATTTTAACTAAAGTAGGGGGAAGCATCTGTGCTAAGGTAAGCAAGCTGGCTTTACTGGCCTGGTAACCCTGCAAGTCATTTCTCTCAATTTTGTTGTATCTTCTAACCTTAAACTCCTATAGATGAACATCTCACATGGTTATGCGCAGGCTAGTTTCTCCTTCATGCAATAGCAGCATGCTGACAGCACACTCTAGGGTACAAATGCTTCTCCAGCAAAAGCACAATGGATTGTGGAAGGCACCTTGGGCAGTAATTGATACAAATCCCGCTTCCCTGTATTTATTGAGTGATGTTCAACCTCCTGCATCTACAACAACATTGTCCTAATTATTCAAGCTGACATTTCTCACTACCGTGTTTCTTTACTGCCTCACAGACGTGTTTAAAAAATCAGTGTAAGTTAATTGTTGGTTCCAAGTACATGAAAGTATCTAGCATATCACAGGTGCTCAAGAAATGTGTTTCTTTTTTTTATATCCTATTTTTTCTCATTCATCTCATCCAAAATAAAATCCTTTTCATAGCAGAGGGAAATAGTCTCCCGAGAGGGTAAGTAGTAATGTGAAGCCAAAGAAATGTGAAGTAGTAAATGTAAGGTCACATATTTAAGGTATACTAATTAAATGCCATAACCTATATTATATCTTGGCTACTCATGCTGTTCCCCAGTATGAAAGCAGGGAGTACGAAAACAGATAATCAGATTAATGATTTTTTTTTAATGTTCATTTAGTTTTTAGAGACAGAGGTCGGGGGGGACAGAGGATTTGAAGCAGACTCTGTGCTGACAGCTGAGAGCCTGATACAGGGCTCAAACTCATAAACCATGAGATCATGACCTGAGCCAAAGTCAGATACCCAATCAACTGAGGCACCAAGGCACCCCTTAGAGATATGATTTTTAAGAAAAAAAAAGTTAAAACCAGAGTGTGTATGCACAAATATATACATATAAACATGTACTATAGGCATTAGACCTTACAAAGTTCTGCTAGTAAAGAGTAATTACCAATATGTGAAATATGATTTTTTTTAAACTATTTAAAAATGCTAACATTTAAACCATCTGCCACAATATTGTAATTATTTACCCTATGCTCTCTCATATCATGGACCTGGTAGAATTTGTTCATTCTTGCATCCCCAGTGCTTACAATGTCTGGAACATAGTACATGCTCAAAAATAATCACTGAATCAATGACTGAACATTCTATTATATCTCTTAACTACAAGGTTAGTCACTGCAATATTTAATATATATGTTGTATACGTACACTCATAAACCTATCCCCAAAATTTCTTGGCAAAGATTCTAGAGTACAGACTTATTGCTGCAAAAATATTACACAAAATATTTCTAACTGCATCAGTGCCTCTGTCCTTGCTTTTGATCTTTTCTTGTCACATGTCAGTCCTCTACCCTGCACCCACTAATAATAATGGGGGGGCTGGTATTAGTGTTATGTCCTCATGACTCCTCATTTATTACTTCCACTCCTCTTGCCAACAAACCCAGTGTGCAGTATATGTTTGAAATAGCTTTCTTAACAGCAATTTTACCTAGTATATCTAGTATATATATTTTCTCCTTAGGTTCAGAATTCTACTGGGTGAGCGACACTAAATAGAGGAAGAGGGAATCGAATCATAGAAAATCAAGAAAAACACACTCTATTTCCTGAAGAGTTACTGGAAGGCATAACAGTGATTTTCACTTTACCTTTCCCCTTTGCTAGTGGAATTTAGTAGTTCTGTAGTTTGGCAAGCCAGCTGAAATTTCAGGGATACATGACAATCGGGATGCCTCACACTTGGGATCATAATTTGGTCAGGGCACAATATCAAGTGAAGAACCCTCTGCGCCAACAGTTCAGAAGAATGGGGTTGGGCAGTAGCCTATGCCAAGTACCACGAGCTGCTGCAACTTTGAAATAACACAATTATCTACTTTTCAAAACTGCTACGAACCCACACCTTATGACACTATGACACTTGAGAGTCTCTTTCTCTATATATGTACATATGTTGTGTTTATATGTATATAATTATATGTGTACATAATTATGCATGTGCATGATCTACATATAAAATCTTACCACACTTTCAAGATAAAAACTATTTCTCTACTCTTCATAAAACTAGTGTTCACAGAGATTAAGTCCTTTGTACAAGGCCACCCTGTGAGCAATAGGAGAAACACAGTTCAAATCTAGGCCCAAGACTCTGCACTCACTACCTTGTACTTGCTGCATTGTCTCATACAAAGTTTTAATCTAAATACTGAATAGGCTGAAGCTGACAGAAAGAGCAGTTTCTGGGTTGTTGCAAGAGCAACATGAACTTGCGTATCACTGTGAAGCTTCAAGGGTGCTAGAGTATATCGGCCCAGGGACCTTGGGCTCCTCCCCACTGCCTCCTTGCGGAAAATTCTGAGATGCAGAACACCCACCACAGGTCTCAGCTCATGGACCCAGCCTATGCTCCGGCACAAAATGTAACATCTCAACAGCATCCTCTCTCTCAAAGACCAAGGACACAATTAGAGTAGATCTCTCCTAAACTGTATCTTCTTCAGATCAAATATCTTCCATCACAACTCAGATCGCTACCTATCCTTCCTTGCTCAAGAACATGTCATCAACTAGCAATGATCTGATTATTTCAAAGCCTCTTATGAGGTTAAAAATCACATAGCAAATTAGAATTCAGAGGGAATTGAGGATTCACTAGGAGAACTTTGAGAGAGAGAGAGAGACAGAGGAAGGAAGGAAGAAAACTGATCATCCAGCTCTGTTATGATTGCCAGTGTTAATAAACATGCTCTCCTAAAAAATTATCTCAACTTTTAGGAAACTTAAGAATAGTTATTAGAATATTATTCAAATAAATAAAATCAACTAAAATCTGCCACTCAAACATTGGTCCTTTGGAACCAGAAAGATTTCAGTGTACCTCCTTTTTTTTTTTTTAATTTTATTTATTTTGAGAGACAGAGAGAGAGAGAGAGAGAGAGAGAGCAAGAGCAGGAGAGGGGCAGAAAGGGAGAGGAAGAATCCCAAGGAGGTTCTGCACTGCCAGCACAGAGCCTGATGTGGGGCTCAATCTCCCAAACTGTGAGGTCTCAACCTGAGCCAAAGACAAGACGCAGAGGCTCAACCAACTGAGCCACCCAGGCACCCCTTAAGGTTCATCAAGTACCATGCATGCTTGAATGTAAGGTGATTTTTTTTTTTCCCAAAAACTATCCTTCAGAACAAGAGAAGCTACATTATGTTGGGCATTGTTAGGACTTTTTCATGTTATGAGCCCTGTCTGAGGAAGACACATCAGCATTGAGAACATGAATCAGTTTCCATTTTGGATGCTTACAGAGGCCAAAAGTTAAAAAGAAATGGCAAAGTATTTTAATAGTGCTCAATAATTAGTCTAGGAATGAACCAGAAATGTATAATGACACATTTTAAAAACCACTTCAAAAACTCAATGGACAAAATGAAGCTGCTCTGGCAATGAGGTACATATACCAAAATGATGAATGACAACTGATTGTTCTATTATGCAAATATAAGAACATAGGGCTAGGCTTTGTTACTCTTGCTCACTGAGTCA
Source organism: Acinonyx jubatus (assembly GCF_027475565.1). Taxonomy (NCBI): domain Eukaryota; kingdom Metazoa; phylum Chordata; class Mammalia; order Carnivora; family Felidae; genus Acinonyx; species Acinonyx jubatus. The sequence continues at coordinate 41,606,730 of NC_069380.1, forward strand.
TCCCTATTACCTACAACAGTGCCTGAAGGCGAGGATGGGCTCAGAACACATTTCTGCTGACAGAAGGAATGAAGGGATATATGGTGAATTATGGTTTGAAATAAAAATCTCTTGTGAGAATATCAACCTTAAAAAAGTACCATCTCTTGACAATAACTTGACAATGGATGATATGTTATAATGGCTGCAATTTAAATGTTACGAGTAGAAATCTGATGATCTCTTATATCCTTACATGTTTATATATTCAGATAGGTCATTGTTTGTTTACCAGGGAAATAGGATTCTTTTTGAGGTAGCATTATAAGTGTTCCAGTTTATAAGGAATTTGAAGCCTTGGCTTCCAAGTTGGTGTCTTTTCAGACTGAATCTTCTGTTTCCACAGGGGATACTCATATTCATAAAGCATGGTTTTGATTTGCCCTAATAAATCATTGAGCATGCGGCACCCAGATTTTAATGGAACCGTGCTTTGTAGTTAGAGCATAGAACAAGGTTTTTTATCTCCCTTATTTTGGAAGCTGTATGCTGATTAAAGTAGCTTAAAATTGCATTTGCACTTTGGCAGTCACATCACACTGTTGACTAATATTCAGACTTCCAGCAACTAAAATCCCAACATCTTTCTGACATGTGCTGATAAGCCTCATAATCCTCCAACTATACTGGTGCTATAGCTACACTGAACTCTATTTTCACCCTTACTTTTGTCCATCTTACAAGATAGCCTTCTAACAGAGTACTACACCTCCAAGTTTCACATAATCTGCAAATGTGATGTCTATTAGGTGTCCATGACCTTGCTGCAGTTTTTGACAGAGAAAACAAATGAAGATGTATTGGTGGCATGTCATGAAGTTAAAAACAGATCCTTTCCTCAAGAAAGATCAGTCAGAGATGTTAAATACTTCAGGTACGTTGCTATGGACTGAATTGTGACTCCCCAAAATTTGTATGTTGAAGCCCCTGGCCCCCAGTGTAATGGTATTTGGAGATGGGGCCTTTGGGAGATAACTAGGTTTACATGAGGTCAGGAGGGTGAGGCCCTCATGATGGGATTAGTGCCTTATATAAAGGAAGAGACATCAGAGAGCTTCAGGTCTTCTCTTCCTGCCATGTGAGGACACAGCAACAAGGAAACAATCTGCAAGACAGAAGAGAGCTCTTACCAGAACCACACCATGCTAGTACCCTGATCTTGGACTTTCATCCCTTGGAAATGAGAAAATTAATTTTTGTTGTTTAAGCCACCCAGTCTTTGGTATTACTTACGGCAGTCTGAGCTGACTAATACAAAGAAAAATGAAAGAGAGCTACTTGGAAGCTTGAGAGGAGTTATTACACTTTTGATGGTGGATTAATATAAGTTTTGTAAAAATAAGATACGGACACATTTGTTATATATCATGCAAAGAGAATTTTGTTTCCAAAAACAAAAAGAAATATGACCGATGTTTAGAAAAGGAAGACTTCTACATGAAGGTATTCACATTTAAGAGATCTCCCATTTGAAGGCAGAAGATATGAAATCCATGAAAACACCGAAACTGAAAATGACGAAAAGGATGATATAGTTGTAAGAGCAACTGGTTGAAATGAAAGCTAACGATGCAAGGAAAATCCTGGAGCTGGAGTATCAAGCTGGACTGTTTAGAATGATGGATTTATGAGGTAGTTTGGATAAAGACAAGGAATTCTATGACTAATTTCACTGCTTGCAAATAAGATCAAAGGAAGTTGAAAGTACAGTCAGGGAGTAGCACTGATATAGCAGAAGGGTTAATTTTCCATTTTTTCATGGCATGCCTTAAATTGTAGAAGACTGGAGACAGAGAAGGATGGTCAGGCAGTAATGTCGATTTAAATGACTTTAATTTTATAAACATGCACTATACAGTAGTTAATATTTAAGGACCCGTATTTGTTTTCCCATATAGTACATTACCAAACAAACAAACCACCTCTCCGTTTTTCCCCTTACAAGTGCAACTAGGATATGCTATTCATTGATGTATTTTTTTTTTTTAGTTTTTGTCCTTTTATTTTTTTTTTAAATGAACCAGATCTTCTGAGAGCCTTTCTATATTAGGCACAGAGCTTTACTGCTGTTTTTAAGCTAAGTTAAACATAAATAGGAGCTCTCCCCATTTCCACTGAAGTGTCACTCAGAGGAGTACTCAAAAGATAGTGAGTAGGTGGTTCCCTCCACAGAGATTTGTCATGCTGTGTTTTATACTTAGACATTTTTCTCAGGAATGAAAACATTTAAATATCCCATCCTATTTTCTGACTACTTTCTCTCTGAAAACTTGCTGTTCTTTCTATCCTAAACTCAACATTCACCTTTTCCTCCACTTTTAGGACCTGAGTTAAATGATCACTTACCAATACAGTAAAACGTTGGTTTGCAAGCAGAATTCATTCCGGAAACGTGCTTGTAATCCAAAGCACTTGTGTATCAAAGCAAATTTCAAGAACCATTGGCTCAGTTGTGATCATGTGACATTTCGGCATTATACAATACTTGTATTGCAAGACATCACTCATTTATCAAATTAAAATTTATTAGAAATATTTGCTCCTCTTGTGGGACACTTGTAGAACAAGTTACTCAATCCAAGGTTTTACTGTACTCCAATTTGTGGCAAGTTAGTACATGCTTTAATGTTTGTTTGTTTGTTTGTTTGTTTTGAAAGAGAGCACAAGCAGGGTAGGGGCAGAGAGAAAAGGACAGAGGATCTGAAGCAGGCTCTGCCCTGACAGCAGCAAGACCCATGTGGGGTTTCAACTCACTAACCAGGAGCTCATGACCTGAGCTGAAGTCAGACACTCAACTGACTGAGCTACCCAGGTGCCCCAGTACATACTTTAAAGTAAGAGTGTGTGTGGGTTAATATAGTTTTAAATAACAGATTCACATCCTTAAATAAAAATTCAGGAAATATTCAAATGATATTTTTTAAAAGAAATGATAAAAAAATCTGTTTGAATATAGTATTCTTCATATAACATGGGGCACACATAACAGCTGGCACATGGAGCTTCTCAAAGTCTTAAATGAATACTGGGGAAGGTGCCTTGAAATACATATGATTTAAAAATTTTAAAAACTAAAAATCACATCCTACATCACTCTGTTCTATAAGGGTACTTAATAATTATAAACTAAAACAAAGGCATTATTTTAAGAAGAAAGAAATTCTCATATATTTGGCCACCTGTAAGCTATCCATACAAAAACAGCAATTAAGAAATTAAATAAGAGAAAATATTCTTTTGGCCTAAGACTTTTGCATCCCAGTCAATATAAATAGAAATCAACAGACTTTCTGAAGTGCTTAAGACTTTATGTCAAAAGTTTTCCATGGCTTCTGAACCCATTTAATTCATGGAGAATGTTTATATCATTCCCTGCGTGACTCAGTATTCTGAAACAACATCTAAAATATCAGAATACTTCTTAGGGAATGATTTTGACACCAAAAAGCACAAAGCAAAAAGTCCTAGAAAACTACCTAACAGTTTGTGTGTGTGTGTGTGTGTGTGTGTGTGTGTGTGTGTGTGTGAATTGACTTAAAGCCAATAAAGATCAGTCCTTACACTTTTGTAACTGAACTGAAATCAAAACACCTCTGATGACCTCATGTTCACTTAAAAGATATATTTAATTGAAAACTGAACTTTTGGTCATCAGCTAAAATTAGGTGTCAATGTTCTATAAACATCTTACAGAAGCAATTTAAAAGAAAATAATAACAAAAGAATGGTTATAATTTTTAAAAAAATGACTTATAATTAAATATTTCTAAGCAATACCACATCATGGGACCCTGCATGAATCAGAGTTCTTTGTTGGCTATCATCAAAGTTATACATCTAGATTTATCTTATCTACTTACTTTCCTCCAGTAATTGTGACAGTGTTATAAAGAATTTATAATAGGGATTCAATCACAATAAAGAATTTCAAAGGGCCACAGTGAGTTCATGGAAGGAGATGATCTATCGTTAATTAATATTTGCCCAAGAAATAATGAAGGTCATTCTCACATTATTATTTACTTCCTTGGATTTTACATGACTTTTACATGATTAGATCAGAAGCTATAATATTCTAGCTATTGATATTACAATTATTACTTTAACAGAACTTATAATTGGGCAGTTAAGAAAACAAACCAACATTCATTATAATTTTAATGCAACATAGAGAATGAAAAAAAATTTTTTTCCGAAGAAAACAGAATCACTAATTCAACTCTTAATAATAATGTTCAATTAACTGATAAAATTCTAAAAGTAATGTGGATTGGGTTGCCTGGGTGGCCCAGTCCATTAAGCCTCTAACTCTTGATTTCGGCTCAGGTCATGATCTCATGGTCTTGAGATTGAGCCCTGCTTTAAGCCTGCTTGAGATTCTCTCCCTTCCTCTCCCTCTGTCCCTCCCCTACTTGCACACACACTCTCTCAAATAATAAGTTTAAAAATTTTTAAATAAATAATTCTGATTATTTTTTTAAATTATTAGAAAACCATACATGTTTATCCATGGCTGGCTTGGTTTCTGTGGAAGGTTAAACTATATAGACTATTAATTGCTAAAATAAGCAAAACATTACACAATTTGTTGGTTATGTCTAAAAAGTTGCAGCTGTAGAATATTTATTCATACACACACACACACACACATATATGTAGGTATATGTATTTAAAACTTCTGTATATCTTCTAGTTGGTATTTCTTTAATTGATTTGCACCAACATTAGCATGACTGTAGTACACAAACTTTACCATTTCTATTTTTCTTAAACACCATACAAATTTAAAATAGAACTAAAAAAGAAACACTGTGATACATTTTAAAGCATGGGTTCAAATATTCTGGTTGGTGTACCATTTAAAGGATTTTATAAAAGCAAGCAAAGAGTTCATTGTTTATTAATGTAACATGGGGATTGTATCCCTGAAATAAGGTCCACTAGATTTTGAGCACAATGATGGCAAAAAACAAGTCACTTTAACCTCAACATAGTTCCCAACAGACACATTGCCTGATGCTAAATAGTTAATAGGTGAACTGACAAAATAAATGGAAATGCTAAGAGAGTTCTCAAAGGGAGTAACCAAAGTTTATGTTCTTTGTAAATTTTAAGAAATATTTAAATTAAATTAATATAATTTAAATGTTTAGGGGCGCCTGGGTGGCTCAGTCGGTTAAGCGGCCGACTTCAGCTCAGGTCATGATCTCGCGGTCCGTGAGTTTGAGCCCCGCGTCAGGCTCTGTGCTGACAGCTCAGAGCCTGAAGCCTGTTTCAGATTCTGTGTCTCCCTTTCTCTGACCCTCCCCCGTTCATGCTCTGTCTCTCTCTGTCTCAAAAATAAATAAACATTAAAAAAAAATAAAAAAAAAATGTTTATCCAATGTAAGTCCACACAGCTTAAAACATCAAATATTTTTGTTTGAATAGATAGAAGTGAATCAACTAAGAAAAGCAGTATTAGATTTTTTTATGATGACTAAAAACTTTGATTATAAATTATAGATATCTTTGATTTATAAAAATTGTAAGTCAAGTAATTACTTAATAATAAATTAGATAAAATTGATTCAATTGGAGAAAGGGCAATGAGAAAGATCTTCCATTATTGAGTTTGGTAATGGACTCACCTAGAGTTCTAGTGTTCTGAAGACATGTATCACTCTCCTAGATTCACATTAAAGTACAGTGGGGTCATAAGTAGTTGTCTTTAAGTATTAGAGAAAATCTGCAAAACTGGATATGAATCAGAAGTTTCTCAAATGCTATAAATACCACCAAAGAAAATCTCACCAGCCGTAAGTAGATATCTTCTTTTATACATATCAATGGAAATTTATAGCAAAAATCAAACATTGGATTTTTGTGCTATGTATGAAAAGACTCAATTTAAAGAACACTAAAATGCCATATGAATTCCTACCTTTCACTTTGGTTGTGTTTTTTTTTTTTTAAGTTTTTACTTAAATTTCGGTTAGTTAACAGAGCATACTATTAAGTTTCAGGTGTACAATATAATGATTCAACAATTCTACACAACACCCAGTGCTCATCACAAGTGCACTCCTTAATCCCTACCACCCATTTCACCCATCCCCCCAACACCCTCCCTTCTGGTAACCATCAGTTTGTTCTCTATAGGTAAGATCCTATTTCTTGGTTTGCCTCTCTCTCTTTTTTTCCCCCTTTGCTCCTTTGTTTTGTTTCTTAAATTCCATGTACCAATGAAATCATACAGTATTTTTCTTTATCTAACTAACTTATTTTGCTCAGCATAATACTCTCTAGCTCCATCCATGTCATTGCAATTCACAAGATTTCATTCTTTTGTATGGCTGAATAATATTCCATTGTATGGGTGGTATGTATACATACACACACACACACACACATAAACAACCACACAAACCACATCTTCTTTATCCACTTATCAGTTGGTTGGGCTGCTTCCATAATCTGGCTATTATAGAAATGCTGCTATAAACATCAGGGTGCATGTATCCCTTTGAATCAGTATTTTTTTATCCTTTGGGTAAATACCTAGTAGTGCAATTGCTGGACCATAGGGTAGTTCTATTTTCAACTTTGTGAGGAACCTCCAATTTGTTTTCCAAAGTGGCTGCACCAGTTTGCATTCCCACCAAGAGTGAAGAGGGTTCCCCTTTCTCCACATCCTTGCCGATGCCTGTTGTCTTTTGTGTTGTTGATTTTAGACATTCTGACAGATGTGAGTGATATATCATTGCAGTTTTGATTTGCATTTCCCTGCTGATCAGTGATGGTGGGCATCTTTTCATGTGTCTGTTGGCCATCTGGATCTCTTGTTTGGAAAAATGTCTCTTCATGACTTCCACCATGTTTAAATTAAATTATTTGGGTTATAGGTGTTCAGTTTTATAAGTTCTTTATATATTTGGATACTAATCCTTTATAAGATATGTTATTTGCAAATATCTTCTCCCATTTTATATGTTGCCTTTTAGTTTTGTTCATTGTTTCCTTCACTGTGTAGAAGGTTTTTTTTTTTTTTTTTTATACAGTCCAATAATTTATTTTTGCTTTTGTTTCCCTTGCCTCAGGAGACATATCTAGAAAGAAGTTGCTATGCCCGATGTCAAGGAGGTTACTACCTGTGTTAACTGCTAGGATTTTTATAGTTTCAGATCTATTTAGGTCTTTAATCCATTTTGAATTTTTTAATATTGTGTAGGGTGTAAGAAAGTGGTTCAGATTCATTCTTTTGCATGTTGCTATCCAATTTTCCCAACACCATTTGTTGAAGAGATATTCTTTTTCCCATTGGATATTCTTTCCTGCTTTGTCAAAGATTAACTGACCATATACTTGGGGGTTTCACCTTGGTTTTTAAACACAATCTTGTATCTCCAGTATTTTACACTATTTGGTTTAATGTCTTTTCATAATTGAATATTTAGTAGATGGGTTTATCCAGGGAGTATCCAAGTAAGGTATAAAAATCCACTACTTACTCTTACTGATATCCATGGTAAGTGAATTAAATTGATAAAACTTTGCTTTTATGACTGGCATCTGCCCTTTTTTTTATTTGTCCTCTTTTTTCCCCTAATAATGTGGAGATGATGGGCTAAAAATACTCAAATAATCTTACAAACACAATTGTTGGTCAAAAGTGACATAGATGAGGGCAGCATCTCCATGTGAAAACTCTAAATGTCCATTATTATTCTTCTGGGGAGTCAGTAAAAAGTAACATGTAATCAGTCAATACACAATGGACATATGGATTCATTTTATCAATCTAAAAGCAGAGGATCCTGTATGTTCCTGATCTTGTGCACAGTAATAATTTTGAATAAGGCAACTTTTCTTTTTTTTTCTTTTTTTTTTTTTTGCTAACAGTTATAACAGGCTAAACATTATTTTAGAGAAAGTGTGTGTTCATGCTGTCTATTAAGTAACACATTAAAATTGTAGTGATATAAATATTGAAACTACTAGACATACTATAAATAGTTTACAGATTTAATAATGAAAACAATAATATGTTATCTCTTTGGTTGATAATTTGTGAGTTTTATGACTTCATGAAATGAATGCATAGCATAAACTCAGTTGCTACTTATATTCAGAAAACCAATGGTAACATGGATGTCTCTATTGGCAATAGGGTAAGTAACTTCTAAACAAACATGTAGTGAAATCTAATTCTGTAGCACTTCCTGGGGAACACAATACTACCAGGTGCATTTAAAATTTAGGCTTAAATGGAATACTTCTCAGTGTGTTTATATATTTGGCTTCTTCTGAGACAAGATTAGGCATACAAGATCAAGACAGAAAGAATCTAATGATATTAGTAAACACCAAAACCAGAAGGTAATTGGACTGTGGTGATTGCACACTTATCATTGAGAGACAAATAAATTGTATCCATTTGACCTGGACCAAGTGTAATCCCTAGCTTTGGTTTAGGAGGTCATTGTCAAATACTCTGTCAACTCTATGACCTAAAATGATTGCTCTAAGGCAATGTAGACCTACTGTGTGTCTTTATGGCTCAATCTATTGGGATGGGATGCTTTCCTGGGAAAAATATTTTAAAAGTTTCTTCAGGATTCTAACAGATCTTCAATTAAGAAATCTTTCCTTTTAATCTTAAGTCCTTTCTTGGCAAAGTTTCTTTCCAGTTTCAGAATGACAGACAAAATGTGTATTCTAAAAATATTCCTTCAATTATCTGGAATAACATCTATATATAAACATTCTTTTGACTTAAAAGTGTATGCTCAAGGTTAATTAACCTCATAATTTTTTTTGAGTGAGAAATCTGGGGCACTTGTAAAATCAAGGGCATTACAGAACTATACACCTTGCATCTGCCTAAATATCATCAAATAAAAATCTAAAACTATTAAATATGCAGATTTTTCATTTATTAGAAATAATGCACTAAATTAAAACAAGCAAATTTCTGCACATTTTGTAATTATAATGTCTCTTTTTAGAAATAAAAGAAAAATAAAGTATTTAAAATTCTTCATACATTGTAAATGTCCTTATATACAGAAGGGAAATAAAATATACACAATAAAATAAATTCAGTATGATGCCATGCAAAGCATAACATGAAAAACTCCAGCTTACCCCTTACTAGATATTCTTAATTTTAAATTCTCCTTTAATCAATGTGCTGAAACTAGAAATTGGTATCATATAAAACCTTCTTTAATCATTCCAACCAATCCAGCCTCTTATTGAATTACTATAGTAGCTTACTCTTTTAAAAAGCATATTCAAAATAATCTTGTGAAGTCAAAAAATAAATTGACCATCTCTACATCTGCTCTCATCTTCCCTCAGACATTTCCCTTCCCCCAGCCTTTCCCTTGATTTATCCAATTTCCATCTCTCCTCACCAGCATTTCTGTGCCACTTTTTCTCACCACTCCATATGCTTAGGAAGCCTTCCAGATTACATGCATCAAGCTATTGCAGCCTCCTCCATATATCCCCAAAAAGCAACCTGCTCAAACATTCCAATCGTGACCTTTTACAAATCTCAATTTCTCCTATTTATATTGGATTGTTCTACTTCTTTTTTCTGTTCAGGGCCATCATACCTTAGATCAGAAATTTATTATTAATCGATTACAGAAGGTTTCATAACTTATTTATTGTAATGCTTATGAATGAATGATTATTTGTAATCACAGCAACTCATTATGCCCTAATAACATGGTGAAGGTGATAACACTATTACCGTATTAACAGAATAATCTCTGGTTATTTTTAATGTCAGCTGTATTTTCTATAGTAAAGAGGAGATAAAATATGTGAAAACATATATATTCTTACATAAAAATTAAGATACATTTCTTCAAAACATACAAATCAGTGTCAAATTATAAATTAAGGAGGGGAAGCCAGAAATGCAAGGTCAAAGAGTACTTTATACTTTTAAGAATTAAATTCAGGTCACCTAAATCCTTTTGAAAATGTTCTCATTACTAATTTATGCCATTAACAATGAAATAGCTAAACTGTATATGATATTTTAAAAATATTATTATATAGGCACATGGTACGTATTTCTTGACATAAGGATCAGGGAAATTAAGGAAGAAAAAATCTAATTCTTCTCCCATCTCTGCAACTCAATACATACAAAGTCTTGGGCAACTCCCTTAATCTAAGTTTTGGTTCTCTCATTTAGCAAACAGGGACAGTAATGATTACCTGTCTATTCCACTTGCTATTTAAGTTGTTTGAACGAGATAACATAAAAACATTTATATAAAAATGAAATGAAAACAAAATACTACAAAACACCTATTAGAATGGCCAAAAGCTAGAACACTGACAACACCAAATGTTGGTGAGGATTTGGAGCAAGAGGAACTCAAATTCATTATAGATGAGAATGCAAAATGGTACGGCCATTTTGGAAGACAGTTTGGCAGTTTCTTATACAAAGCTGATCATGCTCTTACCATGCAATCCAGTAATAATGCTCCTTGGTATTTGCCTAAGGGACTTGAAAACTTACATCCACCCAAAACCCTGCACACAGATGTTTATGGCAGCTATACTTAAAGTTGCCAAAACTTGGAATCAACCAAAACATCCTTCAGTAAGAGAAGAGATAAACTGTGGTACTTCCAGAACCCAAATTATTATTCAGTGCAAAAAAGAAATGAGCTATCAAGCCATGAAAAGACATGGAGGAAACTTAAATGCATATTAATACGTGAAAGAAACCCATCTAAAAAGGCTACATACTGAATGATTCCAACTACCTGATATTTTGGAAAAGGCAAAATTATGGATACATTAAAAAGGGCAGCAGTTGCCAGGGGCTGAGTGTTGGGAGGGATGAAAAGGAAGAGCACAGAGGATTTTTAGACCAGTGAAAAAACACTGTATGATACTATAATAGTGGGTACATGTCATTACACATTTCTCTAAAGCTATAGAACTTACAAAACCAAGAGTAACCCTAATGTAAAAGATGGACTTTAGGTGACTATGATGTGTCGATGTCTATTCATCAACTATACTAAATGTACCACTCTAGTGAGGGATGTTGATTATGGGGGTGGCTATGCATGTGTGGGGACAGGGGTATATAGGAAATTTCTGTATCTTCCCCTCAATGTGAACTTAAAACTGCTCTAATTATTTTTAATTGAAAGCATTCACCTGAATAAGAAACAAGTGATACAACACAGCAGAAATTCCATATATATATATATTCTTAAATATTATATATATAGCTATATATAGTTCATATATATATATACATATATATACATACATACATACATGTTACATGTTAAGCATGTTACTATGGCGGTTATAATAATATATACTCAGGACTGTTAATAATAATGGTTTTCTTAGGAAAATATAATCATTCATTAGGAAATAACACGATATCTTTCTTAAAATATAAGTGAGAATAAACCCAATTTCATCTGAAAGCAGTAGAGAAATTCAAATATCCCTTAAATTCAGGCTTGCTCTAAATGTCTACGATTCTATGATTTTTAGATGACGGGTTTTTTAAGCTGCCTTCATAGTAAGGTAAAAACTATTTACAATAATTTTAGTGCTCCACACCTTTTGCTGCAGAGTCGTGAGGGCAGGCCAGTATTCACAGATGCAGTGGTGCATTCAATGGGATGTTCAGAAATGAACTCCATGGTAATAAAATGAAAACCAGGATGTGAAAAATAGAAGAAAACTGGAAATATATTCGGTATAGATTTGTTAGTGACTCAGAATTGGGAAGCATCAGCAAACAAGATGCAATGGTATGAAGCCCAATGGATAAACTAAAAGTGACACATAGCCTGACCCCCAAATATATGAATAAATAAACATATCAAATACAAACTCCAATGTCTAACCTATGGAAAAATGTGAAAGAAAAGGAACAAGGCCAGAGGACTATCCCAAGGTAGCTCTTGATCTATTTGAAAAGGAAGGTTTAAGGATTCATATATACTATACTTTCTCAAAGATGAGACCAATTCTAAGTTATGTTAGAGGAAAAGGATCACCTCAAATAGTAACATGAGTTTAAATCCTCGTTACTCTAAAGAAAATAAATAACCCCTTCAGTTCTATGTATGTGTGCTTATTAATTGACAGGTGCTATTGTTTTTACTAATATCAAAATAATCCAGTTGTTTAAAGCAGCATTGGTCCAATACAGTTGCTACTAGCCACATGTGGCTATTTAAATTTAAGCTGAGAAAAGTTAAATAAAATTCAACAATTAGTTCCTCAATTACACTAGTCACATTTAAAGTGCTCAAGAACCACATCCATCTATTGTATTGGTTAACACACATACAGAACATTTCTACCTCTGCAGAAAGTTCTTTGAACAGTACTGCTTTAAGGTAATACAGTTTTCTCACATATTCAAATGAATATTTCATAAGGGACACGGCTGTCTGAAATCACAGATAAGCCCAACATGTAACTATAATAATACTAATTACAACAGAAAAATAAAGAATACAAATATAAGGAAAATGCAACAGTTTTTTTTTTCAGAATAAATGCTATCTAAAGTCAGAAGTTAAATCAAACTAAATATTTTACCATCAAGGGTTTAATTTGTTCATTTTCTATTTTTATCATTTTTTATGTTTTTATTTTTATCTATTAAACTTTATTATAGGATTTCACATTTACAGGATAATTACAAATCATGACGGGGGGGTATTAGGTGCTCCTTCATGGCACATACTGTACTTTAAAACTTGTGCCATTTACTAGTCTCTCTTTACCATCTTTGTAACCCTAGTACCTAGCACGCACACAGTACTTGTTTGTGGAATGAGGGAGACTCTCATCCAGTTCTAACAGGAAATCATTCAGCATCTGCTTCAACACTTACATTGGCAAGGGATTTGCCACCTCATAAGGAAAAGCATTCCATTTTTAACAGTTCAGTTAGAAAGAAGTTTCTTAATTACAAAAACTCCAAATTTACCTGTTATGTAACTTACATTAATCCTACATTTTAGCAGATGAAGTTTAAAAGAAGAAATTTATTTCTTTTTCCATATAAAAGCTTTTGAAAACTTGCAGGTGACTATACACTTAACCTACCAACTTGCCTTATAAGGCATCATTTCCAGACGCTTCTTTTTCCTCTTCTAATTTCACATCTCTCCAAGTGCAATGTCCAGAACATTACATTATCTACCAATTGGTCTGATCAGTGCAGAGAACTGTGGGAATTACCTCCATGGCTCTGTATAGTATACTTCTATTAATGATGCCCAAGATTCCATTAGCTTTTCTTGGCATTCTCATCACAGGATGACTCATAGTCCACTTACAATTAACTGAGTTCCTAACTCTTTACGATGAGATGTTGTCAAATCATGACTCCTTTGTCCTTGGTTCTTTTAGTCGGTTTCTTGTATTTGAGTGGAGGGCTTTATTCCATGCTGATAGCATGGGCAATGTTGTTTCCATCAGTCAAAATTTTCTAAACCCTTGATTGTGTCAATCATCTAATATATTATCTATCTTCAGCTTTGTGTTGAGTGCAAATTTGATAAGCATAACCTATATGTCTACATCAAAGTCATTGATAAAAATAGACCCAGGGTAAATAAATGCCCATACACAACACCGGAAACCTCTAAGACAGTACTCACACATTACTTTTTTATCACTTATGATATTTTAGGAACCACACATATATGATCTTTAACTTTTAAAGCAACCTTTTAATATACTATCCCTGATTGACAGAGAAAGAAATGGAAAATGAGAATGATTTCATCAAGAGCTCTTAACCAGGCACTGCCAAAGCTGGAATTACAACTGATACCTTCTCACTCCAAAGCCTGCCTGTTACCACATCACACAAAGACTCCCTTTAAGTAAAGTTGGATCCTCTTAGACCTAGAATCTATTTCGTTCCCTGAAATATAATAAAGACTGTCAAAAGCCATGTTGACATTGCTAATTCATTTCTTTAGCATTCCAGTAAGCTACCAATCTATTTCTTCAAAGTTAAAAATGAACTTTGTTTGGCATTTTTGTTACTGTAGATACTTCTCAGTGATTCCATTTCTTTTCCTAAATGTTTGCAACACATCTAATTTTCTGTCTCATACTTTGGTATAAAGGAGTTAAGTTCATTAATCTATTTTTTTAATCTATCATTAAACTTTTTTTTTTAATTTCAGACCTCCCCAAATGCAAATTATATATGTAGACACTTTCTATTTCAATATTTTATTGCTCATTGTTATGTCCAGAAGCATATAAAGTAATAATAAATTGAAATCACTACAGTCTAGTGCATACACTTATGTTCATAGCATAAGGTAAAGTCAGATAAAGTAATACTGTCCTCTTCAATTTCAATATTCTGATTGAGAAATCAAAATTTGACTCTTTTGCCCAGCACTTTCTATGTAAAACAAGACCATGCACATCAATTAAATACCCTCTGTTTCAAATAATTTTTCAATAACAAGCACTGACTGATTCACTTTCTAATAATTACTACCAAAAACCTCAGAACAACTGTGCTTTGACCTAAGGCATCTAAAATGGTATTTTCGTTATATTCTATGTTCATAGATATACACAGAATCAACTATAGAAGCTAAATCTATTCTTCTGAGTACCAGCTATTAGATATTTCTTCTTATATAATTCTGAGATGGAGCATATACATACTCTTGAGGCATAATTAGCTTCCCTTTACCTTTTTGAGAGCAGAAGTTAATTGCAAAAGTCCTTCCTGGAAAAATCATAGGTTTTAAAATAATCATATTGATAACAATGACATTTTAGCTCCTGGTTATATGTCCAAAGTATTTGCATATATGTATGCTATTAAGACATCATTCTATACCCAGTTCTCCTTTTACTCTTTTCTACAATTATAAACATATACTCTCTGAAATAGAAAATAGAGAAGCGAATCTGCCTTACATATTCTTGCAAAGGAAAAATAGATTATCTCACACCTATGAAAGTTGTTCCAGGTCGACGCTTCTTGAAACTGATTAGAATTTCAGAAAATCTGAATGGATAACAAATAGAGATAGTGTGATGATTATTACTGTCACATAATTTTCACTGCAGAAGAACGTAAAAACTAATTTGTTGAAATGTGTAGCATTATGTGGAGTTACATGCATACTGAGAATAACAAGCGATGAAGCATTTCTTTCGCAGCCCAAACGAAAAATATTAAGTTAAAAAAAGGCTTACCAGCCCCATTTCTCACACTTGCCCAGCTGACTACTCTTGAGTTCTCAGTCTGGGTCCCCTCTGGCTAATGAGACTGATCTTAACATTTTCAGAGATTACAGGAGTGTTCCAGGCAGTGAGGTTTACATTATTCCCCACATCATCCCCCCCTCCATTATGGTTACAAGTCTCTGAGGACATCTTTAAAAAAAAAAAGTTGGCCTGTATCGAATTCTTCTGTCTAGCCTATAATGATCAGTGTCAGAATTGCCGGCTACTCAGTCTAATTGTTTGGCCGTCTTATCTATGCAGATCACTGCGCAATAATGTCAGTCACAGATATTGATCAAAGGGGGCCAAGTTGTCCAGATCTTCCGCTAAGCATGAGATCAAGCTTTCTAATCACAGAACTGCAGATCTGAAGTGTGTTTGGATGAATTCTATGTGTTTTTAGAATCTTTCTCCTTTTAAGTGGCAGTACAATAGGGTGGAATTGTCATCTAAAACTGTAGCATGATTCACAGGCCTTCAGTGCAGAGAACTGTCAGGATACTTCTATAGATTACAATAATGTATATCACAAAGGATACACGATTGTGTTATTCATATGTGTAATCACCCATGGACTGACTAGAAATAACAGTAGTCTTATTATGCAAACAGCAGTCCATAATATGCAAATGAACATAAACAAAACCAAACACAAACCTCCAGAATAATGTTTACTGATGTGTCCTTAAAAAATCCCTGTCTTAAAACCACATTTTTCCTATCTTCTCAAAAACATTAAATAAGATCAAGGATGAATGCATGGAAAAGTTTATGCTTTCTCTCTTGCATTTTTGAAAAGGAACTACAATATAATCTTATTCTGATTATTTGATTTATATTCTCCCAAGGCCATTACTGCCTCCTGGCATCATTATATGCTTGTGTAAGGTTTATATGGTGTCTCTTTTAATTGCTTAAACTAATCTATTCAATGACTGCAAATCTAATGCACACTGGAACAGGCAGCCCATAAATTCCATCCTTCAGATGTGTCCTTGAACATGTGTTTGTCCTGATGAAGAGCAGAAACAAAACAAGAGTAATAAAAATGGGAGAAAGCCCTTTCAAACAATACATCCAAGAGATCTTAGAAGCCCAAAAGATATTTTAGAAGAAAGGAGTAAAAACTAAATAGCTTCTTGCTTTTTTTGCATTTTATAAGGAACCATTCTAATTACATTACTGTTAAGACTTCAGGCTACCCTTAAACAATAGTGTATTACACTAAAAGATAACATTAGGTCATTACCTATGATCTTAATACAATTGATGTAATATAAATTTTGTTTTAGGTATATAATCTCCATTGAGGGCAAATGTTCTTAATACCAAGGAGGAAAACCATGTTAGGTTATTATGATTATTTATCTCCTAAGCTTATGCTATTTCACACTGATTATGGAGAACTCCACCTGAAAGAATTGCTCACACACACGCACACACACACACACACTCCACAATGCAAGAAATCAAATTACTTATACACGGTAACTGCTCTAGTTCTTAGAACTAGAATTGCTAAAAGATCTCCAAACCTGGATTCTCTTCCATGTTTAACAGACTAATCATGTCTTCCTACCAAATACAGACACAAGTAGTGGTAGAAGGAGAATGAGAGACAATTGCCATTAAACAAAAGAAAAAAATAATTTGCTTTCAAAAGTATATTTTTCACATGCTAAGCTTTTTATTTTTATAGGCTTTTCCTAACCTTGCAATATAAACTAGTGTTGAATCCTGAAAGGGATAATGACTTACATGATGCAAACTGTATGTTTGCAGTCATTTCTGCCTAAGAAAAGCCTTCTGCTACTCTACTCCCCAAGCATATTTGCAATACTATAGTTTTTCTCAAAATACTAGAGCACAGTTTACAATAGTCCTGAAATCATTAATTTGTGGTTTTGTTGTTGAGATCAATGGCTGTTTCCAAAAACATCTATCTGAAATCCTGGTTCATGGTCTCATTTATTTTTCACAAGAATGGTTTGACATAGTTCTAATCTCCATTACACTGATACAGAAATTCCAAACCTGGCTTTGCCAGACAAAAAGTTTCAAGATCAACTTGAGTCACTGGTAGTTCTAACAGAAACTTAAGCTTTATGATTTACACTTAGGCTACCATCCTTCCTTAATAGTAAGATAAGACAAGGAAATAAAGCTAAGTTAGAAGATTGGTCACTATCTTTTCTTTGTCCATGCTTTGTATATAAAAATTCATCTGGTATTAGTAAATAGATAATAAGCCTCAGGCAATTCCTTTCTTGGCCTTTTTTTTTTTTTTCATGTAGTATGCCTATCCCCTTTCCAATCAAACTCTATCTAGTATTACTGGTTGTATCTATCCCCTAAAACTGCTACTTTAGTTCTTTGGTATTCAATGAATTGTAGTTATCATTGGGGGAATTAGCCCTCTGAGTAGCTCTGTGTTCTGTTCTTCATTCTGGCTTCCCCAGGCATAGTCCTTGCATCCAATTCCTTAGTACTCTCCTCCTTTCCTAATTCCCATCACTCATGTACTAAATGCTATAGGATCTTCTGAAATATTGCTTTGGTCCTCTGGAATTCTAAAGGCTCATCTTTATCCTTTTTACCCCTTATCAAGATGTAAGTTGTTACAATCAAGAACAAGAGCAAAATCCCAAATAACGAGACAGTACAACACAGCTATTTTATTAAAAGAAATGCACAGGAGATTGGGTTGTGTTGCACAGTAAGCTGTTAAAGGAAAGAAACGGTATGTATGAGCTGTAAGGTATAGTAGTGAAAGAGGAAGAGGACAGACTGACACCAGAAGTCCTCAAAGAAAAAGGAAGAAGCGACAGGATGGTGTCCTAGACCAATGGTTCAATCTATTTTGATCACATAATTCAACCAATTTTAAAAATAAGATAGAAACATGGACTGACTATATGTAAGTATCCATTTTCAATTATATCCATGTATTTACATTGTTAGCTAATTTATCAAGACATAATAAACCTAGGGCAAAATTCATCATTAATAACAGATAATGTAACACCTGATTTCAAATATCTTTTACATTTTTCATTTTTATGACTTCTTATCAGATCAGACAAATCATCAGTTTCAAAAATACAGCATATCTGATGTAAAGCTTATTCTAGGGGTATCTCAGTCGGTTAAGCATCGGTCTCTTGGTTTCGGCTCAGGTCATGATCTCACAGTTCATGAGTTCGAGCCCTGTGTCGGCAGCATTGGCAGAGTGGAGCCTGCTTGGGATTCTGTCTCTCCCTTTCTCTCTGCTCCCCTCCCCTGCTCATGCTCTCTCTCTCTCTCTCTCTCTCTCTCAAAATAAATAACATTTTGAAAAAATGCTTATTCTAGGAGCAGACAAGTGATTTTCTTAATGTTTGTTTGCACTTACTTTCAGTATGTTCAATTATCAGTTATGTGCTTTGTCCATTTGAACACGAACATATGTCCACTTGCTGAGGATTAGTTTAGTTATAATGGAATAATACAAGTGCTGTTTCAGATAACAGGAGTAAACATTTCACATCATAGTGAAAGCAAATGCATGACTAATGATGACACTCTTTATCTTTCCATGCTATGCTTCTGCTACCCTTCCCTCAAAATACCTATTAAAGGTGTATATGACCACAATAACCTTGGTGATGGAGCTAGGTCTTAATTTATATATTAAATATTAGAAGGTTAAACATTATTTATTTTAAGAAAAAAAAATGAATTTCTAATATGTTTCCTTACACTACAATGCATCGTATCAATCTCCCCTGGGAAATGATAAAGCCCCCACTTTAGAGGTTACTGTTATAAAGGAGTCTCCGTAAGGGACTGCTATAGAAAAGAAAATCCCATTCTGTTTTCCCTAAGCCAACCCCATTCTCTTCCTCCTTCTCTATTTACAATCCTTTTCTAGAGCCTTTTGATGCCTACCTTAGTCAACTTCCTGTTGTAAGCTACCAGCTTGAGAGGAAGGATACTTGACTCCATTTGTGTAGAAATTGGATTATATAAGAAGTAGGGAAATTAAAGTCCATAGCTGAGGGGAAGACAATCTTCATATCCCATTTTGAACTTCTGAAAGCATTTTCCACATAGCAATCATGTATCAGCAGACATTCTACAGAGCTTTTTCTGGAGGTAATTTATGGGCAAATTATTTGTGAGCTAGTCTGTTTACCTAACCTCTTCTTAAAACATATTGTTTCTATAACAAAACATCTTTCTAATTTCAAACAATTGACCTTAACCACGTATTTTGGAAACAAAATCCATTCATAAATGACAAATTACACATGTAGAGATTTCCAGGTCTTATGCCAACTGAGAGTCTAAGGCAGCTCTAAAGCGAAATTTTCTATTGGGAAGTTTAATTATGAGCGACTGAACATGCAGTACAGTGTGAACTGTTCACCTTATCTGCAACAGTGTTATGACATAACCTGGTTTAAATAAGACAGTTGTAACCACATAGTAGTTAAATGACTTTTCATATGACACTAATAAAAGCCTGTCTGATGTTAGAGATGCTCAGGCTTTTACTCCTTTGTTTATTTTGAGAATATTAACCACTGTACTAAACTAATAAAAGAAAATTGTGGGTTTAAAATTTCCATTTAAAAGTCCGTATCTCTGCCATGAACTAGGATGATAAATGCCTATAAAGTATCTCCATCTTATTAGAGTTTATAATGAACAGAAGAGACACAGATAGGCCATGCTACTGAACAAAACAATATAAATAACCTCAAATTATTGAATTATAGCAATCATAATTATTTCTACTACCATAAAGTTTTCTCAGTAGAAGAGATATGAATAAACTATAAATTATTTGGGGGAGGAACACCAATCCATTCTAATGTCAAATTATCTCAATGGAGTTTTTTATTAATATAAGAATTAATAATAATTACTACCCTGACCAACACTTATGTGTTAGACACTGCCCTACATGCTTTATATGCATGGAGTTACTTAATCCAAATCCCATCTCATAAGGTAGATTGGTATTATTATTTCCATTTAATCAATAGGGAAACAAAAGCAAAGGTATAAGTATCTTACCCAAGGGCATGTGCTTTTAACCACTTTGCTGATACAAAATAACTACTGTTTAGGAAGTTGAAGGCTATTTCTGAGAAGTCCAAGACAATTCATTCGATATTGAACATTTTACTTAGAGCAGTGATACAGGAGGTAGGTGGAACAGGGAGAAAGAAATTAAAGAATCACTCAATAGGTATTTCTATATTCATTAATGTTCTCATTCAGCAAACCTTTATCAAGTGCACCCTATGTGCCAGGAACTAGATAACTAGGTGCCAGGAATACAAAAATAATGTACTTGACCTTGGGGAGATCTCGGTATAGTAAAGGAAATAGAAATAATTGCCATAAGATATGGTAAGAGGCAATATATTTATAAACCAAGTGCTATAATATCATCCCCTTCCAAAAGCAACTTTACAATGAGTGAAAAGTAATATATTTCTAAGTAAAATTATGTGGAAGAGCAATTCAATAATCAGTGTGATTTAGTTAATCACATGAAAGTCGGTAAGAGGTGAGTTTTTGCTACATTTTTTTTTAAAGAATGAGGAACTGAGATTGGGCGAGAGAAAGGAGGCATTGAAAAAAATACTTATTTTGAAAGATAGGACACGTACAAAGTGAGACTGGAGGTATTCCCTTTGTCCTTTGAGGAAAAATATGCAAAGTAGCTATTGCCTACTGTCTACTTCAATCAATCTAATGAATATCCTTCAATCCTAAAATCTCCTCACTAGCAAACTGCATTTCAGTTACGAGCAATTAATATTCCAGTTTTTTTCCAGTTTTAAATATTGGAGAAAGAAATGATTATTCATCTTAAAAAATTAACAGAAAAATGTATAGAAGGTACAGTACTTACTTATAAAGCAGTCCATCTAAGGAACACATAAACAAGAGATGTATTTAAAGTTCCACTAGGTAGCTCTTACATGGACATAATTTGAGGAGGACTATACAGGCCCTTTGGCTAAAACTCATTTCCTCTATGGCATCTCTCAGTGCCTGAAATTTTACTGGTAAAATAATTTCTTTAGTTTCAAATGATTTTTGGCTTCATGAATAAACTGTAGATCCCCCTGGGCAAGAAATACACCTTATTCCCAAGCATATTGTATTTTACCAGGAGTAGCAATTAAGTAAACCTGACAAAGCTGAGAACAATATGGACAACAGAAGTCAATATTTAGGCAACATAGGCAATGCCAAGTTTGGGGGCATGTCCTTTAAGCTGAAGTCAGTGAAGGTGGGAAAACCGAATACAAACTGCCATTTGTCATTTATATGTCCTACATCCTGTCCAGCATATTACACTGTATCTGTTATCTATTATCAATTAACAGTAAAAGAACAAATATCAGGTCTTGGGGAGTGAAGAGAGTTTACTTTACCCTTTTTTCTATCTATAGATCCATCTGCACTATCATTTTTTTTTTAATTTTATAGTTCTTGAGAATGAAGACGAAAACAAAATGAGACATCTATTTTGGAAATTTGAACCTAATTTTTCATTTTTGTTTTCCATTTAAACTTTTTCCAGATTCTCAAAAGTGGACCGTGGCTCCCAACCCCAGGGATCCAAACACCTGATCTGTCACATTTAAATGACTTGTTGGGAGTGTCTTATCCCTTTACTCACTGGAAACCTGTAATAGATTTGGGGTGTGTCATTTTGTTCTCATTCTGCTAATGTATGTCTGAGCTCTTTATACTTCCCCCTAGGAAATAATTCATAAATAATATTTCACTCTTCTTGAATAGTATACCTCTCTCTACCTGTAGAATATATACATCTATATGTTTGCCACTCAGAGGATCTTGTCTAATTTCATAGGAAGAAGACAAATCTTGCTTGCAGGGTATTTAGAATACAGTGATGACAGCCTATATGCCAACTTCACAAGCACTGCAGCCTGAATCATAGACTGTGCTCTAAGCGGCAGCATATGGCTAGAGAGTCATAGCAGCAGGAAAGTGTGGCAGTGCCCAGATCACAGCTGTAGGCACACAAAGGAAGTTTTGATGCTGGTATCCATATTCCTCCTTCTCATCAACAACAAAAAGGATGACTACTTAAGATTCTGTTGTCTTAAAGGCTTTATTAAGTTATTGCCCAAGGTAGGAAAGGGATATTATTGTCTACATATGTTTGCCAGAATCATGCAGCTTCTCTATTCTGGCTTTCCTAGCAGGTGTCTCTTTAAGTACTTATTCTAAATGGAACACAACTGGGAGACATCAGAAAGGGCACTGTTGACAACTGTCATAGCAGGCTCCAGCTTGAATGGTAACTGAGCAGAAGGTCTCTCTCCAGCGTACTTCAGATCATCCTAATAGCAGCATCATTTCCACTAGGAACCCAGCTTCTACCAGAAAGAAGTGCTGGGAAATAGTGCTTCTGGTGAAATCTGATCTCCTCAGTGGAAATGGTCCATGCCACCAGATTTCCTACAGAAAATAGCTATAGAGCAATGAAAAGAACCCTGATTTTAAAGGCAAAATTACAATAGTTGAATGAAACACATAACCCTCATATATGTCAACACTGATAAGTGAAAATATGTTAAGTTAATCTTTATTCATACCTGTTGATCCCTTAATGTACTCTAAAACCTTTTCACAACATAAATGGAGAGAAAACACTAAAACTATCCAACATTCCCATTAAAATAACATAAAAAGATTAGGTTACCAAAGATAAAAACAATGATTTAGATAAATACATTCAGGTATTTGATATTTATTTTTTATCTTACATTATTATCTCTAATAATCTTTAGGTTATGTTATTATTGCTATTATTGTTGCTGTCATTAACCATAAAAGAACAGGAGACTTATTTTCAGAAGGTGAAATTTAAGAATACATTTAAATGATAATTTTCAGCTAGAGCTTGTAAGATATTTAGGGTCAAGTTGCTCTGCAAACCAAATATGGAGAAAGAAAACAACAACACAGATTTTCTTCTTATGCAGTATTATCCATCTGCAAAATAAAAGCTACTATAATTTCTGCATGATTACAAAAAAACAGTTAATATTACGTAGCATGCTTTATTACAATTTCTGAAAGGTACCTGTGAGGGGTGCCTGGGTGGCTCAGTCGGTTGGGTGGCTGACTTTGGCTCAGGTCATGATCTTACAGTCCGTTAGTCTGTGAGTTCAAGCCCCATGTCGGGCTCTGTGCTGACAGCTCAGAGCCTGGAGCCTGCCTTGAGTTCTGTGTCTCCCTCTCTCCCTCTGCACCTCCTCTACTAGCACTCTGTCACTCTCTCTCTCAAAGATAAATAAACATTAAAAAAATTTTTTGAAAGGTACCTGTTATACATATGTATTTGTTCATAAAGTGAAATATATTATCAGACAATAACATGTATTCCTATTTTAATCTTTCCACATCATCTACAAAACATATCTATCCAGTCTTCATCTATAGAAGTTAATCATAGATCAGAAACCCATACATATATTGCTTTTTCCTTATTTTAAGCTATTAATTCTATGAGAATATATATATATGTGTGTGTATATATATATATTATTCAACCACAAATTATCAAAGCTATATTAACTTCTATGAGAATATATATATACATATACATACATATATACATCATATATATACACACATATACATACATATACATATTACATATACACATACATATATATACATATACATACATATACATACGTACATACATATATACATATATGCATATACATATACATATATATATATATATATAATTAAGCCACTTAAATTATCAAAGCCAAAATACCATACCTATTTGTATTTATAAAGAACAAACATATTTGTACTTATGAAGAATTAAATATAATTACCCTTAACTCTTACAGTAAATATCCATAATTGGTTAGCAAAGAATGACTTGATTTTTTTTTAACTACATGTTGTTAGTATTGACTTGATATGGAATGTCCTTATCAGAGCAAAGAGATTAAAGCGCACACAAAAAATAAAACTACAAACTTGGAATCTCACTCGTTCTGAGTGGTTTCACCTGCAATCTGAGCAAAAATGGATCCTAGGCAAACTTTCTTAAAATTACATCCTTTCCTTACTTTTGTAACAGAATGCCTTATGTGTATTCCAATGAAAAAAAAAAAAAGACCCTGTATCACATTTCATTGAGAAAATAAAGACATTTAGCAGAAACTTCATATTTTTTTCCAAAATGTCTATAAATCCACATAGTCCTAAATCTATGTTTTCCATCATCTTGCTAATTAACAATACTGGAAATATCTTTCTTCCTATTAAGTACTGATATAACCATCTGTCTTGGAGTCAACCCCCACGGACCATGCCTTCTCAAAGACATCCTTCCCCTGAATCTTCAGAATTCCTTTCTAATGGATCATCCTAACCACATACAAACATTCTATCACTCTCATTTTACAACAAAACAACCAATTGCATTTTACTCTGCACTTCCTTTAAAATATCATCTATTTTCTCTTCTCTCAATTATGTTCAAAGTTCTTAAGAGTTGCTTATTCTAATTAGGTTTTCTCCATTATAACTCAAAAAGCTACAATCCTAGGACCACCAATTACCTCCACATCTGTCAAATTAAATCATATGGATACTTTTTAGTGTTCCTTTCACACAACTGACCACATTATATATGACTGTCCTCCTCTACCCTCCTTCTTCCTTCTTCTTCCATCCCTCTCCTTTCCCTCTCTCTCACTTTGGCTTTGCTCACATACCACCTGGTAGTTATTTTCTCCCATCCCACTGCCTGTCTGTCTTTGATTTTCTTTCCCATCTCATTCTCTTCTACTTAACTACTAACTACTAAAACTCTTAAGAGCTCAGCTTGGAGTGATTTTTTTTCCCTACAAGGTAATATCTTCTATTCCCATTTGCTTTTAATATCATCTATTTAGAAATGATATCCACGTTAAGTAAATATATAAACTATATACATACATACACATACATATACTTATATTTATCATCTATCTTTCTATCTTAACTTCTGATCCTTCCAACAACTTGTTTTTATCTCATTTCTCCATTTCAAGAAATGGCAGTGTTGATTATTCAGTTGCTCATGTTCCCAGCCTGAGGGGCATTGTTAAAATCTCCATCCCCCTCATCAGCCCCATCAAGAGGTAATCTTGATCATACCACATATTCACACACACACACACACACACACACACACACACACACACACAATCTCTCTCCATCTTCATAGTCCAAGTGCAAGCTCACTTCATACAGGATGGCCAGGATAATCTTATAAAAGTATAATGGGATCATGTATTCTCCTATCTAAAATGATTGTTAATTTAAAGTAAGATAAAGATTTATTATCTTGGCTAGCATATTCTTATGATTTCTAACCACTTCAATCACTCTCCAGTGTTCTAGAATCTTCTATCCATCCTTCAGTTCTCAAGTTGAATTATTACTTCCTATAAGACAATTTTCTTTATTTGATCTAAAGAAAGTCCCTTTTTCCTTTCTCATACCCTCTATTTTTCCAGTACAATCCTTATTACAATTTGTAATCATATAGTCCTTTGCATGCTTACTTATTTAAAACTAATCACTAATTTTAAAGAATCATAAAAGTTGTGTTTATATATGATTTCTTTACTACTTTATATGCAACCCCTTGCTTTACACTTGAGAATCAGTAGGTATTTAATAAATATTTTCCAAAGAAACAAATACTGTAGCAAAACCCTTTCAGTAGTAAAGAGCATTAAGGTAAAATTCAGTATAAATCTAAAACAAAATAAACAAAAAATGCATAAAAACACACATGCTGGTTCCAAGCTGTTTTATAAGCTATATTTGTTCCATCATACCCAGCCTTTGTACAATGCTTATTAAAGTAAGCTCCATGTGTTTTGCTATTAACAGTCTATTTTAAACATGTGCTATATGTTAGGTGTTATATCTATTAACAGAATATATAAAGTACTAACCTTAAGGAAATTTCAAGAATAAGGTAAAATAAGGCTAAGACATTAAAAAAATATAACAAGTTATACTCAAAAAATATACTTGAAAAAGATTTAATTTTTCTTTATTACTAATATAACTACTTATCTAAAACTTGTCTCAATTTAAACATACTGAATTCTTGTATTTTATTAAAGATCCTGTTAATTATACAATTTCTACTGAAAAAAAAAAAACCTTCCTTGGTTGATTAACTTATTAATGGAATTCCTGCTATCCTATAAATTAAAACTCTGTACTTACTGAACTCAATATATTTACATCCACTTTCTTGATTTGTCATAATGCTCATTGCAAACATTATTAAATAGCTAAAAATAAACTGAAATGGTGGAAGTTGAAAATTAACATGGAAAATTGGCCTAAAATTTATGACAGGGGTAAGATTTATTTGCCAGTAACAATAAATAACAAATCCTTTATATCAACTCCTATAAAATACACATTTTCCTATAGAAGGTGTTCCAAAATCTACCAAAAAGCCAAAATTACAAGACATACATAGAAGTAAACATGAGTAAAAACTAGGATGTTGAAAGTACAGTATAATTCAACAGTTATAAAAGGAAGATTGGAAGTACCCTTTTCTGCTTTGGCTGAATTTGTTAAGTTTCTGAATGCTGTCTTCCAGCCCTACCAACACCCAGGCTTTCCGGAAAGGAAGACAGTGTCACCTGCTCCCCCTGTCTACCTCCTCAAAATGTCTTAGATCATTTCTACCACGTGTATCAAAACTGGCCTGCTCAGAGCACCTCCTCCAAATACTGCCTTATAAAAGAAACGGTGAGAATGTATGCTTTATGCAGAAAATTTAGGAAAAGAGAAAACACTTGGATTCTTCAATCTCCCAAGCAATATTTTTTTAACAAATGTGAACTCCTGGTTTTGATGTACATTTAAATTTATTGTATGTTCTAGTGTATGTTCCGTTTTTTTCAAGAGTGAAATTTTCATTGAAACTTTAAAGTTGAAAAAGTTATCAGTTAACAAAAGGTAGCTTCTCTAGGAAAAAAAAAATAAGTTTATTTATGCTTATCAATAAAGATTTCTATAAAAGTTCTGAGAAAGGAGCAGTCCGCTGATAAGGGAGTCCCACTCAAAGTAGAAGCTTATGGCTGGAAATAAATAATTTTGTTCTTTCTCCCATTGTTTCTCAGCATCTTTGGGTTCATTACTGTTTTCCTTCCATATGACGAATAAACTAGGATAAATACAATCCTTTCTCTTTCTTGTTTTTAGCAAATCAGACAGGAGCTCTGTACCTCTCACTAGTTGTCCTAAAAGATCTACTTCCCTTTTACACATAACTGCTTTCAAATTAGGCAGTATGAAGATCATAACTTTGAGGTCAAATAGGTTTGGGTTCAAAATCCTTTGGGCAAGCTAAACAGTTTCCTCATTTTTAAAATGGAACACATGCGTCACAGATTGTTGAAAGGTTTGCACGAGATTTTAGAAGCACCAAAAAATTAATGGCTCATTTTTTCCAGTGTTTACTATACAGTACTCATTATAGTATTTCTCTCCCTTAATTTCAGTTTTTTACATGGCTAAATTGAATGCTTACTTACGTAGAAAAATGTACAAATGTTCACAACATCTACTACATTTCAGTTTCTTTTTTTTAATTTTTTTAATGTTTATTTATTTTTGAGAGAGATAGAGAGTGGGGGGGGTGGGGGGGAGGCGGAGAGAGAGAGAGAGAGAGGGAGACACAATCCAAAGCAGGCTCCAGGCTCTGAGCTGTCCGCACAGTACCCAATGCAGGGCTTGAACCCACGTGCCAGAACCGTGAGATCATGACCTGAGCCGAAGTCAGACACCCAACTGACTGAGCCACCCAGGCGCCCCTAAGTATCAGTCTCTTTATTGATATTAAAGAGTGATTCCTCAAAAGACGTGTTTTCAGACATATTTTTATCCAGTGGTTACTTGGAACTTTATACTATGTAATCAATTACACTGTATAGATATAGACTGCTATGGTTGTGTGTGTGTGTGTATAATAAGTAAGATATACATATATTATATGTAAATTAAACGTTAGTTTTATTGTCAATATTTACAATTTCTTTCTAAAAAAAAAAAAAAAAAGAAGAAGAACGATCCCAACTTCTGCTAGTGACATTCAGTGGAAGGGAAGAAAATGACCCAAGAAAGTCATTTGGAGAGATTAAATGTTTTAGTCATCACTAGCATCTCAATTACCTAATAGGTTATCTGGACACAAACATCCAGTTTTGAAGACCTTAAATAGAATTTTTCAAAGTAGGATCATATCTCCTTCAACTTTAGTTTAAAAAACTCCTGTCAAAAAGTTCCCTTATTTAAAAAAAAAAAAGCAATTTTATATTCAGTAAGGGATTTTGGAGAAGAGGAGAATCACCATTTAACCTGTTGCTACACTATACACACATTATGTAAACACATATCATATATACAATTATTCACACAAAATACATGCATGTATATTTACAAAATGGTGGGGGAGATTATCTATCTCCAAACCCACCTACCATTAGTTACATGTCTGGGATTAATCCAACACTGAAATGAGTCAAAAATTACTTATTGTATATTGATTAAAGCAGGGGCTGGGCAGGCATGAACATCATGGTGTTTTCCTCCTCCTACCTCTGATGCAAGGAATATATGTTCTCAGATGAGTTAGATCATAGACTATACTAGTTGGTTTAAGTAACATAGTCCAATAATTTCATTAGAGCATATGTTTAGGACAGCGCAGATGGAAAATATTTTATTAGTTTTTTTTGAATAATTGTATCTTACTCTCTCATTTTAAGTATGATCTAGATACCATATGCCAGAACTTCCATGAAAATGCACAGTTCTAAGTCTTGTATTAAATATTCTATACTGTGAATACTGAACATTTTATAATACTAATATGATTGATTATTAATATGAGAGGCTATATAAATATAATATAAAAATATTCTATTTTAAATAGCACAGTATTAATATTAAACATTCTGTGAATATTAATATTCATGCAAAATGTGAAAATTCTAATCATTAAAATTCAATTTAAAAATACTGTTGAAGGTGCACCTGGCTTGCTCAGTTCGTACAGCATGTGACTGCTGATCTCAGGGTTGTAAGTTTAAGCCCTATGTTGAGTATAGATAACTTAAAAATAAAATTTTTAAATAAAAAATTAAAAAGTAATAATACAAAAAATACTGTTGAGTAATAAGAAAATTAAACATAACTATTTCATGATAAAATTATTATAACATAGCATTAATAGTAATTGAAGCACTTTAAAATGTGTAATGCATACATGTGTGTATGTATGTATGTATGTACGTGTGTATATGTATATATATATATACATATGTGAATTATATATGTAAATTGTATGTTCTACTCAAAAACAACCAAAAATAATTCTGTACATTCATTCTCATTATAAAAGCACTTCTGTTTGTTTCTCATTCCTTCCAAGAGATAAATTATAGCATTTGGTTTTTTTTTACATTACATATTATCAGAGCTTTGGAAGGATGACTCCATTTCTGGCCTTCAGGGTGGCCTCTGCTTTGCTAATCCACATAATAAAACTCCTTACATGGTGGTTGATTTAAGGACAGGTACACAACCCAAGAGTAAGCCAACCCATGTATGGCATTCATAGACACCACTGACTGCTTCAGGATGACCCAATGAAACAAATTGCTCTAATCTGAGGGAAGCCTAGAACTTCGGTTTGATGTTGCAGGTAGCACATTCTATGTAAGGTCAAGAACTATTACAGCATTTTGCTTCCCTGAGAGAAACCAGCAAGGGAATATGTCTTATGACAAAGCAAAGATGATCCAAGAAAGTGGCAGAAATGTAGAGCAAAATTCCTGATCAAATCATACCTGGAGCTTATACATCCTGGCCTTTCAGAGACTTGAGCCAACGTACTGTTTGTTTGTCTAAGACAGTTTGAGTTGTTTTGGTCTTTTTGTTGTTGTTGTTGTTTTTGTTTTGCTGCTGACTGCCAAGATTTACTATAATATCTACCATATTACTATGACCTCCTGAGTGTTTTCAAAATATGTAAATTAAGAAGTAGCTGCAGAACTATAGACTAACTTCAGTGGGATTCCTGCCAGAGTTAATAGTGCCGTCCTGTGACAGAACAGAGATATATCTAAAGTAGCACATCTGTGTTTATACAAACATACTTACATTAAAATCATGTGTTAAGTAACGGAAGGAAAAAAAATGATACCCCATTGTCTTAATGGAATGTTTTCCGATTCCTATGAATTATTCTTAGGTGGTAAGGATTCTGCTCAGAGTTGTCACTATCTTTAAGGGAAAAAAAAACTATGACATTTTAAAATGTCACTTTGTAGAATAAAATTCGCAGATGATTCACTATGATGGAATACTTTTTTCCCCTTTACCATCCAGCAGAGTGGTGCCACTTAAAAAAATAATTAATAAATAAAGGTTCATTTCCAATTTGTGAAAAAGTGAATGTGAAAGAGGTTAAGCGTATGTGTAAGAAAATTTGTGAGTGAAAAAAATAGAAAGAGAAGTTAGAAAGGTAATTAGCCAAATATAAATAGTTTTTGGATTATTCACTGCTTTACTTTATCCTTCTTTTGAGAAGGTAATTGGGAACTGATTGCGTTCTCAGAATTACTAGAGATGCAGCAGATGGCTTTAAAAATATTCTCAAATTAAAACATGAGTTTACTGTGTGATCTGGCAACAGAAATCATAAACTTTTACTTTATACATTCACTCTTGTTTTCGCTGATGTAATCCAATGTAAATAAGAATTGCATTCTATTGAAAAGGAATTTTTTGGCAAAAGTTTCATCTTGAACATCATATTCTAATACCAACTAAATAACATGAGACAAATGCTTATAACCATAGGTAACTTACTACACTCTATATGCATTTTTACCATGCAAATACTCATACTAAGTTTTACAAAATTCAAAATTTCACAAAGACAGATATAAATAAATGGTAATTTTATCAAATGTTAGGTTAGGATTGAGAAAACCTCTTTACCAGCTCAAGATTCCATTTATTGTAAAACTGAGAACAAGGAAATCATTCACAATTTCTTTCATGGCTAGAATAATATTTGCCATCTTCTAAGGTTGCTTTTAGAATTACTGAGGTAAGACATTTAAGTGTTCATGGAAATTGTCGTATGCTTTTAAGGTACCTATAATCTACACTTTGAAACCAACATCATTTTTCCCACCTCTTCAGTATTTCCATAAGAAAGACTCACATGTGGTGCAGCAGGAAAACACACACTGCCCTGAGTGCTCAGATTAAGTTACTTCTAGAGGCTTTCCTAGCACCGCTTGGTTGACCTAGGAAAAATCACTGAAACCATCTGGCATTGGATTTCCTCATTTGTAAAAGGAAAGCAAGGATATATTTAGATCTGATAACAGCTAATATTTTTCAACACTCATGGAACCATACATTGGTTAGACTCAGGAAAGTAAAGGATAGAAATAAAATCCAGCTCCATATAATGAATATGAACTTTAACTATGATTGCTATTTATTACCAAAATAATTTCTACCCCATTTTTTGATTATCTTTTTCCTTTTTATGAAATAATCGACATGTTATTTTACAAAATATCACACTTGTATATTTCCTCACTATTTTTTTAAGTGTTTATTTTTGAGAGAGACAGAGAGGGAAAGTGCACATGGGAGAGGGGCAGAAAGAGAGGAAGAGAGAGTTCCAAGCAAGGCTTGGGTTGACAGTGCAGAGCAGCTCAGTCTCACAGTTCATGAGATCATGACCTGAGCCAAAATCAAGAGGCGGCTGCTTGACTGATTGAGCCTTCCAGGTGCCCCAATTTCCTCGTTATTTTTAATGATAAGTAGGTTTTTAGTGATTTTCCATAATGTTGCCAAAGGTTGATTTGAGAAGGTCTTCTATATCAGCAGACCCTCCACCTCACTCTTCCTGTTCCTGCTCTGGAAGCTCTTCCAACTTGCCTAGAGAGTCTTAGCCTCGGGTTTTTTGCATGTCTAATCTCTGCCTGAAGCACTTCTCCAAATTTTTGCTTGCCTAGACCATTAAGATCTCAGTTCAACCTTCATAATCTCAGAGAAGAGTCCCTGATTTGTCTAGCTATTACTGCCCATTGTACTGCAGTCTCTACTACCGTTACCTCTCAGGTTTATCTTCTCCAGGGAGCTTCAAGATGAAATCATTCTGCTGTGTATTTGCTTGTTTTTTTCCTTTGCCCTTACAAGAATATACATTCATATACTTATATATATGAAGAATACATATTTTCTTTGCCTTGGCAAAAGGACTTGTCAGTCCCTGGCAATAAAAACTACCATGATTAAAGGAATATAAAAGTGCATTTGAGGATTTATAATATATAAAAAGCTAAATGATTAACATACTATAAAGTCAGTTCATTCACAGTTAATAAATTATGATCATGTTACATATTTAAGCTGTTTTCATTATTTGGCCTATCAACAAGTAGCTATACCTAATAAAATGCATTGTATATATAATTAAATCTAATACTATGTTTTTTTCTCTTAAAGCTTATTTAAAATTTCAGGTGTTAACAAGACCAGAGTTGTTTTCTTTCTCAAGCATGAACTGTAGCAAAGTTCACAGGCTATAGTTCTCTTTTGATCTCAACCAAGCATCAACATAGCTTATTTGCATGACTGATTATAAAATTTAGTTATTCACTGAATGATGTTCAGCTGCTGCACTGTGCAAGTTCTGTCTAATAACTACAGGGTGACTGATTGATAATGGTTTATCATCTTTCTACTGCAAAAGCAGGTAAATTAGTAAACTAGATGTTTAATTACATATGTGTGTGTTTGTATGTTAGAGTTGGGTATATTATGCTCTTACATATCGGAGCAGCGCTGTGCATTCTTTATACAATCTGGGAGGGAAAAAAATGTGTAGAAAAATGGTCAATCTTACCCTAAACCCTCAGTGAGTCAATAGCCATTATATTCGCTTACCCATGAATATGACATACGAGTTCATAAATGCACAGGTTGTCTAATTTTCACTGGTAGGTCTCTTCATCACATCCACCAAAATGGGAACATGAGCATTTCCTGTATTTTCCTTAATATGAATAAATGATCACAACAAAACAATTGCAACAGAAGAATCTGTTTTTTATTCAGGGCAAAAAATTCAGGATAACCTGATACTATCTTTAATATGTAGATTGGAAAAAAAGTCCAAATACTAGATAATCTACCTAGACAGTTGATGGGAGAGGTATGACCTTTAGTTGCTTCTTTTATCTTGGAATTTAAATTCATTAACATCTTATTACAATTTCTATGGTGAATCTTCAGAGTGATTTTCCAATAGATTTTTAGGGGTACTAAAGCCATGATAGCTTGAGATACCTAAAAATATATAGCAAGATATCATCAACTACACAGAATATTAAGCTATATACTGTTCCACGAGATTTACTTCATTCTCAATGTTTTAAGTATTCAAAATAAACATAAAATAATCATATAATAGGGTGAAATAGAGAAAAGTAAATATGCAAAACAATACATAAAGCATGATTCCATTATTATACTACCATTGCATATATAATAGATACATACCTACTGTATGTATCTACATATGGTAATATTTATACGTATATCTGTATCTACATCATTTAATTTTTTTTTACATTTATTTATTTTTGAGACACAGAGTGAGACAAAGCGTGAGCAGGGGAGGGGCAGAGAGAGAAGGAGACACAGAATCTGAAGCAGGCTCCAGGCTCTGAGCAAGTGGTCAGCACAGCCTGATGCAGGGCTCGAACCCACGAACTGTGAGATCATGACCTGAGCTGAAGTCGGATGATCAACGGACTGAGCCACCCAGGCGCCCCTATCTACATCATTTAATAGACAGATTTCACAAGCAGAAAAATTAAAAAAATAATTCAAACTAAACTATGAACAACGCCCACCTCCACAAACGGCACAGAAGAGGGCAGAGATTTTGATTTTTAGTTTCTACACTTCCATTTTACTTAAATGGATTACAACGAACATGTATTGCTTTGCAATTAAAAAGAAAGCCAAACTAAAAAGGGGCCTGTAATTTATATTTTGTATGCTTCTATTTCATTCCTTCAAAGTAATGCTTTGTAATATGTATATTGCTAAGCTTCTTGGAAACATTTGAAATCAAGTTCTTTTTAATGATTCCAAGGCTACATGTTGGTATTTTTCTGCAGCATGCATGTGAAATATCTATAGAGCCCAGCTTCCTCGCCTGTTTATAAACACTCAGAGGACCCTGGTGTGATCACTGGCATCATTACATTGCTGCTTAATAGCACATGCTGTTGATACATTAATTGCTTTATTGACTATTTTAAAAGTTTATGACCTCATCTGCATTCCAATTTGACCTTGTTTTGCACTTTTCTAGTGAATCACCACATTCAACAACCTACATAATGTGTATTACACCAATAAATTTACAAAATGAAAAGAGAGTCATATGATATGCACCTCATTATTTTTTTAATCAACTAAATCATTGGTAGGCAGAATTTATATTGCAAAGAACTGCATAATCGCAAAACTGTGATGCTACAGCCTCATGATTAGAAAAGATGCTCCACATTTTTTAAAATGTAATTTTCTTTTAAATAATAATTACCAGATGAGTGGGCCAGGCAATATACTCATGGTTTGAAGCAAGGGAAGTGACTCTAAAACTTAAACTTTAAATAGAGATTATAATTAAAAACATCAAATAAATTAAGAATGTGCTTTATGATACTATAAATATCTATTCAAAAGTATTTTGTTAATAGAATTGTTGTTTGTAAAACCTGAATAAAGTTCTACGCTTCCCTAGAAATGAAGGCTTATTGGAAAATGCACAAGTTAATTAGGCCATAGAAATGTGGTTATGATGCAAGATGAAAAGAAAATCATCTATATTAAAGGCAACTTTTTAACATGTGGTCTGATGTTTATACAATAAAATCGCACTCAGAGCACTTTTGCCAATTTCTCCATTTCCAGTGCACCCTCCAAATGCCAAGAAAAGTTGTTGTTGTTGTTGTTGTTTTTAAAGAGTGCTTACATAATTTCTCCCTCACTAGACACCAAATAGCAAGTTTGGGAGTTTTGTGTTGTAAATAAGCATAAAATAAGGTATTACATCCCATAACAGAAAGGATGACACAGATTTTGGGATATTTATTGAATTTTCATTATTGGAGAGTTTTGTTCTATATAGTGCTCTGAGTACTTAAAAATGTTGCGCCTGGGTGGCTATGTAGTAAGCATCTGACTTCGGCTCAAGCCATGATCTCACGGTTCATAGGTTCGAGCCCCTGTCGGGCTCTGTGCTGACAGCTCAGAGCCTGGAGGGTGCTTTGGATTCTGTCTCCCTCTATCTCTGCCCCTCCCATGCTCGCACTCTGTCTCTGTCTCTCAAAATAAATAAACGTTAAGAAAACATTTTTTAAAAAATGATTTAGAAAGTAGAACTCATACAATATTTCCCATATGGAATGTAAATGAAGGAACTAGGTAAGGACACAAATGAAAGAATGGGGAAAGAATTAGGGGGTATAGAATGTTAGAACTAGATGTAATAGAGTGTAACTACCCATTCCTATTTCCTCATATGAGGAAATGGAATCCCATAATCATTAGATGATTTGTTCACAGCTTCAGGGGGTGCAATGGTGACCTAAACCAAAGAGATCTTGTAACTACCTATCTAGGGCTTTGTTGCTGTTTGCAGTTGCAGAGAAAACTATGGAATCATTCAGGGTAAATAAATGGTATACAAATTTGCTGACATATGAAAGAGACTCTCACATACAGCAAACTTTGTTGGAGCACAACATAAGCACTAAGCAACAGAAACTACTAAGAAGATAGGTGAGTTTTATTGAAAGAATTTTTGAGAAGCAAAAATTAAAGATCTACACTTGCTTCCCAATCACGATGAATAAATATTAGTATAAATATGCGATATGTTACAAATCATGAACTAATTGTGATTCCAATTGAAATAATAGGGAGAAACTAGTATGTGTAATATTGAAACATTACATTCTAATTAGTTTATGAATATTACTTGTTAAATTAGTTAAAAATATTTTCCTTAACTGACCCACCAATATCCCAAATGACCTTATGAAGAAAGACAGTCACATTGCTAGTAGGAATAGGCAGGTTCCTTAATATAGAGACTGTAGCCATTAAATAGGCTACAGTTTAATTTCATCTTTCCAATGGTTTGTGTCCTACGATCTTACAATTATTTGAGAAACAGACAAAAATTTATTCCTCCACTAATTTTATCAAGTAATAAATGCCACATGGTGATTGTAGAAATAGCACTTTATGAAATTACTCTTTGCTCCTAAGTCTTTTGTTTTTTCTTGTTTTTTTTACTTAACCTCTTTACCAGAAAGACTTTCATCTCAGCTTCAGCTCTAAATCACTTTATTCATGAATAATGAACTAACAATCCTGTGTACTTGTGAATTATTTTAGATATCTAAATTATTGTTAAAATTTACGTTCTCGCTTCATGTGACAGTGTGTCTAATTGACTATGCACTTGATATAGCAACCACTTCCTAAGAACCTCACAGAATATGAAAGAACAGGGTGAGCCATTAGCACAATGGGGAAATAAAAAATTGAACAAGGAGAGGAACACTTCTTCAGACTGGCAGCATTTTCACCTGCACAATTCGAAATTACCATCTTGCTAGATGCCTAGACTATTTTCTTAGAAGAAACAAGGCACTCTGTAATAGCACATTTCAAAGTCTGATTGAAAAATAATAAGTTTTCAGGTCAGAGCAGTTAATAAATCTTATCAGCAACTTTTTTATCTAAAAGAAGATAGTAATTCTTTTCAATGGAAGAAAGGTTGTGTTTTGTTTTCATTTGGCTTCGTTTTCTACAGTTTTTGTTATTTTTCAGTTTTCTAATTTCTTGACAAATTTGGTAATAGTCCAGTGAATGGGGCCATTAACTTAAAGACTAAACTAAATGAGATTTAAAATAATAATCAAGTATATCCTTCTCTCCTGAGGAGTAAAATAGGATAAAGTTTTAAAATCCAGCCTATTTTAAACAATGATAAGCAGTAAACTCCAAACACTGGTGAAGACTCAGGTGGCAGTCCATCATCTCCTTATCCTTTTCCTTTTCCTCAGAAGTATAGAGCATTTGTAACACAGTTAAGCAAATGTCAGAACCAAATCAATATCAAAAACAAATTTAGTAGCAAACAAAATTGATAACAACTTCTCATTTACATTCAAAGGAAATTTACATTTCTGAAGGGGGTAGATGTCTCCACGCTTGATTTCTAATAAAATACTAAGCTTTATGCTTATTTATGTTTATTATTTCATTATCCATTGGATAACTTATATAATTTCTACTTTACAACTCCTGGCCAGCCTAATTTTGATTAAAAGTTTCCATATTTTTTTCTTAATAGAGAAGCACTTTTTCTAACCAAGAATAAGTTCATTCATATCAATACGCTAGAAATATTCGCTTTGTCTCTGCAAACCCAATTTAGGGAAACTATCCTACAGAAATAACTACATATGCAGACAATTTTTATGGAGAAATGTTCATAGCAATTAGGAACCAAAGTTAAAACTAAGGAATAAGTTACAATACATAAACTTTTAAAAGGTATACAAATGGCCAATAGACACATGAAAAGATGCTCAACATCATTAGTCATGAAAGAAATGCAAATCAAAACCACAATGAGATATCATTTCAGACACAATAGATTTGGTAACACAAAATGAAAGATAAGTTTTGATGAGGTTATAAAGATATTGGAACATCCCTGATGGGAGTATTAAATGATAAAGTGACTATGGAAAACAGTTTGGCATTTCCTCAATTATTTAAACAGAGAATTACTATATGACCCAGAAATTCCACTCCTAGGAATATGCTCAAAAGAACTGAAATAGGTGTTCAAACAAAACCTGTACACAAATATTTACAGCGGCACTATTCCAGCAGCCAAAATGTGGACACCACCCAAATGTCTACCAACTGAAAAATAAACAAAATGTGGTATAGCCACGTAGAGGAACATTACCCAGCCACCAAAAGAAATGATGTATGGTGATAGCTGCTACAACATGCATAAAACTTGAAAACATTATGCTAGGAGAAAGAAGCCACAAAAGTCACAAAAAGGCCACATGTTTTATGATTCCATTTATATGAAATATCCAGATTAAGCTTATTCATAAAGACAGTAAACAGATTAGTGGTTGGCAGAGATGAGGAGGTGGAGAGAATGGGAAGTGACTTCTTAATCGACAAGGAGTTTCCTTTTGGGGTGACAAAAATGTTCAGAAACTACATTTGGGTGATGGTTGCATAACACTGTAAATGTACTAAATGCCACTGAACTGTATACTTTAAAGTGGTTAAAATGGTTAATTTCATGTTTTGAGTATTTTACCAAACACAAAAAGTTACAATCATAAAATGGGAAAGAAAAGAAAAAGTTCACTACAGCAAATCTCCCCCCCCACCCCAAAAAAATAGGTTCTGGCATTTCTCTCTTCATAAAGTTTGGTTTTCTTATTATTGTTTAATGATAATTTTCCTTTCCAGAAGACCCATCTGAAAAGATTTTCAATATTAGTATTTTTTTAGTATGTCCTTGATTGTAGTTTGCCAAGACCAGAGTTCATAATATATTTTCTTTCTTTTTTTCTTTTTTTTTTTTTTTTTTTTTCTGTGAGCGAGTGCTTTTAACTTGTCCATGGTCCACAACTTATCTGGGTCTATGACACAGAATCAAGATGGAGGTCCAAGACATCAGCAGGTGTAAACTCAATTTTGTAAGACCAACTCATTCATATCTAAAAACTATTAATAGAGAAGAACAGATGAGGCACATTTTTTCCCATCGCAGTGAACAAGGATGATTCATGCTGTCTTACTAAAATTAACTATCTCCTGTATATGTTACCAAAGAGTACTCTCTAGGAAGAAAAAAATATTTTTTTTTCTAAGAATCACGGGAGACTTCAGAATAAAATTACTTTCTCCAACTATACACTTTTTTTAAAGCATAATTTTGATTTACTCTTCTTTAATAAACTTACCATCTGCTATAATTTTAATTTAACTCAAATTTAATTTATTCATTGTAATTTCACTTGACTAACTGCTTTTCAATTCCATTAAAATTTTCACCTAAAATCATAACTCAAACCTAGAAATAATTTTGAGGTTGACTTGAAAACAAGCAAAAAAAAAAAAAAAACAACTAAAAAACTAACAAAACCAAATGTGGTCTTTATTTCAGAAGTAAAGCATATTTTCATGAAGGAAATAAAATATTTTCCTTAGGGGAAAAATAATAGTGTTTTCATGAAGGATAGTAATAAGTTTCACTAGCACAAATATAAGCGGAAATAAGAGAAAGAGGCAATGTAAAAAATCATTGGGGCATACTCCTTGATTATAAGGAGAAGTCTCATACCTTCAGAAGGTAGGAAATGATAGATGATCATGTTTCAGTATATTTTTTATTTAGTATTACTTCCTTTCAATTTGATCGAAGTTTTAAGTCTCAAGAATAAGATTTGTTTTTGCCTAATGTTACAATAAAAAACAGTGCCACAAACTCTTGGTTTTTAGAGAAACATATTAAAATGGTGAACAATGACTTCCAATAAATCTTCTATGTCTCTTGATCTATCAATGAGCAGATTATAACCTGAGATTCAGGAGAAGAAAGGAGACTAATATCCCCACAGGAAAACAAAGGCTTCAGTCATCTACTGATATACTCACTCATTAAGTACTTTGTGAGCACCTACTGTGTTTTACATGTTAAGCTAGCAGATGAAGTACAGTGGAGGAAAGATACTGTTGCTGCCTCAAGAACAGGCAAGGGATCTAACTTGACATTGGGGAAATCATTCCCTCCAGTGAAATGAGGCAAATTGAAATGTACAGCAAGCCATCAGAGGAGCTGCTTGCTTTCCTCACCAGCACACCAGATTAACTACATCTAAGTAATGCTCCTTTCTTTGATTCTTGTACCTCTTTTGTGATATTAATTCATTTATTCTTTAATATATCATCACACTTCGGGGCACCTGGGTGGCTCAGTCAGTTGGGCGCTGACTTCAGGTCAGGTTCGATCTCGCAGTCAGTGAGTTTGAGCCCCACATTGGGCTCTGGACTGACAGCTCAGAGCCTGGAGCCTGCTTTGGATTCCATGTCTCCCTCTCTCTCTGCTCCTCCCCCACTCATGCTCTGTCTCTCTCTGTCTCTCAAAAATGAATAACTGTTAAAAAATTAAATATATATATATAAAATATGATACATATCAAATTTATGAAAATATATATCAACACACTTCTTTTAAGAAATAAGCTCTTTTAATTTTAGAGCCAGTATCTGTTCTCTCTTCACAAACCCCAGATACTCTTAGCTAAAAACAGTAAGTAGTACAAAAACATTGACTAATTAATAGCTTAATCCAGACATAAAACCCTGGACAACTCACAACAAATGGAACTGATAAAAATGCATGCTCCAAAAGACAAAAGACAGAACAGCAGAGAAAATAGGCCAATGAATTTCATCATCGAGGATCTCCTAGGACCAAGGAGTATCATTAATTTTGCCTATTAATTATCTTTATGAAGATGTAAATCAGAACTACAGAGTAAAAATCTCTGATCAGTTAAAGCCTGGACTAACAAAACAAAAACAAAAACAAAAACAAAAACAACAAAAAAAACACAAAGTCCAGAATGGACTACAGCTGAAAGGTAAAAGAGCAGCAAAGAGAAAACATGTCTGCCATTACCTAAAAAAAAATATTTTACATCAAAGTTTAGACACTAAAATTTAGCTTTCCTATAAAATGGACTCTAGTCTTTATGAAACAATGTTCTCTGAATGCTTACACTAGCTATTACTTAGTCAAGAGTGATTCCACAAAGAAGTTGCCATTAAATGTTTAGTGTTCAATATGTTGCATAAGACCTAGGAACCATCTGTGAATTACCTATTAGGAAAAAAATGAATGAATGAATATATAATAAATGGAAAAATGATTAACCAAGGAGATGGTTTTCTCTATTTTCCTGACTTAGCTGATATTTACGTGTACACGTAATATGGAAAAATAGGACAACATCAATAATTCTAACTCTCTATAAATAAACACTAGCAGCTAGGGTCTTTAATTCCATTTGGGGAAAGACTGAAGTTAGACTAATTCCTAACATAGCCTTTGTTCAGTATAATCTGAGGCATGGCTATGAAGCAAGACAAGCTATTTCAGAAAGCAACATTGTTCATATACTGATGAAAGACATTAAGGAAAGGAAGGTGGCTTCTCTGCTTTTTATCAGAAGGTTCTCATTTACTCTGAGGGGGCAGGGAGCAGGGAGACTGAATAGCAGACCTCCTCACTAGTGCCAACAGTTAATAAGGAAGAGATTTCAGAGTTGTAGCCATGTCATATCATACTGTCCTCCTTCGTCACACCTTGGCCTGAACTACAGAAAGACATACTAAAAGGCTAGGAAGGGTGGGAAGGAAGGAATCAGTAGGTAAATAAGCTGTGAGGTAACCTGCTAAGAACTCTGATTTTATAATAAGTAAATAAATAAATACACACAATCAAGACATTTTCAGAGGTCAAAGAATGAAAGATCAAAATTGTCTAATCATCCAATGACACAGAATCCCTTAGAAGCTAGAGACAAATTGGTTCTTTTTTTTTTTTTTTTAACATTCTGTGGCACTTGTGCCAGCCAAGGACCAGTTGGGAAAACACAAAGTGTATTAGTTGTTTTGACAGAGGGAATTTAACATAAGGAATTGTTAAACAGATGTTGGAGGGTTAAAGGTGCAAATTAAGAAATGAGAAAAGGAAGTTGAGGGAAGGAGGAAGAAAGAAAGGGAATGAAAAAAGATGCTGAGGTGACAGAGTTATAAATAACCGTGGAGAAGATCAAACATTAATACAGCTTAGGACATAAAGGGAAGAGCCTGGGATGTTAGAAACTAGATGCCTGTCAGTGGGCCCCATAGAATTGGAACTTAGAGTTCTGAAGAGGAGCAATGCCTGGCTACACCTGGTGATGCCACAGGGGTGTAATAAGACAGACTCTAGGAATGAATGAAGAAAAAGAGGGGGAAAAAGCACTGCATAAAAGAAAGGGCTGCTGCCAAGGTGAAATGCTATTTTTGGGGGACAATGAAAGGCAAACTAGCAAAGAAGGAAGCCATAGCTCCCCTTCCCCTCCTTCCGCCCCCCCCCCACGCCGGTCAGCCTCCTTCTAGGGCACCCTGTTGTTGGCAGATCCTAAGAGGAAGCCAGATGACCAAGGGGAAAGGCAGTTCAAAGAGCCTCTGCCCTGAAATCACAAAGCTGGTGGGTCTGGAGCTGGAAGATAACAGCTTTATTACCAACATTGAAATTTAATCAAGGAAATTAAGATGTGACAACTGATAAGATTCCTTTCATTTTGAATCATAATATCATTCTGTGGAAGAACTTGAACTAAGGTACTGACTCCAGAAATAGCACTGAGCATGTCCACAGGCCAGGTGGCTGAAGACTTCTGTGAGCAAGAGAAAAGATGAAAACGTTCAAAGTATGATTTTGTCATCTGAGCTCCTTTTTTGAGTCTCCTCTGAAAATAATCATTTCCTCAATGATTCAGTGGCATTGTCTACAAAACTGTACTGACTTTATATCTTATTCTATACCAAATATAAATATAGGCTAAAACCACACAGGACCTAGCTATATTTGGTATGCCCCATCTATCATGGGATAGTTAATTTGTGCATTCATCTTTTAAAACTAATAATGAATTTCTAAAACCTTTTAAATGGGCTTAAGTTTTGTAATCCATTTATTGAACATGCCTGCAATGAAAAATTAATTATTAAACAAGAACCTTGGAAAGACATCAGTGGCCTTGTCACCCACGCACTAGATTGATAACATGTCAGTTTCCAGACCAGGGAGGGTGCTGACAACTCTCAAATTTAAACCTAGAAGGGTAATGCTAAGCATGTCATGGAGTAAGTCACATTTTTAATTTATTTTTTATTAAATGTTAGATAGAATAAATTCATCCATGCCTCTCAAACTCCTCCTGATTAAATGAGCTGGCACTCTTTCAAATGTAAAGCATGGTTAAGGCTTCTCAAGGGCATCAGAAACGCTGAAGCGTAAGACAACGGTAAATACAAAAGGCAAAAGAAGTGGACAGTGATATATTCACAAGCACCACAGGCGAAGTGAGGTTTTTGAAGATGCTGAGGTTAACAAAACAAGGGCAGCACACTCCCCAAATGGTAAATGCACCTGCACACGCTCTGCTTTAGTGCTGGTGCATAAATGTGTCCACCACTAAGGTTTGGAAAAAAAGGGAGGGGGGGAGAGAAGAAAGAAACCCTTAGAAACAGAAAGAACAGCTGTAACCAATTTTCAAACTCTAAGTTTTAGTGTTGGGTTAAGAAGTCAGGAGAATTGTTCAATATCTGTGTCAGATCTACCCTTTAATTTTGCAAAGTGAAGATGGTTTACTGTGACTCTAAAGAAAAGAACAGCTGTTATATTGTGTGTTCCTGTAGCAAATACTGCAACATTTTGAACTCTTCTC
The DNA here is from genome assembly GCF_027475565.1 of Acinonyx jubatus. Classification (NCBI taxonomy): domain Eukaryota; kingdom Metazoa; phylum Chordata; class Mammalia; order Carnivora; family Felidae; genus Acinonyx; species Acinonyx jubatus. The sequence goes on from NC_069380.1 coordinate 41,650,796, forward strand.
CTTCCAGGCAGAGCTCAATCTCATTGTATAAAATGATTAGAAAACAGTTTATATCAAACATACTCAACTGGGTCAGAGAGAACAGATCATCCCAATATTATTGGGCTATGATATTTGAAAAAAGATAAAGAAGATGTTCACAGTATATTACTTCAGTTTATAATTCTCAGTCTTTTTTTTCCAGTAAACAGTTATTTGCCATTCACTGGGCTAATAGGGCTAAATGCTATGGAAGATAAAAATATGTAAACGACACTGTCTAGCCTCACAGAGCTTTTTAATAAGAAGATACAGCAAGGAAGAACATTAAGTCTTATCAGAAAGGCACAAGAAAAGTACTAAATAAATTGTAGCCTGAGTCCTCAGAGGAAATTTCATTAACAGTGTCTTTTGAGCTGGACATTTTATTGACTGTTACTATGTTCCATGCAGTTAGGATACAATGGTGAACCGTCACAGATCCCTGCCCTTGCAAAGCTAACATTCTAGTGAGTAGAGGCAAATTATTTACAATAGGCATAATAAAAGTAAGTTATATTGCATGTTAGAACACTAATGCTAAGAAAAAAGGAAAAGCGAGGTTAGTCATGGATTCGGAGTGCTTACGCTGCATATGAGTGATTACAGTTTTAAATAGCATGGATGAGATAGGCTTCATTGGGAAAGTGACATTTGAACAAGAACTTTGAGGAATTTTAATAAGCATTTGCTTATGGGAAAGACTTTTAAGGAAGGAAACAGCATCAAAATTATAATCCATTTTTATGTTTCTCCTAAGAGCCTAGTACTAAACTGACACAGAACAGGCACACAAAAATATAGTGAATGAATAAATGTATGAGCAACCTTAATAATATCACCTAGTGCACTTGTCCAAACTTAAATAGTCCCATTTAGTTGAGAAGTGTGGTATTTGTAGCAGAATCATGGTAGAAAAAGCTTTAAAAAAAGAAAGAGAGACAGAGACCGAGACAGAGAAGCAAATCTTAAGAGACTCTTAACTATAGAGAACTGAGGGTTGATGGAGGGAAGTGGGGGTGCGGGGCTAAAGGGGTGATGGGCTGAAAGGAGCACACTTGCTGGGATGAGCACTGGGTGTTGTAAGTAAGTGATGAATCACTGAATTCTACACGTGAAATCAATTTTACCATATGTGTTAACTAAACTTTAAATAAAATTTTGAAATTAAAAAAGTGAAAAAGTTAGGATAGAGTTTTGTTTTAAATTCAAAGATAAAGGATTTTATAGGGAATTCAATATAGAATTGAAAACTAGTGAAGTTTTAAACTAGAGCCAAGGTAGAGAGGAAAAGAGAAGAAATGAGTGGTAACACAGAGCTGCACTATAAAGGGATGGCTGAATTAGATTAGAGGTGGAGGTATCAAACTGGAGGTATGAGAGGTGATTAATAGGCTCTTAAATATTCCTTAAAAGAGGTAACACAGACTTCACCTTGGATTATGATATTGCAACTTGAATGTTGGGCCATATCCAAAAGAAACTTACCCACTTATTCATTGAGAGCTTAAAAAAAAGTCATATTATGAAAACTCAAAAACAAATATAAAATAAAAAGTGAATACTTCAATCAATCATTATTGACTACAACACAAACTAAGATAAACCATCAATACCTCAGAAAGACTCAGAGTCCTTTGCCATCTATACCAGGCTCCTTTTCTTCCTTTGTAACCATTTCCCCAACCAACCACCCTTTACAACACTGTGCTCTCCAAACAAACAAACAAACCTGGTTAGTTCCCACCTCTGTGCCCAGGCTACATAGCATTTATCATCTTGTACCCAGCCTGACAGACTCCTACTTATCCTTCAAGGCCTAGTTCATATGTCATTTAATCTCTAAATCAATTAGTTTGGCCTAAAATGTCAAGCAAGTTTGAGATACAAGTTTCAGAGTCAGCAGCAAGTAGTAGGAATGTTGATAATGGATGAAAGTAGCAAAGGAAAAACATTAAAAAAAAAGACGCAAAGGGAGATGAGCAAAAACCCATTTATATTTCTAAAGTACTTGCTATCATTACATGTTTCTTCTGTATTCTTTGACTTTTAAACTAAATACACTAACTGCTAAAGGAAAAAGTAACTCAACATCATTTCCATTCTTCAATCATTTCTGAGAAAATAAAATTCACAAGGAATAGAATCAGATTCTTTTTGTACATTAGGAAATAATAACATTCTTAACTTTTTTAATGTCTATTTATTTATTTTGAGAGAGATAAATAGAGCACAAGCAGGGGAGGGGCAGAGAGAAAGGAAGAGAGAGAACCCCAAGCAGGCTCCACACCGTCCAACCCACAAACCATGAGATCAAACTCACAAACCATGAGATCACAACCTGAACCAAAATCAAGAGTTGGATGCTTAACCAACTGCACCACCCAGGCTCCAAACATTCTTAATTTTTATCCATGCTAAAAAAGTGAGTTTTAGACTTAATCGTGACCAATTCACAGCATTCGTAGTATATTTAAATAGTCGTAAGCTAGGAAACAAATATCAAAACTTTCCTAATGCTGAAAATACTAATTTCTGGTGATATTTTAAAGTGGTATATTTATTTATATATAATATACAATATATATATAAAATATATAAACATACTTATATAAAATAGTATATTTATTGGTATTACTGATATGCATTTATTGAGTACTTATACGACCCTATCATTTTCTAAGTACTTAACATCCTCTACCCATTTACAAAACTATAGATGAAGACTAGCTTTTACTGTAATTACTCACATTTTACAAAGATTAACTAAGACTTAGAAAGGCAAAATATCTTCCTGAAGTCACATAGCTAATAAATTCAACACACAACTAAGTTTGTGTTAAACTGAAGCTTACTTTCCAACTACAGAGTTAAGCTAGTTTGTATAATCACTATACTCAAGTAAAAGTGGGAGATTTGATATGTGAACTGGGATTCAAATGTACAGTTATCATACTTCTATTAACCACATTGGTTAAACAACAAAATAATTTCAAAACTATGTAAAACATTGAAAAATTATGCCATAAAACTATAAGAACTATGTCCCTGAAAATTATTTCACCAGAGACAAAGGAACAAGAGTAGGAGCTATGCTGTGCTGCCGGGAATCCAAGTTTTAGTTTCTTTCTTACGGTTAACAAAACAAGGGTAGAGAAATCCCAAAATGGGAAAAGCCGTGGCTTGTTCCCTGCCTGGCATGGTCTGAGAATGCTCTTGGTATAGCATTCTAAGTACCTAGGAGAGAATGTCAATCCCCTTGGTTTAATTAAAACTGGAGTTGTTTGGCTGTGACTGAAAGACAGAGAGAGAGCAACATGGGATCTAAGAAGTAGGAGGAACAGACGGAGTCGCATACTCCTAGTGGGACAGAGGGGACAGGAGAGTCCCCCATGGTAATAATACTGAATCCCAGAAACCCTGCTCAAGAAGAGAATCTTCCAGAGACAAGTAATAGTCATGCCAAAAACATGAATGCATTTGATATATTAAGCATTTCTAGTTTTTATTTCTTATTCTCTTAGCTTTAGTTTCTATCAGTACAGAGGAGTACTCGGTAGGAATTTTGTAGAAATCTGTTATTGTCAGGAAGACTTTTCAGCTTAGTTACTATGCCTCAAAGCTTCCATACAAAATGAATATAGGTTTCTCTTGTATCATTTTTAAAATAAATCTTTATTATTTGAAATAATGCTAAGCAATTGTTCCCAGAGTCCCCAGAAATGGTTGCAACCAAACTACTTTAATACAATAAATGAGCAAGTTAAATTTTCCCATAGAAGGTCTTTATCTTCAGAATTCCTTGGGGTACAAGGGATATAGGAATGCTGATGCATAGGGGCACTTGTACCCCAATGTTTATAGCAGCACTTACAACAATAGCCAAATTATGGAAAGAGCCTAAATGTCCATCAACTGACGAATGGATAAAGAAATTGTAGTTTATATACACAATGGAGTACTACATGGCAATGAGAAAGAACGAAATATGGCCTTTTGTAGCAACAAGAATGTGATGCTAAGTGAAATAAGCCATACAGAGAAAGACAGATACCATATGTTTTCACTCTTATGTGGATCCTGAGAAACTTACCAGAAGACCATGGAGGAGGGGAAGGGGAAAAAAAAAGTTAGAAAGGGAGGGAGCCAAACCATAAGAGACTCTTAAAAACTGACAACAAACTGAGGGCTGATGGGGGGTGGGAGGGTGGTGGGCATTGAGGAGGGCACCTGTTGGGATGGGCACTGGGTATTGTATGGAAACCAATTTGACAATACATTTCATATTTAAAAAAAAAGAATTTCTTGGGGTAAATATTTGTAAAAAATTCAAAACATTTAGTTTTATGTAAAACCATCAATCTATCAATCACTGAAATATGGACAACATAGCAATCATGAAGAAAAATGTTTATTACTAAAACCTAATTTACTATGTCAATAAACTCACGCTAAAAGACTTTACTAAGGATTTTTAAGTTGCCTGTAATAATTCATAAACTCTTCAAAATCCTAATTTAACTTAAATAAAAAGATACAATAAATTTCTCAAAATTTATATCAAAATGCATACCATCTAGTTGCATAACCATACTTTATACTGAGTTAGAATGGTAATAAATATGTTCAAGACTGAATGTTTTAATTTATGGAGCCAGTCTCAGAGGTCACTACTCTGTTTTTGAAATGAATTTAACAATTACCCAGGACTCTAAGATATCCAATTTTTGCATTTCTTATTTTTTCCTCTTTTAAGAAGACAACTACCAATTTTTAGAGATCAATGATTATCCCTGTCTGGTTTCCAAACAGGATTAATGATGCGCTAAATCTAATTAGCTACAACTTAACTTTCACTGAAACAAAGTTGGCTTTTTCTAACAGAGAGTTTAATCTTCTATGAACTTTGGTCTTTCATCTGACTATATTTTTACTACCAGGTTTATTATGCTATTTTTGTCTCTAATGGAAAATATTATGAATGGTGTTATTAAAGGACATATTGACCAGTCCATTAATTATTAGTCTATCTAGTGCTCACATTTTCAGCCATCTACCTCAGGCCTTTGTGTAGTTATTGCATGAACACAGAATCTGTTTTGGATTGTCATTTGTTTGGTTTTGTTTCTTGATTATTGTTTTAATGTTAAATATAACAATTGTACTGAGACAGGGTTGTTTTTAAAAGAATCACACATCAGTTTATAAAACTCCCTACTACATCACGTTTGGCTTTACCAGACTTGTTTTCCATGATCTCCCAATCAAACGGAATTGACCTGGTTCATTTATGGAGCTTTCTCCCAATTATAAGTGTACACACATATACATATATGGTAAGTGCACATGATGTAGAAAACCACTTTATGTAGCAAATATACTTCTGGAATACTGTTGTATTTTATTATTTTTTTTAATTTTTAGAGAGAAAGAGAATGTGAGTAGGGAAGAAGGGTAGTGGGAGGGAGGGAGGGAGGGAGGGGGAGAGAGAGAGAGAGAGTGAGCATCTCAAGCAGGCTCCACACACAGGGCAGAGCCAGACACAGGGCTCAGTCTCACAACCATTAGATCGTGATCTGAGCCAAAATCAAGATTCAGACGCTCAACTGACTGAGCCACCCAGGTGCTCCTGTTATATTTTAAAAGCAGCTTTACAAATAACTTCCTTGCAACAAAGATATTATATTATTTTATATATATAATACCTGATTCTAAAAAGTTACTTATTCCAAACACTTTCATATTCTAGACCCTTATACTGGACTTTGAACAACAGTTTAAATTTCAAAAATGGAGAGAAATAGATTCAACCAATTTGTCTCCTCATTCTATAGTGTGTTTCTTAACATCTATTATCACTGTATTACTTTAAGAAACTACAATGACGGAAGTTTACTTTCACAATTTAATCTTTTATTCTTTCTGAGGATACCTACACAAGATGTTCTTCTCCAGCAAAAGTAGCACCCTGTTGGATGCACATATTATTAGATAGATCTAATATACTTACTTGGAATATACTTACAAACATCACTTCCAATTATTTAAATAAAGATTAAAATGAAACCAATATAGTATGAAGCAAGAATTTTCATTACTTCATTCACTGCCAAAGTGTTTGTCCCAATTGTAAACTCAGTCATAATATACTCTTAAGATTTTTCACTCTCTAGTCTATCCATTATAACTACAAAATTAAATAACATTTTCCAGGAACTATTTTAATGATTGGTACTTATTATTGGAGAATATCATAAGAAGAAAGAGCTTTTATTTAAAAAAAATAGTCTCTTTAAAAGGCATAATATCTGTCATGAGTTCTCTTCCCTACTAGTCTCTAGGGAAGGCAGATGGATGTGCCTGTTCCCACGTGTAGGGGAGATCTAACAGACCTGACCACGCTTCTGATAAATCTTCTCTATAGTCCCATTAGTTTTGATGAAGTTCTCTGAAAAACTGAGGAGAGAAAAATGCCTTTGAAAAATGCTCCTATTCTGCAGTGTGGTGTTACTAGGGTCCTGATTTATTCCATACAAAGGATTAGGTCATGGAGGAAAATATTAACTTTTGTTTTCCTTTGATATATTTATTTGCTTAGTGCAAACATACAGTTAAAAGCCACATTATGGATTTAGAAACTTCTCACAATAGTATAATCAGATTCTTTTAAATATTCACATAAAATATCAGTTTCTTAAATTGAAAAAGGAATTTATACCTTGTACTTTGTTGTGAGAATTTCATTACATAGAACATATTTTAAAACAAATATGTTTTTAAAATTTGGGGCAGTAAGCATTAGACTGTAGGCTTCTGTGGAGTCTAGGTTGGAATCCAGCTTCTCCCATTGGTAAATGTGTGATTTTGGAGATGTGTCTTGAATTATTTGGGCTTTAATTTTCTTTAAAGTGGGGAGGGAAAAATTAGATTCATGGGATTTGAGGAATGATTAAATGAGCTATCTTACTTAAGGCTCTTGTTTTTCCTGACAAACAATGCCAGATAATTAAATGGTTTAATTATTGTTACTATTGTTGATGATGATGACTACCATTAGGGTCCTTCAACCCATAGTTACTCTAACTGTGAATGTCAACATCCAATCAATCAATCAATCAATCAATCAGTAAAAGGTGTACTTTGACGCGGTCCATATAACAATATTTTTTCCAAATTATTTGTGGCATCTTTTTTCTCCTCTCTGTAATTTAACAGACATTAACTTAAAGAAGGTCTCCTTTGGAAAGACGTGGACACAGAAGGAAGAGATTATGCAGCAAGTGTTTCCTGTTTAAAAATGTCACATGGAAGATGGAGGAGATTTGAAAATTAAGGCAAGTAGAATCACAGACCTCTCAGCTGTATCTTTATGAAAAACTTGAGAGAAAGAAGAGTCAGGAGGGGAAACCGGTTGGTGAAGTAAGGGGACTTTCTTTTATTATTTGGGCTCAGTTTAAGTCATTGGGTTTTGTTTTGTTTTTGTTTTTGTTTTAGGGTTTGGGTAAGTGTGCTTGGCTGGCAGTTAACCTTGGCAAAAAACAGGGCTAGATGGGCTTTTCTGTAGAGCTATGTCTGTACTATTAATCCCTTTGTCTTCAGAACTCCTGCTCCACCCCCTCCTCCACAATCCCACTTTAAAACTCTAAGTGCACCTTCCATTTCCCTCAAAACATTCCATGTGTGCTCCCTGTGGGTGGCACCCCGTATCCAGTGGATCATTCAGTTTCCCTGTCACCAAACTCCTCTTCAGGCCTTTGTGCTTCCTATAGTGACGATCATGTTAATTTATACCATAATAATGTCAATATGTAGATGTTAAAAATGTCTTCCAGAGATAATACACACATTCTAGGGGTGCTTGGGTAGCTCAGTCAGTTAAGTGTCCAACTCTTGATCTCAGCTGAGGTCTTATTCTGAGGGTCATGAGTTCAAGCTCCATGCTGGGCTCCATGCTGGGTGTAGAGCCAACTTAAAAAAAAATACACACTCTAATTTTCAAACACTAGAATTTAGCTAGATATTAGGTGATGATTGCATTCCCTCAGTAAAAGTGAAGAATGAAGAAGGTATTTCAATGTCCTTTAAATAATATATTTCTACTTATTTCACAGGTATTTTGTCCTGCCCTATGTACAGAATGGCTTTAAATAAGGATTAGATCATAAATATAAAGAAGAAGTAGTGACTCCTGGGTGGCTCAGTCAGTTGAGTATCTGACTTGATTTTGGCTCAGGTCATGATCTCACGGTTCCTGACTTTGAGCCTGGGTAGGGCTCTGTGCTGACAGTGCAGAGCCTGCTTGGAATTCTCTCTCTGCCCCTCCCCACCCCTCAGAATAAATAAACTTTACAAAAATAAATAAAAATAAAAAAGTAGCAGGTGTCATTATATAATGGGATTAAAATTGGATCTGACAGGGAAAATATAACACCTAAGTCCAAGCCCTTAGAGAACGGGGTCTATTTAAAACATGAAGAAGGAACTGGAGAGGGACGTAAGAAATACAAAACAGGAATAGAAATGCAGTGGGCATTCTGGTAATCTAGGTCATTGGTTCTGAATCCTGCCTGAAATTATCAGAACTACCTGGGGAACTTATTACAAATACTGATTCCCAAGTCTCAACCCCTAAAGATTTGGTTGATGAAATCTGGAAATAATATTTTCAGCCATATCCCTGGTGATTTAATACAGTCCCTTCCACACTGGTCCTTGGGCCACCATTTGGAACCCAATAACCTAAAAGAAGAGGAAAGATCAGTGAAGGGATATATTTAAAAGCAGATTTTTTTTTTTTAGCTTTACAAGTTTCATTAAGGTAATTTATTCGAAAAGTATCTCTTTGGGACCATTAATTTGAATGTAATTTTCATTTATTTAGCTCCTATTATGTAGCATATATTACTCTATATATAATATTGTATTTATTATATATAATAACTAGGCCTTAATAAGGTATAAGTAATTATATTTATAACTTTAAAGGGAAATAATTTCACATATTTTCTCAAAATTTTAAATATAATTCAATTTCAAAGGAAAGATAAAATTTCCTAGAGAGAAATACCTTTTATTTTTTTTAATGTTATTTATTTTTGAGAGAGAGAGAGTGCATGCAGGGTAGGGGCAGAGAGAGACACACACAGAATCTGAAGTAGGCTCCAAGCTCTGAGCTGTACACACAGAGCCTGACATGGGACTTGAACTCACAAACTGTGAGATCATGACCTGAGCCAAAGTCAGATGCTTAATGGAATGAGCTTCCTAGGTGCCCCAGGATAAATATTTTTTAAAGGAAGTAACCCATCTAAGCCTAATTTGGCCTTCAATGTCAAGACCATGTGTGTGTGTGTGTGCGTGAGTGTGTGTGTGTGTGTGTGTGTGTGTGCGTGTATACACACTCAAGCTTGAACAGTACTGCCAATGTATGAAGACGTTATAATGAAATATTTCAGAGAGCATGAAAATTTATTCTGGAATTTTTTCTCTGGAAAAATCTTCCTAAGTTTATAAAAGTAGAAAGATCTATTCTACAGCTATTCTCTTTTATAGCAGTAATATCTATGACAAGAGGTGAATGACTAAATATATTTTAGAATATCAATCCAATGTTATTACATTAAATATTGTGCAGCCATCAAAATAATAATAGTAAAATAGTAAAGACATTTAAAATATTTAAGATATAATTTTGAGTAAAAAACAACAAACAAACATTAAGATAATAAATCTGTAGATATATTTGTAAAATTTGTATCAGAGCACAAAGAACAAAGGAAGAGTTAAAACATTAATCATGATTAAATAGTGGGATTATGAGGGATTCAGAAATATTTATTTAAATTTCAAAATATTATTTATATTTATCAACATAGAAAATGTGTTAATAAAATGATTTTTTAATTAAAATTTCCTGTATAGGGAGAAACGCTGTAGAAATCTGTCCAGCACATTGTCATTTGTGGCATAAGTGGAAACACTATTCTCTCCTAACTTTCTTGAGCAGTTGAGAGCACAGAGTAAAGAGAAGGGGGAATACATTACTTCCATTCGTTCATTCAGCAAGAAGTTACTAACCATACACTACGTTTAGGCCATGCAGTGGAGTTTAGATAAGAATCTCCATGTGTGCCTGCGAGTGATGTCCACCGTTGTTTCCATGCTCCTCATTTTGGCTAGTGCTGCTCAGCAATTTGTGTGACCAAACCTCAGGACCTATAAACCTTTGAGTCCTTGTGACTATGGCTAATATTTTTATTCAGGTGTCTTTCCTAACATGTACAACAGCTAATCTGAGAGCGGTGGGGACAGTCGTGAGTATAACAATTCCACACAATTCAAGACATAAAATGCAGTTGTATCACTGCTTTGGAAACAACTCGTATCTGGAAAATGCTCCTGGTCTTGTGTGACTGTGCACAAAAGAAGGCGTCTAATCAGAGCTTACTTCACGATTCATATCAGCATACATCATGAAATGCAAATACATTTATTATGTACGTAGTGCAAAGGTACAAATAAAACAGGCAGATTTTATTAAAGTTAGAATAATTCCCAATCAGCATCGGATGTAATATGTACGTTTTGGAATAAAAGAATGAAACAAACCATAATAATATGGAACAAAATAATGAAAAGCTCTCAACAAACCCTTTGTTTCTGTTTGCAGTCTTCCTAGCAGTTAAAATAGCTAGAGCCTATTCAAAGTTACTGGAAAGTAAAAAAGCTCTAAAACCAATAGTGGAATTTTTTTTTTTTAGGTACAGCTACCCACTGGGAAAAGAACTATATCACATTTCTTTTCTATGTAAACAATTCAAGCAAGGAGAAATCAGCTGGTGCACAATCCATAAAATTGTTAGTTTATTTTTTTGCGAGGTTGGGGGGGTATGTTATTATATATTGTTTTGCATTGTATTGCTATTCAGAAAATACGCTAACTCTATACTTCCAGTCCCTTTGCAATGAACTTCAGTCCCTTTCACCCCATTGGGTACTAGACACCTTTTTTTAGTTGATATGACTCACTGATATCCCAGAGTCTGCTTATTCAAACAGACTCTTTTTTTTTTTAAACTGAAGGAGGTCAGTTCCTCTTTCTGGGCCTCCCTATGCTCACCTCAAAAATAAAAATAAGGATATTAATATTGGCCTTATTTACATCACAGGATTGATGAAAGAATAAAATAAAAAAATATTTTTTTCAAAGTAAAAGTTGGGAAAAAATAGAAGATGCTATGCAACTCTAGGTAGTGTAACCCTTCTTCCCCTTCTTTTGCTCTATATGTTACTTATAAATGATGAAGGGGAACAAGAAAAATAAATGTGTACTGTTGTAGAATCTCAGACTTCATTTTCTGATGCCTCTGAGTGGTTCTACGGTTTGCTCATCTTCAGATTTGCCTCCCCCTCCCCAGTTTATTCAGATAGCCAATTCTGGTATAAACTCATTTCCAGTTTGAGGTGGAGAAGATGCAAGGAATCTGAAGAGACTACACTAAGCCCCTGCATCCATAAAGCCTCACTCATATCTTCACATCACCTGCTGCAGCCCTGAAGCCCTGAAAACCTCCCCACTCCCCTCCTTGGGACAGTGATTTGGGAGGATGTCAGCCCTGAATGAGTTTTGTTGTCAACTTGAGATTTCAGGGGACACCTCCAGGACGAGAAAAGAAAAAAAGAATTTATAATGTGCGCTGAACTTGTCTTAGTCTGGGTCTCCAACACTGAAAACAGAATTTTCTATTATTTCAATCATCCGTCAATCCCATCTTCTCTTTCCAGCAAACAACCTCTCCTTCCTTGCACTGTTGCTGTCCAAAGCAACCTGCATACCCAGACCCAACCGGAACTGAATCTCTTTCATACTTGACAGGCAGCAATCAAATCTATTCAATACCCCTCTTCTTATATACCTTCTTATATAGCTAACGTAATCTAGCCAATGCTGAGTACTTGCAATGTGCCTAAACCTGTCTCATTCAGACCATGCTATCCCCTTACTCATCTTCATTATAGGCAGCCCAGAGCCCATCATCCAATGCCGTGACTCTCAAACTTGAGTGTGCATCATAATTACCCGGAGAGCTTGTTAAAACAGTCTGCTGGCCTCCAAATTTCTGGATCATAAGGCTTGGGATTAGGCCCTAGAATATGCCTTTCTAACAAGTACCTAAATGAGGCTGCTGCTGCTGCTGGTCCTGGAACTATACTTTGAGAACCACTGTTCTAACACACAGTTCTAAACTCTTCTTCTGAGATTTCAAAGCTCTCTACAATCTGAGGCCACCCTACTCATTTCATTTCACTTAATACTTCTCTTAGATACGTATGGATTTATAGTGAAGTTAATACATCAGTCCTTCATTTGCACAGGCCTCTTCGAAGGTGTTATGGTTAATGTGTATTCTTTTCTTTAAAGAGAGCTCTAAAAATATATGCTTTAAGTCACACAAAGACGGGGTCCCCCTCTGCTGCTAACCATCTAGAGTTTTGCACTGATTTATGAGCATGTTAAACTTCTTTTCATTTATGTACCCTGTCTGATCTGTTCCCTTTGTTTAGTAAGTCCTTCAGCACTCACTCTGCATTTCCTTTTCTCCCACAACAAATTTCACCCATTTTTTACTACCAAAACTATTTCTTTACTTACTAATCCACTTGTTTTTTTTTTAATCAACTGTCAACTGCTTTGTGTTGCTACCAGCTCTTTATGTGTTTTTTTCTAAAAAGAATAAATGTAAAAATCCTTCTGGATGTTACTTTGCCAAGCTACATATCTATCAGCTAACAAATTAATGGTAGAGAAATGTGAAGAATAAGTTAATCATGTTGATTAAAATAACTGTAACATAGCAGCTGGTATTTATTAAAGACTTACTAAGTGGCAGGCACTGTGCTAGGACTTCACACGTTATTTCATTCTAACCTCACATTTTCCCTAAAATAAGCACAATTATTGTTGCAACAATTGCTGTTGTTAAAATAAAACTGAGGCATAGAAAGGTTAAATAACTTCCTCAAAGTCTCTCAGCTAATATAGAGTACCTATTCAAACTCCAAACTATAGAATTCCTAAACCTTAACTTTTAATCACCTGAACTAGAAACCGTAACCTATTATGTTTAGGTGCAGTAGATATGGAGAGGTTCTTTCAAAAATCTTTTCTTCTATTATGTACAAAAGCCTGCAAAGCAGGAGATGTTAACTTCAGTTAGTTAAAAGCACAACAGCACCATGGATAACAGCACGACACCGACTCCAAACAGAACAGATACACGTGGAAGCCAGAAGAATAGCACTGAAGAATATCAGGAATGATACAGCTTCCGGAATGATAAAATATTGTTAACAGATTGTGGTGGTTGCTATTATTTTGATGAATGTTCTATCAGACTTAGAATTCCATCTTAATAGATTATCCTGATCTATTTGCAATATTCTTTTCCTTACTTGTGTATATATTGCTCAATTTGTAACAACTCTTAACTCGTGCAGAGAGGTCCCTTGCCCCAGTGATAGAGATACTACACCTCAGGGCATATTAACATTTCCACTGGACTTTATCAATTTAAAGGCAAGTAATTCAAGCTCAGATCAGTCACCTTTGGCAGGAGGTAGAAAATAGTGGGTAAAGTCAAAGGTGGAAGTATTTGACTTGCATTTTGCAAAATTTTAGAATAGTGATTCTATTGTTAACTGTTAAGCTATGAGAAATTAAATAAATTTAACCCTTTAAATATTAGCAAATGAATATTAAAGCCATCAATGAGGAATGAGTCATGCATAGCATGTTAAACAGCACCTGGCCCATATTCAGAGCTCAACAGCTCTTCTCTGACAGTATTTTTAATAATAGTTGCATTATTGATGACCATGAGAGTTAGTGGGATTTAGGCTGTAGTCGCATCAGCAAAACAATGTTTAAATATCTGGTAGCATGTTTTGTGTGCACATGTGTATGCAGCAAAGAGAGAAAGAATGAGAATAAACCTGGCCAGCAGGTCTTCTATAATGAGTTACATTCTCTTTCAAGGTACGACAAGCAAATTATTACCAACAGTATTTAATTACTTTTTTGTAGTTTATCATTGATGCAAGAAGGAAGGAAAGAAAGCAAAACAAACCATGGGACCTCAAGATTTCTCCTGCCGAATGAACACTGATAAGAATATTATGAATCATTGTTTCACACAGTTTATACTATTCAGGCACTAATGAACAGGAAGAGTACAAATACATTTAATGGTTAGTGAATCACATTGTTTCCCACCTCATGAACAGCAGAGAAGGCCTGATTCATCCAGCTCCTACCCCCGTAACTGCGATGGTTTTGACACCCCTTTCCTCCAACTAAATCAAATGATTAACACTGAGACACTTGATAACAGACAAATATTTCCTTTTTTATGTGAAAAGATTAAACAGTATGCTGTTGAGAAAATTCTAAAGTGTTATTATATCATGAAAGGCCCAGAAGATCAATTGTAAAGGACCTAAGTGTAAATTGGCTGGCATTAGACATCGTGGCAAAAAGAACACACTTCCCAGACCTGCAGGAGATAATTAGGCCCAATTACTAGGTGAAGCCACTGCATTCATTTAAGATCCAGACACTGTGTCAAAGCGTGTACATGGGTGTGTGTACTTGTGTATACCATAAAAAACATGGCATAACAAAATTACAGCTGTGATCACATAAGTATTCCTTTTATTAGTAACATTTCTATGATTAGAAAAGTGATACATGGTCACTGTAAAAAATTCAGCTTATCTAGGGAACTGTATGAGAAAAGCATAAGTCACCTATGAAACTACTACTCAGGAACAACCAATGCAAGAATCATATTGTATTTTTCCAGGATTTTTTTTTCTAAACATATGCTTGTAATACATACACACACACACACACACACACACACACACACACACACACCTCCCTCCTAAAATATGGGTCATCCTTTTGTATCCTATTTTGTTTAGTTAACTTTATAAGAAGTATTTTTTTCCAATATCATTACATGTTAAGTAAAAACATTACAATTGCAATCTACGGATAGACCATATACATTTAACCATTTATCTATCTCTGAAAACTCTAAACATAATTCTTTCTCCATATGTCTGATTTTTTTTCATTGATATAAACTCCAGGAAGTAGATCAGGTTTTGATTTTTACATGCTTCATGACAAAATGTTTTTAAAAAATACATCATTGAAATCCATGTGTTGACTACATAACGTATGATTTGTGCACAGACTGGGCCTGGTCACTTGTCATTGCTCAGATGTTGGACTCACTCATCCTTGATTGGTTGTCCTCAAAGGAGTTCCACCCAAGTATGAATAAGAAAAAAAAAACTGAGGTTAAATAGGATAAATAAAATGTTCAGCATGAAAGCAATTTTGGATTGAAGAAACAGGTTTAGCATAAGACTACTGACTTTAACTATGAAGAAAGCCAAGGCGGCCAAGAGAGGAAAGGCCTTGAGGGTAGAAGACAGATGCCGCAAGAGACCTGCCAAAGCACAAGTGCTGAGTCCCATGTTCTTGTTCCCATTCTTAGGATGTACCCCACTGCTCTGGCCATCAGCCCATTTTGAACGATTTACTTGTTCTTCAGAACCATTTCTACATTCTGCATACTTAAGGCATTAAAACACAGATTAAAATACATGTTCCCCTGTTCAAATTTGAAACCAGTCAGGACCACACAACTACTTTTGCCTTCCTTAAATCTAGGCAATTCATTCATCCCCACTAAAAGAAGGATTGCTTTCTATAACTCATAACATACACATCTTGCTGGAGTATTATCCGCAGACAGCTGTTCTAGTCCCGGCTAATAAGTGAGATTGTCTTACGTTGATGTCCTTTGTGTAAACAAACTACTGGCTGTTTGTAGAAGTAGGGCTGTCGTGGCAGCACAGGCACAGGCCCATATGGGACACTTCGATGTCTCTTGCCTTGCAAAATATCCCTTCTAGGTTGGCTGTGTCCTCTAGAACTTTTATCCACTTGCTAAGAGAAAATACATGCCCTCAACCTTTTCTCTCACAACCTTATCTCTCTTGCTCTGTTTACCTGAAGTCCAGATTTCCTTTGATAATATGACTGCTTTTATCTCAGTGCTACCAGGTACACTTAATCACATCTACATGGCTTCCTTTCCCATTTCCTTTAACAAGGTTCTGAGTTACAACTACCCTATCCAAAATACTTATCCCTCCCACCACCAAACACATATACCAACCCTTCAGCAGGTGACCTATTTCTGCACCACCACTACTGGCTTCTTTACAGTCCTTGGGAATAAGTGGCTCAATTAATTTTGAACTGTGTTTTGATCTTATTCTTCCCCTACTTCTTGCTGCTCTAAGAATGCTATGTTCTCCCTCCTGAATTTCCATTGCCTCCCTCTACCTTTTTTTTTTCTTGCTTGTAGATGTGTTAAAATATTCTCCATAGTCAAAGATCTCTTCTGAGTCTAGTTCCTCTTCAAGAGGCAGTCTTATCTTTCCTTTCCTTAGTTACCAAACTTTTTGAATGAATTGTCTAGTTTTATCTTCTTTTACTATAACCATTGCATTCCACCCCACAGTGAATTTGTAATTGTTCATTCCAAAGATCAATTCTTGGTCTTACAAGATGAATTTTTGTCTCAATGAAGTGTCCTTGACATCACTAAAGCACTTAACAATAGGATATTCATTTGTTGAGATTTTCTTCTAGAGCTTTCATGGCATTATTCACTTGTCTCCTCACAACATTTTTTCTGCTACCTACATGAGCACTTTCTTTGTAAATAACCTCTTAAATGTTATTAGGTTTGGTCTCACTCTCTTGTATTCTTTCTCTATTTTCCTTGGATGGGCACATTGGCCTCCATGGCTCTACTGTTATCTAAACACAGGTAAATATCAAAGGTGTATATATTTGGGTGGATATTTAAAAAACATAGCTTGATTTTTAAGTCAAGATTGGAATGTGGAATATAGAGGAATATCAAACTTAATTTACAAAGATCATACTTTGTTATCCCTTCCCTCCATTTAGACTTGCTTCCCCTTTACTTCTGATATTTGGTTAATGATATCACTGTCCACCTAGTCAACTCATTTTAGAAGTCAGCAAATCCTATTTGATTTATCCTTCTCTGTTGCTGTTCCTTTCCACAACCCCTTTCCAATCTACTTTTCTCACTACCATCACAATTACCTTTCAAACACATAGAATAAATACACTGATAAGGTGCAGGAGGTTTAAAAACCTGTGATGTTTCTGTTAACAAGACTCAATCTACATATATTATTCAAGTCCTTTACTTTTGTCCCCAATCTCCTTTTCTAATCTCTGTTCCTACATAATTGTTCTCTTCATTCTACACCAGGAGAATGAATCTATATTGAATCTATGCTCCCATGGCTCATCGTTCATGGGGGCAGTTACAGCTCTCAACTGCTTCTGTTTTATTAAATTCTTAGCATGTTTGTCCTTCCAGTTAGATTAGAAGTTCCTGAAAGGTAGCAACCATATTATTCATCTCTGTAACCTATACCAGCACAATTTCTGGTAAATATTTCCGGCTCGATAAATGCTTTAAAAATTAATTTCAGGGGCAACTGGGTGGCTCATTGGGTTAAGCATCCGACCTCAGCTCAGATCATGATCTCACAGTTGGTGAGTTCGAGCCCTGTGTCGGGCTCTGTGCTGACAGCTCAGAGCCTGGAGCCAACTTTGGATTCTGCGTCTCCCTCTCTTTCTGACCCTCCCCTGTTCATGCTCTGTCTCTGTCTCTCAAAAGTAAATAAACATTAAAAAAAATTTAATTAATTTCAGTAATTAAAATCACTCTGGTTTTATAGGTCTTTAGATAAGGTTAATTCAATACAAAACATACTTTATTCAGCAGAGCTTAAAGTTTATTAAAATTTATTGCATGTCTTATCTTCAGAAGAATTCCAAGAATTTTCTCCAGCATAGGCATGACTTCCTACAAATCTCCCCATGATATTAAGATTAGAGTAAGAATATTTCTCCATGGTATAGATAAAGAAAATAAGACTAATGGAGGTTAAGTTACTTATCATTGTCACAAAGCCAGTGGGTGATACAGTAGGGATTAAAAACACTTACTTTGAATTTCCATTCATTAACATATTCACTCTGTGAAGCATTCATTCAATAGTAACTTCCCATCTCTTTATGAGGACAAATGAGATAATGTCTGTAAAACAATTTGAGCTACTCAGGAAAAGCAGGCTATATAATTTAAGAGATGAATTTGATAAATTGGATTCACAAATAAGTGGATTGGCTCAAAGCCTCTACAGAGAGGAAGTTACTGTGTCATTTTCCCAATCATCTTGCCAATTTACCTCAAGCTTTACAATCATACAAGTCTTTTATAAAGCTCAGCAAATGAACTTCTTGAAAATGAGTTTTGGTCTCAATTCAGTAAATTTTATTTGTACTTTTCCCATATTCTCTCAAATAGTTCACTGACCTATTACATCACCAAAGCTACTACTCATCAAAATCAGAATACAAGTGCATTTGACTCGTTTCATGGCTAATGTTATAGCAATAGTCTCAAATAACAATATTGGTTTTATATAAAAGCATTTTCTCTTTCATATTATTACATTTATGTGGGGGTTCTACATAAGAATTCACATAAGCCTTCAAAAGTGTACTTCTTGCACTGCAGTCTTTTTCAATAATAACACCTACTTCATAGGACCCAAGGGCAGCAGTTAAGTGCTCAATGATATTTTCTACAAGACATTTTTTTTGTCCTCCGAGGGCATTTCTAGCACTCTCAGAAGGGCAATACAATCAATGCAACCTCCAATAGTTCTGAATTTAACAATGTGAATGCTTTTGAACTAGCCATAGAGTATGAAGAAGCTTGCATTCATGGGCAAATGTGAATCGTATGCAGGCCAGACAAAGCTAGCCATGTCCTGTCTTCCTCTGTTTAGAAAACAGAATGATTTCATTTAGGGCAGAATCATGATCTGTTGAACAGAAATAGAGTAGAATTCAATTTGATTTCATAAGTAAACCCTGCTCCAAGAAAGTGGCTCTGTATAAACCAAAAATGCAATTTAAACAACACAATACATTTAGATACCTGAACATTCATTCGGTTTTACTATAAATGAAGTTTCACTTTAAGTGAATTATATTGTCAGTTTTGGGAATCTAAATAAATCTTGCTCTCTAAGCAATTTACAGACATTGATACCCCTTACAGTTTAAAACATCCCTGTTTACAAAGATAAGGCAGATGGGCACCAGCAGATGGGCACCATGAGGGGAAAAGGAGGGGTGCCCACCTGTTACTGTGTATGTGCCCATGATCCCAGGTTTACTGAGGATATAGCTCTATTTTTACATTTTTATTTTAGTTATGAAGGAGAACAGGATAAATCATAGTTAAGACATTTTTACTATTTTTGTATTTTTAGAACTTAAGTATATCCCAAATGTAAACTAACGACTGTTTTTAACAAGAATTGCAAAATTTTCAGGAATTTACTAAAATTATTGCCATGAATAGGCTATGAGCAATTAAAACTATAGTGCACATGAATTTATGTATAGTGATAAGTAGGGGAAAAATGTTAAAAGTTTTTGCTGTGCACAGATAACAATTACAAATCCAATAATCTCAGATTGACACTCCAGAAAGTACATACTAATCTAGAAGTAATGGTGTAGATGCAGGAAAAGAACTACTTTGAACACCCACACATATACGACTTGGCTGGACTCAAATACAAGTATTTGGACATAGATACATTTATATCTCTTCTTCTTTGGGAACAATCCAACTCTTTGCTGTTATTCTGTTTATCTATTCTTTTATTTTACAAATTCACCTATCACTAACATGCAATGTGTTCTTATCTGTGTCCAGACAAGAATGTGTACAATTCTTTGGATATTGCCTGTGATAGACTATGGCTCACGAGTTAACTTAGCAAATATGAACTAATTACTAATTATGCGCAAATTATGTTTGGAATGAGAAAAGTTACGTTAGGCAAATAACATCATCAAGAGTCTAAATGAACTTGCAATTCAGTTAGAAAGAGAGTCATAAATGGGTAAAATAAAAATGAGAGATTCACTTTGCATTTCAAAAGAAACACAAATAATATATTTGACACAATAGCAAATGGAATGGCCAAATAATGAGTTACTAAATAGAAAACATTTTTCCATGAGATTCCCAAAAAGAACCAATAAACTAAGAGTCATCTTATCTCAGTAATGGCAAGTATATGTCCTCTCACTTGGCCCCTTGGATTGATTGGGGGTGGGTTTCAGAACTGCTGTGTTCTTGAGCCATATTCATTTTTAGCTACAATGAGTATCCTGATTGGTTAGTACTGTGCCCATGGGTACAAGAGTGGGAGGGAGGGCACTCACAGCTGTATTTGCCATCCTTCTCCTAGACCCCTTGGTTTTTCTGATTCTCCACTCCTTGCACTAGTCTCTCCTTAACACCTCAATTCTCTCACATCCATCACTTAGGTATTGCAATGCTCCCATTCTAGTCTCTCTGCCTTTAAACTCAATAATGAACCTCGATAATTAAATTTTCTGACATTTAAATATGACAATGTCACCCCCTCCCCTAAATCAAAATCATTATAAAGTACGAACTTAATTTATCTGGCCAAATAAGAACATTCCTGATCTCATGACTTCATAAATACCTAGTCTCAGAACAACCATCATCACATGCCCTTCTTGTTCCTCACTTTTCCCTTAAGTAACGCTAAGCTAATTACAGCTCCTCGAACAGCCCCATTATTCACATCATTGTTTTCTCATACTTTTTTTCCCTCTTCTTGAAATGCCTTCCCTCACAAAGTTCACATAAGACTTTTCTCCTCCTTTTGAAAATGTCAGTTCAAATAGTTGTCTCTGAAGCCTTCCCAATGTCTTCAGGCAGTAGCTCTTTTATTTTTACTATCTATGCATTTCCATTGTGATGTTTGCCTTTTACGGGTCTCCCACAAGACTATAAGCTCTTGAGGGAAGGCACTGTATTCTTTCACTGTTCCCAGGGCCTGAACATTACCCTGGCTATAAAGTCTTCAGTAAATGCTTAAGGAGAAGGATAACCTCAAGTGAGGGCAGACTGGGAAACGTTAGAAAAGAGATTATATAGGGATGATGTGGAAGGCAGAGAGGGAGCTACAGGAGATGCCTAGAGGGGACAGAGCAAAACTTCAGGGGTAGGAGAAGGGAATTCTAAACACACTCCAGAGGCAATGAACAAACTATTCTGCCCATATGACAGTTAACTGAGACAGAAGAGTGCCTGGATAGAATGGTAAAGTGGATAAGGTAACTTTTACCTAATAATTTGCTGTATTAGACATACTCTCTCAGTCATTTACAAACAGTCCTTGAGCTATAAACAAATCTTCTGTAGTTGAGCAACTTAATGTTTTTTTATAAATTTTCTACAAACAAGCCTTTTATATTTTATATTTCAAAGTGTACATGTATCAAATTATAATTTTCTTTTTAGTCTATGTGTGTAATGTATTTTTTTTATATATAAAAGTCAAGTACTGCTTACCGGTAGCATCAATCTGTGAAAAAAAAAAAAAAACCAGAAAAACAACAACAACAAGCTTTTGTTTGTGTGATACTCACTTATCCCAGTTTGACTATGCTGTATCATGTGTGACTAATGCCGATGCATCCAACCACCTGGCTTCTCCCCATCAGCCATTGACAAGCTGCAGTTAAATAGAAGCTGAAGTACATTGACAGACAAAATTATTTTTGGACTCACTGTTCAAGTAAAGCTTTGTTGAATCCATAGCAACCCAAGCAATGTTCATATCTGTCTGGATTACTAAGAAGGCAAAGCATGGGTCAGGAGGGTTGAACCCTTGAAAAAAATACCCCCACATCAGGAGATGAAATGCAGACATTCCCTTCTCCCCAAACTGTTTGCAAAGCAAAAAGAAAAATAAAGAACAGACTGTCCATCAAGAAAGCAGCTGGAAAAATCAAAACAGTAAAATATGTAGTTGGCATATTGTTCTTACATACTAGCCAAATCCCCACAGGGAAAAATGCTATGTAGATTTCAGTCAATAAACAAATATCTGAGAAGAGGTCAAATAAATCAATCCAGGCTGTTATGTCATATGCAGAATTGTGGGAATAGAATCATCATAATGACACCACTAACAATGTGTTTGGTTTTGAATGGATTATGTATCTGTCATCTATTAATCTAAATCATAGGAGACTATGGAAAAATTTTATCTGGTGTATGAATGTTTGAATTTGAATATATAACATTTCTATCAGCTGTTAAAACACCAGTGAAAATAAGCATGAGAAAACTCAGGTAAGACCTAAGACAGTTGAAACTAAGCACATATTAAATGTGAATGCCTTCATTATACAAATATCTACATATTATAACTTGGCATTTCTATCCTCATTTTTTCTTTGTGTATGTGAAGTAAAAGAAACATACTCCTTTTTCAAAATTTCAGTCTCCTTTTATATTTCTTGTCATTCAGGGTACAATTCATTCCTATGCTACCCCATACAGACCTAGCTGAGCTTCAAACTCGAGAAACAAAGTGACAAATGCTTATGTTATACTGTTACACTTTCCAACTACTAGCAGACAAGCAAGACTATTTTGCTATATAAAAAGCTCTCTTTCCAAGATTAAGTGGAATTCTGCAAGAACCATTCACAGCTGTAATGTCTCTCACCTAAAATAGTGCCTTAGTACCAGACACTCAATAAATATTTAATAAATGAATGTAACAGGAAAAACGGAATCATTAAATACTTCAATGCATACTTACACATGACAAGTAGTATAGCTTTATTTTATTCAAGTGCCTTATAAAAGTTTTTGACACTAGAAAAGTATCATTGAAATAAATTGCATATTTTTCCTCTTACACCTCTGGGTTTAAAAGTTTATATGTTACTATGAATATACCAAGGGATGAAGAGTGGCATTTTTTATACTGATTAGGACTTTATACAGATTTTATACTGATTTTCAAATGTAAGATTTTTTTGTTCTTTCTCTCTTTCTATATACATATATGTTGAATTTTTGTTAATATTCACCAAGTAGAAAGTTAGAAAAAAAGTATTTATGAATTAATTAGTTTGTATGCATTAGGGCCTCAAATTGGAAGGTTTATTTTTTTCATTTCATAAAAATGCTCCATCTTCTAAGTGCTAAAATAACAAGGAGATGGTCTTTAATTATGAGCCTGATTCAGAGCCTAGGGAGACTGAAGTATTCACCCTAATCTCTACCCCTCAATGGTGAAAAGTGTGTGAAATTACTTTGCTGCTTTTCGTCTTAGCCAGGAACTATGCACAACTTCCACGAATACCTGTTTAGCTCAATCTGCTACACTGAGCACTGTACCTAACCAAAATGTGATTTCTTTACTTTCTTTTAGGAAACAGTATCTTACACTTCCAGTGTTCAGTCACATTTAATACAGATGAATCTTTCTAGCAGTTCAACACCCTTAGCTCTTTTAACAACAAGGAGGCAGAATTTTCTGAGATATTCTCTAAATTTTAAACCCTGGCGTTCTATCCATTAGAAATAGAAAAGAGTATTGCTTGCCGATCAGACATTGGCTCCTCTCCTCTCCTAGGTTGAGGCTAGGCTCCTCTCCTAGGTTGAGGCTTCAAGAACGGGGGTGCAATTATCATCGAAAGGGAAACCGACTGTTTAAGATTGGCTGCTTCACTGCCCTGATACTGAATGTGACAGGGTCTGCAGGTGTACAGAGCTTTACCTATTGATACAAATTGAATCTGAAAATAGCAATTTATTCACCAAATCAAACCAATCACTGCAATGCAGTTTTCTCTTTCAGCTCTTATTTCCAACCAACCACTCTTAACCATTTTGAAACTTGTTTTACAGTAACATTTCTGTGTCAGGAAGAGGCTTGGCGAAGCTCTCCTGGAAAGCCTTACTAGCCTTTATTTTAGAAAACAATTTGTTTATAGTCACACTATTTAATCTAGGCAAAAATGATCAACATCTGTTTCAAATTAGTACCCCAGACCTACCCTCCTTTTTCTCTTCCCCACCAACTGTCATTTGCCTTTCTTCACCCATAAAAAAGCAATCACATTAGCATCCTTTGTAACACAATTTCAAAACTTCAGAGACATACCAGAAATTGTACAGTAAAACTGCATCTTCTATATGCCAACACAATCAACTTCCAGGAAATAGGAAAGCAAATAAAGACATATTTGAAGTGAATCTTTTCATTTTAAGAGTTACTTGAAGTGACACCTAATAGCTAAGTCAAGAATTTGAACCAAGTAAATGAAAGATAGTTTGGCTAAAGGGAAGCAAACAGAACAAAGAACTCTCAATTTGGATCAAGGAGTGGACAACTAAATGGACTCTTTCAAAGTTCTGAATCAACACGTAACCCTGGCATTTGGCCAGCCTTTGCAAAGCTCCTGGATGGAGAAGCTCACAGTGGCTAACCATAGGTTGTTGTCAAGGCTACAAGCAACCAACAGGAAAAAAAAAAAAAAAAAACTAATTTAAGAAAAAGGCAGTTGGGAAACACTTAAAAGAAAAACAAGTTGGACTGTAAAGAATACATATTTAAATGTAATTTTTAGGCAAATACAGAGTCTATCAGAAAGAATATAAACCAAGAAAATAAATTATATCAATACAAAACCACACTGTATTTCAAGGACGTCCCATGTTATAAGATATTCTATCTGGAGGTGAAAAGAAAAAGCAAGAAAAAGATGAAAAGGAAGAGAATGGTAGTAACTCTGGCTGCCATAATTATTTCCTATGCCCAGGCACCTCAGAAAAGCAAAACCTGCATGCAACTGTTAGCCCACATATTAGGCTAAATTCTTTCATTAGAAAACCAACAGAAACTTATTTTTCTTATTTTACCTTTAAATGGGTGTATTTTAATGTAAAGGGATAAGAAATTACTGACCATATTAGACCAAGAGATATAGAACTTTACAATCTCATACAAACTTAAGTTGACTTTAGCAAAGATTGACCAGTGATTGACTAGTGATTAATTACTAAAGAGCAAAAATTTGAATCAGAATACTGCAAACTACCATAATACTCAATGGCCATTGGTCATAGTTTCTGTATCCAGGAGTAGAGCATTCTATTGGCAATGGTGCATGGAGCTGTTAAAACTTGTTAAAATTTTCAGGAATTGTTTAAGCCAGTTAGTAAACAATCATTAGTAAAAATTAATGCATATTAACTTATAATTTAATAAATTATATTCAAATTGTTGTTTTGGGGCACCTGAGTGAGTGGCTCAGTCGGTTGAAGGTCTGACTTTGGCTTAGGTCATGATCTCGTGGTTTGTGGGTTCAAGCCCCACATTGGGCTCTGTGCTGACAGCTCAGAGCCTGGAGCCTGCTTCGGATTCTGTGTCTCCCTCTGTCTCTGCCCCTCACCGACTTGTGATCGCTCTTTCTCTCTTTTTCTCAAAAATAACATTTAAAAAATTATAATAAATAAATAGCTGTTTTACTTTCACTATTAACTATGCTCTTGAGGTTTTTCCTTCTATTGTAACTTTATGGTGGAAACAGTCTATAATGGTGTGCTATGTGCAATCTTTTTCAACTCAACTCTATGTTCTGTAATATCATGTTGGTACCTTGAAATGGACTGTGGTGGAAAGACTTACACCATAGAAATTGGCAAACACCACATATGAGGGCTTGATTTATTGCTTTGTTGATTAGACTCAAGAGAGTGATGGAAAAATGTTAATACAGAATAAACTATAGCAGTCACATTGAAAACAAGATAAAAATACTGATGAAATATTCTTTCACTGTTTAAAACCTATTATCAGATTACACAAATAAGTTCTTACATTTTTGATGAATGGGTGAAGTTCTGAAATATGTCTTACTTCTGTTTTACTTCTGCTTTATTTATTAATGTAAATGAAAATATCAACCAACATGCATGTCAAAATAATACTCATTTGTCATTTACCACCAATTAATGAAAATATTCTGTAAGAATCAATTGGTTATATGGAATTTATCATGAGCATGTTATTATTTATAAATTGTGAGCTACACATTCTTTACATCAGTAAAATTTATAATTAACATATGCGTGTCAGTGTGAAACTATGTATGCGTACACATGCTAGAGAAGAAGAATCTATTGCTTACTTGTGGTGCTGTATTCTAATTTTTTTCTTCTAAATGGATGAGAGAAAATGGCTTAGTATGTTTTATCGTAACTCTCCTATGAAAAGCTAGGCCATCTGTTATAGGTCCTTATCTGATACTAGACAAATGTAATAAAACAGCAAAATCAAATCATTTCAAATATAATTAATGGAGTATCCAAAAAAATTAAAATGAATGTTTCCTTATTCTTCCTTAAGTATTCAAAACTCTCCATTGCTGTTGAGGGGAAGCCCCTTTATTTTACGTTTTTCTCCGCAGACTATAGGGGCACATGCAGAAATATATAATAATGATTTTGCCATTGGTCTCAAAAATTAACTAAATTATTCTCTCTGAAAGAAATGCTTTGAAGCATGAACTTAATATTGATTTACCTAATTTCCATTTGTTGAATGTCCACTATACGTTAAGTTGAAAGCAATTCCATTTCTGAAACAGTAGATAAGAGTTACTAAGAGAAGCTAGGAGGGGGTGTTTACAAAGGCTTGAAGGATCTTTTGTGGGTGGGGTGTTTGGAGATGTCTGCTACTTGGATGGCAGTGATGATTTCACAGGTATATCCACATGTCAAAACCTATCAAGTTGTATTTTAAATATGTACATTTTATTCCCTGCAAATTTATCTCAATAAACCCATTTGAAAGTTTATAAAGAAAGAATACTTTAACTATATATATAACTATATAAATATATACAAATATAAAAATACATATAACTATATGTATATAAATATATATATGTATATAAATTTATATAAATGTATGTAAATTTATATGTATATATATATATAACTAACTTGTATAATTATATATACATATATATGTATGTATATATACATATAACCTATATCATAAAATTTAATACTATATAACACTATATAACACTACAGAATACATAGTATTATACTATATGGTATTAGGGTCACCACTGTGTACCTGATTTTGTGCCTACTTTTTCTATATTTTATGCTATATTCTTTTCAAAAAGTAACCAACATGCAAATTATTCTATATTTTTAAGCAAGTAAAACACTATATATGTGGAATAAATTCATTTTTAAAATGTGCAACTTGGAGAAAAAAATAAAGATATTTAACTATTAAAAGGTAACCGGAGGCTTATGAGACTGCAATTTTTAAAACTTCCTCTCCTGTACTTGCATTCCAAATGTTTTTCTTCTAAATATTTTATTAATATGTGTTACTTCTCTACATGGAAAATACGTTATTTAAATATCTCCTTCACTGCATACACAGTGACTCCTTAGGATAAATGACACCTTAATTTTAACGGATTACTTACAAATTTAAATGAGGACTAGAGATATCTTGGTATCTTCAAAGAACTTTATTCTTTCTTAACTTAAGCTAGACTACTAGAGTTGAATTATATCAGAAAGATAATTCTGGCCAAATCATGTTGGCTTAAAATCAAATTAAATTCTAAAAATGGCTTATATGAACTCTGTAATTTTAAATAAATCTTAATATATTCCTATCAATTTCTTAATTTATTCAGTAAGTATTTTGACTTAAACATTGATTATGCAAAAAATGATTCAGAAAAAAAATGATCTGCTGTCATGGAACCCATAATATCAAGGCAAGACAGATGGAATAATAATTTTGATAAAATACTTAAAAAGCTGTTGGAATCTTTTTTTATCAGAAAGGAAGAGCAGAAAGAAAGGGGGATGATATCATCCTCAAATTTGTCCTTAGATGGGATTTATGTGTAAAAAGTTGTGCAAGGAAGCTTGAGAAAAATATAATGGTTTCTGAAAAAGAACGTTAATGTAATCTTTTGCCACTTTCCCCTCTAATTATCTAGTTCTTAAAAATATCCCACGTAGACTTACATGGAAGTCTCTCCCCAATCATGGAGAATTATCTATCTTTTTTCAATATTTGCTGTTTTCCCATCACTTCTAAAATAGCTCCTTAGTGGTTAACCTTTTCATTCAAAAGCTAATACATCCCTGTGTTCCCTAGAAAGCAGCTTCCTTTATTGGCATAATTCCCTGCATGTTTTAAGAGCCCTGACTGAGTTGTTTGCCTTTTAGTTTGCAATGTGCTTTTGAATGATCAATATGCATTACGGTACTATGCTTATTCATCATTTTCCAACCAGGAAAATGCATCAAAATTCTGCCAAGAACATTTAAACATAAATAATAATACTAACCTCTTGCAACCTCTCATTACTCTCCATTTTTCAACTCCCAAACTCTAAGCATTTTACTTTTTTTATTATTATCTTTGCATTCTTTCCAGGTAAATTCCTCAATTTAACAAATTATGTTTGGGAAAAAAAGTCAGAACCTTTTATCTTCTTGTCAAAAGCATGGTAAAAATTAGCAGAGGCCTTGGGACACCCACAACTTTGCAGGTTTAGAAACAGTCATTCTTCTTGCCTAGTGATCCCCTTATCAGAAACAGATTACATTTTATCATGCATGAGTAAAAGAAGAATGTCCCAGGCATATCCTGCTCTGGAGCTATAGCTTTAGACCAACAAGAAAACATTCTCCATAGGTGCAAATGGGCAAAGGTGGAAGATAATAATTGTTCTAGTATTCAGAATGCTCACAAGAGTCTCTAGACCCAACACTCTTTCCTTCACCTGAGGTTGAGGATACTTCTGCCAAAATTCAGGTGCTTTCCACTGACCCTATTCTTCATGAAAAGAACAGTATGTTCCTTACACCTCCTTAGAGTTTTCATTCCAAAGGCTAAGGGTCTGTTGCTCCATATATTAAAGTTTACCTTCACTCTTCTTTCATTGTTGATTAAAGGTATTACCTTACCACTTAGAAGGCAAAATTTAAAGTTTTGGGCAATAAAGTAAAAAGTAGCAGGTATAAGAAGACCTAAAAATCCACAACTCCTAAAGTAAGCTTGCTTATTAGTATTTTAAACTAGTCATTCACAATAATCCATTCAAAGTCCTAGTAACACTGATACTGGAAACTGAGAATAATTAACCCTTTAATTATACACTATGGTTTCACGAGTGACATTTTGAGAGTAAAATAAAGAAAAAAATTACTGCTTCAAACTAACTTCGTATTCAAAGCATAAGTGAGTGAAAAAAAATGGAACCATTTATGGAAAGCTTTGAGAGAGCTATAATGTTGCCTCATTTTTTCCAGCCATAAAGTACTTCGAAAGCATGTGTTAAGAAAAGAACCAATAACGAAACCACAGAGTAATCTAAAGTTGAGAGCATTTATAATTGTTGTAATGAGCAAGCAGATAAAAAAGTTATTTCAGAAAATTAAAATATGTATATATACAATGAAGTTAAGGATTAATCCTATTTTCTACAATTCATAGTAATAATTTCATCCAGAATTCTTAACTCTTTTTTCCTACATGTAAAATCCAATTCAAATAATGTTTGCATACCTCCAAAACACCCAATAGTCTATGTGTAAGATATAATTCTTAAAACACTGGATTTTTCATTGTTTGGGTATTTTGATAGCTTTTTCCATTATTTATGTCTGAAACACTTGCTTTGCTAGTACACCTTTTGAATTTAAAATGTTTTATATTGTTTCTGACTTACTACACAAGAGAAACCAATTTTGAGAACAACGCCTATCAAGGAGACATAGCCCTTCTGGTCTTTTAATTGGGCTTCATATGATTTTTGCAGAAAGTTCCCATTGATAAATACAGGGAAAAAATAATTTCAAAACAAAAGTTCTAAGAAGCTTTCATAAGAGGGGCAATTCTATAGAGAGAACAGGTACACGTGCACCAACAAGAATTTTGCAATTAGCCATTGAGCTTCCAGTGGAAGTTGTTAGAAAAGCCAGCAGTCATGGATTGTAGGTGTGAAGGCAATCATTAAATGGCTTTTGGAATTAAAACTTCAGTTAAAACAAAACAAACAAATCAAAAAAAACCTTCAGTTTTAAGAAGCCACTATTTCTAACTTGGAAAAGTGAATAATTGCTTGTGTTTATGTAAAAATTCTTCTGATCATTAAAAAAAATTCTCTCTTGTCCTAAGTATTAAATGTAAAAGCATCAAGTTTTTACATGTTATTAGCACAATTTGAATGAGACTTATTATAAAACTATTCAGACAAATATCCATGTTATTTTTTAGTTTGAATGAAAGCTGAGAAGCTTTATGTATCATTAGCTGTATTATATAAAGGGCACCAAACTTAGGAAGATAGTTCTGGGGTGCCTGGATGGCTCAGTCGGTTAAATGTCACACTCTAGATTTCGGCTCAGGTCAAGATTTCACAGTTCATTGGGATCCCTGCTTGGGATTCTCCCTCTCTCACTCTCTCTGTCCCTTCCCCACTCATGGGTTCTCTCTCTCTCTCTCAAAATAATAATAAAAAATAAACTTAAAAAAAAAGATAGTTCTTAACATGTAACAGGGTTGATGCTGTTCCATACAAGTTACTGAGTAACAATTGGAAGAGCTTGCCTCCCAAGCACAAGTGCTTTGTGTTGAAACATTTAGAATCAGCTATTATTTGTAGATCTACCAGAATGGTTTACACAGTTTCCAAAATCTGAGTCACTGATTTTAATATTGGTCCATGTTTTTAGTCTGCTTAAGTTTTATTTTATTTTAAATTTATTTTATTTATTTATTTGTTTATTTATTTATTTATTTATTTATTTATTTATTTATTTTGAGAAAGACAGAGATAGCGCAAGTGGGGGAGGGGCAGAGAGCAAGGGGGAGAGAGAATCCCAAGCAGGCTTCGCACCACCAGCACAAAGCCCAACACAGGACTCAAACTCATGAAACTGTGAGATCTTGACCTGAGCCAGACCAGGAGTCTGACACTTAACTGACTGAGCCACCTGGGCACCACTGTTAAGTTTCCTTCTAAATGTTAGTTCTTGACTGCTGTGATGAGTGGTGAAAAGTAAACAAATTAGAAGGTCTGAGGAAATCTTTAGAAAACAACTGGACTGGGGCGCCTGGGTGGCTGAGTCGGTTAAGCGACCGACTTTGGCTCGGGTCATGATCTCATGGTTGGTGAATTCGAGGCCTGCGTGGGGCTCTGTGCTGACAGCTCAGAGCCTGGAGCCTGCTTTGGATACTGTGTATCCCTCTCTCTCTGACCCTCCCCCGCTTGTTGTCTCTCCCTCCCTCTCTCAAAAATAAATCAACATTAAAAATGTTTAAATATTAAAAAAAAGAAAACAAGCTGGACTCACTTTCTTGATTTTCTGTCTACCTTTCCCACCATTCCTTCTACATACATTTACAAGTAAGGAGGCTATAATAGTCACCCTCATGCCAGTGAGAATTAGGATTTCTTTTCTTACTGTGGTCCTGTGTTATCAAATAGTGCATCGCTTTGTTACTAAATGTTGAGGCAAAATAAAGAAATATTTTCCATAGTTAAAGCTTTGGATGACTGGAAGGAAAAGTCAATGCTCATATAAATAATGCCATCAAACAAGGAAAAGGTATAGTACAGGGGATAGGGGAAAAGAACTAACCCTTTGATTAGGAAGTGTTTTTGCAAAGTTAGAGGCTGAGCTTATGTGTCACGATGTGATACTAAAAGACTGAAGGGAAAATAAAAATGAAACACTGATAGGAGAAACCTTTGTTATTCAATCTTCGAGAAGGTAGATGCTGGAGTTGTACATAAAGGTTTTGCTAATGAGGATAAGTTGCTTTAGAGTGTCCTTCTCCCTGAAACAATGGCATGAGGGCATCATAATCAGTACTGTGGTAGGCATCTTGTGACCTTGAGGGAAAGCCAAGAGCATTTTCAAAATTCTACTCTTCACAAAAGCTACCCTTATATCACTGAGCCACTGAACTCCAGAACTGCCAACCTCTCCACCTCCTATAAGATTATTATATTATGAAATGTTGTTGTTGCTTAAGAAGAGTTGGCTGAGTATTCTTATACTCATCTTATACTGGAAATCATTCTGAGACAATCCCATGAAGCAAGGCATTTAATATCCTTTGAACACTTAATGCCCATTTCATTTCAGTAATGATAAGCAAACATCTATTCTTTGAGGACAGTAAGGATTAGAAGAAATTCAGACTGTGAAATCATTTTATAGGAAATAAACCTACAAACTTCAAAAGGGTAGTGTTTTAATTATTACAAATAAAATGGACAGTGATATAATCTTAAACATGTTATATATTATTTGAAATATAAATAGAAGATGAATGTAATGATCTAAAGCCAATTTTTCTTTTTATTAATTTTAATGTTTGTGTGTTTATTTTGAGAAAGAGACAGTATGAGAGCAGGGGAGGGGCAGAGAGAGAGGGAGAGACAGAATTCTGACCAGGCTTTGCACCTTCAGCACAGAGCCTGACATGGGGCTCGAACTTATGAACCACGAGATCATGACCTCAGCCAAAAAAACAAGAGTCAGACACTCAACCAACTGAACCACCCAGGTGTCTCCTAAGCCAATATTTTTCCATTTTCAATATATTGATCGTGCCTATGACATTCATACCAAAGACTTCATTATGAAAGAAGTGGGATTTTACTGATGATATTTTAGCATATTCAGTTAAAGAAAAAGAAGCAAAAATATAAACCAATGTATACTGTAAAATAAAGACTTATGTTCTACCTATGCCACCCTGGGCACAAGGAACTATATGACAGAACCAATTCTGGGGGAACAAATATGATAAACAATTGTGGTCTTTTGCAAAATATACCATGGAATTGTTTAGGTCTATATTTTTATGTTAGAATATTCTTCCATTTCTTAAAATTTAGTCAGTTCAAAATTCTAACCTATTTAAGGCATTTAAACTGTTTGGAGTATAATTTAATAAACATAAGTTCAGGAATATCTCATTGCTATAAGTTTAGTCGATTTGTTCAACTATTCTAGTCGATCCTAGAATAATATTACATTCCCACAGAAAAGAACTCTATGGTTACATCATGAATATAATGGTCATGAAATTTTGTGGTCTCTTGGTCGTATGCACCTATAAGATTTCAGATTGGTTTCAGACTGACAGTATATCACAGGATACCGTGGCAGGCAGACATATATATACTATCCATTGTATGCAAGTCACATAGAAAGCATGCATCCCTTACCAAAATGTCTTATCAAGCTTTATTCTTATATGAATGTGCTAAACATAACATATATATGCAAATACATTATACACAATAGATATAATCGCACTTCAATTTTTCTACTGTATTTACTGAGAATTTCCATGATGGCAGAATTATGTTCATATAACTAATACACAGTTTTCTTTTTCTTAGGCAAACATAATTATTCATCACAACTTTATCTTCTCTTACCTTTTAAACCTTTTAAAAATAAACTCAGAAATTGGCCTTCAATAGAAGTGAAGAATGCTTCAAATAAATAAATATATAATGCATAATTATATATTAATCTAAACTATATTTTAAAATTATATTATTAAAATTTAATAAACTATTAAATTTTGACTTGCTAGAGAAAAAAATGGGTGGTAATTATGATAGGCACCTAAGGTAAATTTCAACGTAGATTAATTAACTTTGCTGGGGATCAATAAATCTCCCCACCAAATTCCACAACAATCTCAAAAGGTTGAAGAGAGGGTGGCTGGGTGGCTCAGTCGGTTAAGCATCAAGCTTCAGGTCAGGTCACAATCTCATGGTTCATGGGCTCCAGCTCTGCATTGGGCTCTGTGCTGACAGTTCAGAGCCTGGAGCCTGCCTCGGATTCTGTGTCTCTGTCTCTCTCTGCCCACCCCCCACTCATGCTTGGTCTCTCTCTGTCTCTCTCTCTCTCTCTCTCAAAATAATAAATAAAACATTATATTTTTTAAAAAATGTTGAAGAGAACATCATAAATCAGAGCAAATCTATCATTGCTTCTAGAACACTATCCAGACCTTGCTTACCAATGATAGGAACTCTTGTCTTCTCTAATACACAAAATAATACAAATATTTAACAGTTTAGCACATAATATAATATTTGTCCTTGGTTGATTTTCTCATCTGCTAAATAAAAAGTTATCTGAACGCACTCTATTCAGTTATCTGAACATGCACTATTCAGACAATATGGGTGCCTGGGTGGCTCAGTCAGTTGAGCTTCTGACTCTTGATTTCTGCTCAGGTCATGATCATCCAGTTCATGGGATGGAGCCCTGCGTTGGGCTCTGGGCTGACAATGAGAAGCCTGCTTGGGATTCTCTCTCTCTCCTTCTCTTTCTGCCCTGTCCCTGCTTGTGCTTTCTCTTTCAAAATAAATAAATAAACTTAAAAAAAAAACTATTACAAACAATAAAATGTTAAAATATGACAAGAAAGAATAACTCCTATATGTTTTCAAAGCTCTGATAGATTTCCTCTTTTCATAATGATTACTCATGCCATTGATGGAAATTGGAACGGCACATGAACATTTTAGTTGAGTTACAGTCTGTTCTAAATCTAAAAATGAGAAACATAAAATGTCACATCTCACATTAAACAAAATGTATTCAGACAAATGTAAGGAGGCATAAGGGGCAGGGGTGGGGGGAATGCATGGGTATTTAACAAAAATGTTGTGGATACTGTGAGATTGGTTTTTCCCCACTGTTGTATATTTTATCTGCGTTCATAAGCTAAATTACATTCCCCAAATCAGGTTTCCAGCCATTGAAATCTCTCTTCCTACATAAAGCGCTAAAGCCACTAATCTCTCAGCCCTTTGATAAGTCAACACTGTAATCAAGAGCATGCTGCCTTTGGGTCTCAGTGGCATCCTTTGATTAATATCAGCTCCCCAGGAGAAACATATGAAAATCATATCATGTACAACTGGATAACGGTCACGCAACTTTGAGAAACTGAAACATTCAAGGAAAATGTGAAAATGAACTGAAGTAGATAAATGTCAATTTCAGGGTTTTTGACATTTTGTTATATTTAAATTAAAGATGATTTTTTTTGTTCCTTCCTGCTCTAAACATGTTGGTTTTCCCTTTTAGGAGAGTCTGATAAAATATGTGGTCATCTCTTGCCAACGTTTTCAATTCCTCTTCTGTGCAGACAGCAGGGTTTATATGATAAAATTTTAATGACCACAGACCGGCATAACAATATGAGGCACCAGCACATTTTCAATAAGGCTATGCATTTGTGAAGACTGCCATTGGGTGGTGTTTGCTAAGCGGAAGACTTCGTGGCCTGAGAAACAGGTTTAGTGGAGATAGAAGATGCTCCAGAGAAAGCAACGTTATCACTCAGCAGTGGTCGGCTGAAACGGGGATTTGTGAATCACTGCCAAGGAAACTGTATTGTGGGT
The DNA here is from genome assembly GCF_027475565.1 of Acinonyx jubatus. Taxonomy (NCBI): domain Eukaryota; kingdom Metazoa; phylum Chordata; class Mammalia; order Carnivora; family Felidae; genus Acinonyx; species Acinonyx jubatus. The sequence goes on from NC_069380.1 coordinate 41,686,374, forward strand.
TGTAAATTAAAACTGGGGTTTAGCATAACGTCTGACACTAGGCTAGAGGATCTAGTTTTCAGATTACCCCACAGACTTAGTTGAAAGCAGCTTTAGAGTACCCCTCAATCCCTGATTACATCCCCTTCAACTTTCCACAAAATCCTACACTTTTTTTCTGATTGCTGTTTCATAGGGAGGAAAAGTCTAAGTCAATTCAAGAGAAGTTGTGGAGTTTTGTTTAACTTCTTTCCAATTCCAGATTAAGTGGTGCTGAAACTGTAGGGGGGGGGGGGGAGCGGGATGTTTACTTTAACAATGTTAAATCATGATGTATGTTACTTGCTTGGTTTGCACAGAAGTGGTTTTTAGACTTAGCTTCTTCACTTATATACATATTCTCAGCCCCGAGTCTGGGGATACTTATACTTTCTTCAGTTTTACTGTACAGATCCTATGAACAGACATAAAATTTCACTATACATCAATTCTAAAAGCGTTATTTTTAAGGGTTATTTTCTTATTGCTGTTAACATGACTATGGCCATCTTTGTGACCTCTTATGATCCAAAGTATACATACAAAATTATGAGGTCTTGATTCTGGATCTATACATGTATCATCTTAAAGAAATTTTCAGGTTTATGTTGAGTACACAATGCTATTCTTGTTATGTTGTATAAATCTAATACTAGGAGAATTCTTCCTGCGAGAACTATATTGTAGCTTTCAGAAAACAGAATTATTCTGAAAGTTCCTCTCTGGTACCAACCTGACTGTCATAGATCACAAGAATGAGAGATAGAAACTCTCAGATGGGTCATGGTTCAGGAATGTTCTATTCATAAATGAAAGTAGTTTATTGCTATACTTTAGAATCTCAGCAAGATGCAATTAATGGAAATTTCTGATAAAGAAGATAAACTTGATAATATGAAGTAGTTTATTTAATCCATAAGCCTAAATTCTTGGCCAATGGAGAAATGTCTTTCTGAGCAGTAAGACTATTAGAATATTGGCATATAGAACAATTTTTTTGGTAATAAAAATAGTGAAAAGATCATTTCAATAGAAATGGAAAGATGGTGGTAATGAGAGGGCTAAGAAGAAGATACCAAATTTTAGAATATGTCGTGAGACAGTCCAGTAAAAAGAAATTCCTAGAAGCTTAACATTAAGATATAAATAACAGCTCATATGGAAATGATGAAAACAGCTGTTAAACCAGAAACAGAAATCACAAACACTTTAAAATAAGTAGCACAAAATTCCACTTGAAATCAAGAACTCACCTAGAATCCAAGGAAATAGGCTTTGATATTGGCTGCCAGTATAAGAAATTGTTTGGGGATTTAGATTATAAAACAAATTAAATTTTAAATTAATATGATTGTTTTTAAAGTAAAAATACTATAATATTGATTATATTAAGAAAAGTCACATATTTCAAACATTTATCCGAGATACTTTAAGATTACCACAGACCTGAGAGAATAAGAATATAGTGATGATGTTTATAATCATTATAAATATAATATATATTATGTTTATATAATTATATACATCATCACTGTAGATAACTACAGTAATTTAAATGTACATGTACATGTTTAGGAATTTAGGAAAATGCAATCTGGTATGATGTTTAAAATGTTAATTTTTGGGCTCCTGGGTGGCGCAGTCGGTTAAGCGTCCGACTTCAGCCAGGTCACGATCTCGCGGTCCGTGAGTTCAAGCCCTGCGTCAGGCTCTGGGCTGATGGCTCGGAGCCTGGAGCCTGTTTCCAATTCTGTGTCTCCCTCTCTCTCTGCCCCTCCCCCGTTCATGCTCTGTCTCTCTCTGTCCCAAAAATAAATAAACGTTGAAAAAAAATTTTTTTTAAATAAATAAATAAATATAAATTAATTAATTAATTAATTAATTTTAAAAATGTTAATTTTTTGTCAAAACTAGCAGGAACCACTCAAAATGTTGAAGGAGTTTATGTCTGAGGACTGGAACCAGAGGTATAAAAGGGTTAGGGAAAAACTGCTGCTTTTAGCTATGAATTTTGGAACTACAGAAAAACCCCTTGCTGACATAGCCCACAATACCATGAATTCCAGTGTGATTGAATGAATTGGTGATTGGTTCCTATGATCTGTACTAGACTCACCCTAATTACTTTGTTAACAATGCTACAACCCCATATTATATCATACAATTGAATTTTTCTGGATTCAGTTGAGAGTGTTATGGGCAATTTTACATCATTTTTTAACTATGTACATATATTAATTTGGTAAGAATAAAAATTGTTTTAGAAAAAAATGAAGTGTCAATTTTTTAATGTAATTGATGATAAAGAAATAATATAGCAGGTTGTCTTAAAAAACACACACATGCCCCAAAACTGAATTCGATTTGAACGAAACTTTTGTATCCAATTTCCTGAAGAAATTATAAATCTAATACTTAAAACATCTAGTCAAGTAATCTATTCCTCTTCATGAAAGTAAAGCACTTAAGCAATAATAATCTCATTAATATAACTTGTTATAAAAATAAATATTAAGATTATATTGAAAACTAAGAAGTATGTTTTTCAATAACCAATAGCTTTTCGAATTTGTAATGTAGGTTAAAAATTGCAGTACACAACAAGGGCACAGAGCAGTGCTGGAGGTAAGAAATACTGAAGACATTTTGCTGGTAAAGCTTAGTATTTTGAAGAAACAATAAAAATTCATCTGTACAAATAAGACAAGTTATAGTTACACTAAATAATTAACTCCTAAAGTCATAAAATACTTATTTTTATTTCATAAGGAAAATTTCTACTTCTCCAGGACTTAAAAATTTACATATACTATATTTACTCTGAAATATTTCCTTCCATTATAATTGATAATTTTGAGTAATTTATGAAAACATTGATAAATACTGTATTTTCAGAGAAAATGAGACTTCATCAGTACACCACATATATGCATATGGACAACTCCAAATGAACATGCTAATGTTTATTTGGATAATAAGCACAGTGGGCATTTTGTTTGTTTGTTTGTTTGTTTTGCCTTCCCAGGATCCTTTCCTTCTCCAACAATTCTCCTCCCCAACAATCAGTTCAAGAAGGTCAGGTTCAGCTGACCAACACATCTCTCCCTGTTCCAAAGTTGTGCAAATAATACACTGGCCAGTCACAATATTTGATCTACTAATCACACTAATTAATTAAGATCTGAACATCTCATATGAGTCAGGGTAATAAAATCTTCTTGCAGGACTTTTCCTGGAACAGTGGGCAAATATATAATAACTAACACACGTGGAAGTCTATCAAGTACAGGCCCTCTTCTAGACACTACCTACAGCAACTAATGTCATCCTCCTAATAACAATCCCACATTTACTGATAAAGTAGGGTGAGGGGATGTCAGGCCCTCTTCTAGACACTACCTACAGCAACTAATGTCATCCTCCTAATAACAATCCCACATTTACTGATAAAGTAGGGTGAGGGGATGTCGAAAACTAAGTGACAAGAGCCTACCCAGAAATAAGTCCCAAATGAAGGACAGTTGATCTAAAGATGGAAAATGAAAAAAGAATGCAGGTCCTCACATCATTAGAGCAACAGGGCACAGCTGAGCCTGAAGTAAGTGCAGGCTACGCCTGAACTTTTCAATACTATCAGCCAACATGTTCCCCTTCATGTTTAAAAACACAGTTGGGGGCACCTTGGTGGCTCAGTCAGTCAAGTGTCTGATTCTTGGTTTCGGCTCAGATCATGATCTCACGGTTCGTGAGTTTGAGCCCCGCATCAGGCTCTGTTATGATGGCACTAAGCCTGCTTGGGATTCTGTCTCCCTCTCTCTCCGCCCCTCTCCTGCTTGCTCTCTCTCTCTCTCTCTCTCTCTCTCTCAAAATAAATATAAATAAACTTAAAAAAAAAACCCACACACATAGTTGGGTCCAATACCTTAGAATGAGAAGTCCTGATGAAAACAGAAGGATGATGCATTACTTTTGAAACTTTACTTATATTTTATTTAATGCTCCACATGCAATTTAATGCAAAAATGAATAAATATATATATATAGAGAGAGAGAGAACTGGACTCTCAAATGAAAAGCAGTATTGCTCACTGGAAAGAAAGAAATAAAAGATCTTTCCTTTCTCTCCCTGCCTTATCACAAATTTCACTAACTTTTCCAAAACTGCATTACTATACCCCCACGTGTGAAAGAGGTATCATAAGAATGTGGTAGAAAGAATTGTTAACAGTCACATTTGCTCCCTTATGTTTTCAGCCCTCTAGCATTAGACAAAACCATATGACTAGTTCTTGGCATAGAGTTGTGATCAAAATGAAGTGTGTCGCTTCCAAGTTTTGGCAGGAAAAAACCCCAAAAAACAAAAAAGACAAAAACCCTTACACAATCCTTGTCTGTTTTGTTCCCCAAGTGAGGTTTGGTGTCCCTGTTGCTCTTGGACTCCCTCCTCAGGGAGGCCCCATATTCCTGAGGGTGCATCTTCAGGATGGGCATATTTTGTCAGCCTGGGTCCTTAAGTGACTGTGTGGAATGGGGGTAATTTGTCATGCATGAGGCTTGTAGTACAAGTGAGAAGTAAGGTTTTGTGGCATTGAGCCTCTGAGATCTTGGGGTTTGGGGAGGGGTGTGGGGTTGTTTTGTTTAGTTTTACTACAACATGACCTAGCCTATATTGATAGTTATAATATCTTCACTCACAATAAACTATAGAAGATTATCTCCTGAGTTCACTGTAAGCTCTACAGTCTACCCTTAAGTTGAACAGAATATACATTCATTTAACATCAAGTAATTAACAAATACTTTTGGTTTAAAATATGATTTCCATTTTGTTTTCCTGATCAGTGACTTAGAGTCTTATATAAGACAAATCCACCTTATCTCCTTTTACTAAACACATTCTAGAGCAGAAAAATAACACAAAAACTACAAAATAATTTGAGGTATCTAAGTGAAAAACAAAATAAATGACCAAGACAAATATAAAACTGGTCATGTGTTATTACAAGGATAGTTAAAAAAAAAACAATTAACTCTCTGAAATTTTCCTTTTTAACAAGCTTGGCTGACATCATATACAGACAGCTTTTAGTCTTCACATTAGCAATTCTCTTTCTCACTACTCATTAGAAAACAAACATTGCTTGTCTACTATGTGCCAGGCACAATGAGAATATCAGAAATACAATGACAAATGGTGCCTATCTCCAAGAGTTCAGGGTTTAGTACAGAAACAGAAAAGAAAATAAACAATTAGAATTTGCCTTGTTATGCTCTAATAGAGGTATGCAATGACATGGCAGGAGCCCTGTAGAGAAAGACCTAATGCTTCATAAGGAGTGTTAGGGTAGCAATTACATAAACATAATACCTGACAATCTGAGCTTAAAAAAGAGTTTGCCAGACAGAAATATTATAAATTAGAGGGAGTACATGGAAGGAGGTGATTTGAAAAACCATCAAGTTGTGAGAGAAAAAAAAGTCATATTTAGGGAATTTTAGAAAATTCAGTTTAGTTGGAACATGGAATTCATACAGCAATAAACTAGGATAATGTACAAAAAGGAAAAGTAAAAATAGCATGACTTAAATATCATGAAAAAGACTTGTGTCTTTATCCTCAAGGGATAGGAAATTGCTTACAAATTTTATGCAAGAAAATGACATGCCAAATTTGTATTTTAGAATGCTCTTCCTGGAAGTAATTTTGGAGATTGGATTGTTGGGGTAAGAGATGGAAGGCCAAGGAAGTGATTGGCATCTATTGCAGCAATCCATATAAAGAGTGATTAAGGATTGAAGCATGCTAGTTGAAGCAGGCACAGGAGAAATGTATGAATTTAAGAGATATACAGAAATTTGAGTCAATAAGACTTGGTAATCAGTTGGATGTGAGAAGTGAGAGGGAGGAGGAAAGGAAAAATCTAAGATTTCTGTGACAAAGTGAGTGCTAATATCAAATATTGGGATAAGACATATAGGAAATAGTACAAAGGAAACCATGTGATAAAATTGCAGGGCCTATGGAAAACTGAGATAAAAATATGCAATCACTGGAAATATAGATTCAAATGATAGGAAAATGGGCTGGTTTAATAAGAGGGAAGAAATGCCTCAGAGTAGATGGAAAAGTATTGGCTCCTCTAACAAGAATCCAAAGTTAGAGCCTATGTCAGCATTAGTTGATCTACCAGTTTAATACTACCATCAATTTTTAGTTCCTTTATACATCTGTGGGCTATAGTTGTTTCATCATAAGTTTGCTATTTCTGATGGCGATGGGATGCCCCCCCCAGAACAATAATCATGATTTTGTTAGGTGTGACTTTGTTGATGTCCTGTAGGAGAGCTGTGTGGGCTTTCTAGTCTGTTTTTGTTTTTGTCTTAAGTTTATTTATTTCAAGACAAAGAGAGTACGAACAGGATAGGGGCAGAGAGATGGGGGAGAGAGAATCCCAAACACGTTCTGCACGGTCAGCGCAGAGTCCAATATGGGGCTTAAACCCATGAACCATGAGATCATGACCTGAACTGAGATCAAGAGCCGGATGCTTAACCAACTGAACCACCCAGGTGCCCCTATCCTAGAGGCCACTGCAAATCAAACAGGCCACTGCAAGTCTCTCATCAAATTACTTTAAATTGGTTTAGACTAATCCATCCCTAACCTAGGGAAAGAAGAATGGTATTAATAAAATTAGCTCATTTGAAAAAAAGTTCCAGCCCTGGAATGAGGGTTGGAACTGAGGAATAAACCCAAACACAATCAGGGGTCTACTGGGAATGAGGAGTGGAGTCACAGATACGAGGCAGACAACCAAAAATGCCCATAAAGCTCAAGGAAGAAATTGGGCCAATTCCTAAAACTCCTTTATCCTGAAGCTGCATTCAAAGGGGGAAAATGGAAAAAAGCAACATCATTTTGAAAAGTTTAAACTACCCATTGCATCCAAAAATAGTAAGAAATATAATCTTATAACAAAATTCCATTATTAGAGTGGCTAGAAAGATTACAATTCAGGTCACATTTTGTATGGATATCAAAATGATACCCAAAATGCCAATTCCACATGGAATTCTTAGTACTTCTCAAAATTATTCACAGTGTTATTTTCATGTATGAAAGTGTGTGTTTGCACACGATATATGCACACATACATACAAAGTGCAGTAACTCACTCATTTCTTTAGCCCCAAGAGAGTTATGCCCTGAGCTTGCTCCAGGCCATCCCTTTTAAAACAAGTCTAATGCTTTCAGTGGAGTATCGTAAGTGAAATGGCAGATGTTAAAGTATATCCTGGGATCTTACAAAGGCTGCTGACTTTACACTATGGTTTCAGAGATAGGAAAAGGCTGTGACTAAATCTTACTGAACATTAATAATTCAAGAAAATGAGCAAATTCATAGAGGTGGTGGGGGAGCCCCTTAAGGGCATGGATGTCAGTTTGTATCAGGGCTCCAGAGAAGGGGGAGAAATTATTCCCAGTGAAATGGAAGGGAGAGGGTAAAGAGGAAGCAGCTTAGGGGTATGGCCTCTCAAATCTTCAGCAAAATTACTAAAAATGTGAGATTCTTGCTGTAAGTGGATTTTTTTATGGAAAAATGAGGATGCCTGATCTGATATCCCATCAGATATCTAGAAGATACATGGTGAAGTGGAGACTGTGCACACACAGAGAGGGCAAAAATGAAGCAGACATCAGAGATGCCAGCCTTTGGGAATTTACAAATTGTGGGGAAAGACTGAGACATTCACAGGATATAACGAATGAGGGAGGCAGAGCAAGTTTACTCAGATCTCCAAGAGGCAGGGGGAGCCTCAGCAAAGATCTGGATAAAATAACATTTAAAAACATTTAAAAAAGAGCCCTTAGTCTAGCATCCTTATCGTTTTGGTGCCTAATAAACAACTTTAGTGCCTCATGTGGTAAATGTTCTCAGTTGAGTTTGAGTTGTTCTACAACATGACTCAAACTCCCCTTTTCTATTTTATACTTTACCACTCTTTACATAAATCCTATGAATGTGTTTAATGTTCTTATCATGCCTACTAAAATTTAACTGAGTATGAGGAGATGCTTCAGTATTCCCTTCCAAAAGGAATAAATACTTGGCCTCATTTTGGCTGTCCAGAACAGCATGGAAAGAAACTTTCCATGATACTTTGGTGACTGTTGTCTCCTGATTACTTTTGGTACTCATTTTGTTTTTGTTTTCATTTTCTCTCTCTCTTTTTTTTTAATTCTTATTTTTCTCTTTATTCCCTCTCCTCCTTCTGAATGGTACTGGGATATTTTAACGGTCAAAGAGAAAGGGAAAAAGGAAGAATGTTTAACTAAGTGTAACTTTTCTCATCCACCTCAAATATAAACTCGAAACACCTCAAACATAGTTTATATTACTAGGAGATCTTCATCTCAACAGATCAGAATTCCATCCTTGGCCAGTGGCCCATGCTATTATTCACACTATTATAATATGTTAAGAACAAAATCCCCCGAGAATATAATTATTATAAGATAATGTACTCACTTAGCTATGTGGGCTTCACTAGCAGTTATAAAACTGTTGCCAAGATTACACTCTAGCAATTAGCCCTCAGTGTGGGCTGCTAATGGATTTTACACTCAGCTTTAAGACATAGACCCTAAGACTATTTTGGAAAATAACACTTGAAAGATGTTTTTAGATTAACAGGGACAGAATAACAAATCTTGGTCAAACAAACTTCTTTTCTGTTTGATAAAACTGATACAGCTTAATAAACATATTAGTAGTTGCATCACAAAAACAAATACAAAAACAAAAAGGCATAGCTTTTTTAAAAGACCTATGGTCACCTTCACAATGATCAACACAAAGATCAAAGATTTTGGCAAACCCTGTTGCTTCACTATACGTTTTTAGTGTCTCATGAAACTGAGAATCTATGATGTTTTTGCTTATTTTATCACTCAGAGCAATCTATTGAGGGAATGTTTCACTGTGTCTGGGTGAGTCATTTGAGCTATAAACATAAAATTAAAACAGCAATGATCTATGATAACACAGGAAATGTATACCCCAAAAAAGGCTAAAGCATAACCTAACAGCAATAGGGAAAACACTAAGAAAACCCTCCTCACCCTGATGAGAAGAAAATATGATCTTATTTTTATTTGACAAAATAAAAGCCCAAACAATTGAGAAATAAGGGACATAAAAGATCAGTTCATCTTAACAAACCTTACTAACCATCCAATATGTCAATAAATCATAGTCTCTGTCACACAGAGGAATTAGAGCCATGCAAAGATAACTTCAATATAATCTAGTAAATATTCTGATAAGACATTTCAAGTAAAGCAATGCATGTAATGGATTTATCATCATGCCTGCATAGTAAGCACATAATACATAATATAATGTATACATATATAGATAATATGCACATAACATAAATTGCTAATTGAGGAATGAATGAGATGCACTGAGACAAGACTAGTGATGTTTTCTTGGTTACATAACTAGTGGCAAAACCAGCTAAAATCCAGGTTTCTTAACACCCACTCTAATGCCTTTTCCAAAAGGCCATGGTGCTCACAGGCTCTACTGGGATGAAATCTTCAATTGAATAATAAGCAGCACCTGCTGAAGTACACTTGCCATTCTTTCCTCCTCAACCCCCACGCGAGAAAAAACAAAACACTTTCTAAATATTCAAGTTATGTATTTCTAATTATAGCCGTAACCAAAATGACATCTGCGATAGAAAAGAATGGCATTTTCTTTTTGATTTCATATATATAAATAAGTCTCCCAGCATTTCAAAGGTTAAGTTATGCAAAACATATAGTTATATACAAAGGACTCTCCCTCCTTCTGTTCATTGGAAATTGACATCCAGAAGATATTCTCTACCAGTGTTCTATTTCTTTCCCACCCTTGCTGCCTATCGATTTGGGATCACATTTCACCATGAGAAGTTCTTCATACAACTTCACAAATAGATGCAAGAAAGAATAAGTGTAATGACCTTAAGTAAAACAAAACATATTAGTGAAAATGTACAATGTACAATTCCAAGTAAAACAGGACCTTAACAGCATGCCACAAAAATCTTGTGTTCTAATATATGCCTACTTATACTGAAAGCCAACTCTCCTGATGTTAAAAATATTATGTGTAGTGAGATGGGAAAACTAATGTCAAATTGGAAGGCTGATGTAAGAACTTACATGGATTACTACTTTAAATTTTTTTTAACGTTTATTTTTGAGACAGAGAGAGACAGCATGAACGGGGGAGGGGCAGAGAGAGAGGGAGACACAGAATCGGAAGCAGGCTCCAGGCTCTGAGCCATCAGCCCAGAGCCAGACACGGGGCTTGAACTCATGGACCGCGAGATTGTGACCTGAGCTGAAGTTGGACGCTTAACCGACTGAGCCACCCAGGTGCCCCTGGATTACTACTTTAAGATTATTCACCCCAAACAATGTACAGCATAGGACCACTTTCTCTATCAGCAAAAGTATGGTACACTCTATGAACCAGATTTCTTTGAAAAATCAATTCAGAGGGATTAATTACTTGAGAAAATGGTTGTTTCTGAGACTGCCCTTTTTTTTCTGTAATAGAAAAAGTATCCTTAATTTTTCCGTAATCCTTGATAATCAACCTCAAAACCTAAGATTCCAAAGATACAGTGAAATTGATCCCCAAAAGAGATATCAACGAGTTATTTATTTCAAAAAGGATCCAAATACTTGCTCATCTTATAGTCTAACATGAGACCTCTTCATTCATATCTAGTGGCTAAAAATGGCATGGAAACCAGTGTTTAATAGCTTGACTGGGTGTATTTTTCCCCTTGTATAAATCTCTCTCTCTCCCAAGTGGTTCACAAACACTGCATTTTTCCTAAAAGGTACAGTAAATTTTATATATGTGCCATAAGTGGCTCTAAAGACAAGCCCTTGCCCATATGCTCAGGGCCTGAAGTGACATTGTCAGGAGTGAGGGGGAATAAGGCCATGCTTCTAAAAGCATAACATGCTGCCTGTCCCTTCTGTTTGTTTTCATGCGCTTGTGCAGTGACTCAGGGCATTTACTCCCACACAGATGTATATTCTCAGCCTCAGAGGAAGGAGGCCAAAAGAAAGAAATTAGACTGCATGGGAAAACAAAGATAACAGTAAATGGGTGGGAGGGGGATAGAACAAATGTGTACTGAATGGAGTTTCCCTAGGCCTGCTAACTCTGAAGCTATTTGGCTTTAATTAAAAGCTCGATAAAGCCTATCCCTCTCCCCCTAGATTGTGGGCAGTTTATAGGCAGGGCCTCTGCCTTATTCACAGGTATGTCCTGCTCAGTGGCTCACAGAGTTTTTATACACAGCAGGTGTTCATATCATGTCTGTAGAATTGAATCTGCTGCTGGGTTAGTTCTGTTATACCAACAGGCAAACATGGGGGCCTGTTACAGTTTGAATTAAAAGCAAAACCACTGGAAGACACTATAATACTGAAATACCTGCAGGGTTTGTAGTGGTGACATGTGCTTAAAGCCTTAGGAGACCTAAAATTGTAGTCACCCTTGAAAGGTAAATTACTTTTTAGATGTGACTGCATTGTAATCAGATATTTCTAATAGTCTAAAATGTAAAATGATCATCTCTCTTTAAGCTTTAGCTTTCCTTAATCAATATTTTTGTAATCTTAATGGAAATTGGCTTTCTTGAATACTAAGGCTGCGTTTATTAAAACATGAATAAATGTAAAAAATTATATTTGAGTGACATAGAATTATTTCATGTACCTAGCACATTCCTTTAAAAAGAATCTTGAGCATATTATTATATGGTCCTGAAGAACTATTTTACAGGCACATATTAAGAGTTGATGTTGCTAATAGTAGATATCTGCAAATCATGGAAAATTTCCTATATTGCCTATACTGTCTTATACTTGGACATCTATAACAATAGGGATGAAACATATTCCAAGCATTATGAAAAAAGCAATCAGGTTGTTCTTCCCTACAATGCACAGAGCTTCCTCAAGGGGCAGATTATTACAGTTCTCACCTCACTGTTGGTGGAGAAGCCCAAAAGGCATATGTATATATATTAAGAACTTTTTAACAACTTTTGTAGGAATCTTTGCCTGTGGATAACTATAAAGAAGCCACATGCTATTAACAAGGCACCAAATATTTACTGGTAGCTGGCTGAGTATCCTCATCTTCTCTTCAGGGTTAACTTTGCAAACAAAAGAAATATCTACCTTGCCAGTCTATGAAATAACTTCTAATTTAAGAAAGTACATTAGCAGTTTAAGAAGTTTAAAGCATCTGTAGTAAAATGATACATTCAGGAAAAACACAAAATATATAATCATAAATACTATTTTCCATCATATTCTGAAGAACTGCATGTAGCCAAAAAATTCTGCAGATAGACAGCAAGACAAGATATCCAACAGTTAGTGTTTGTTCTGCTTCTTGCCTTCAGAGAACAATGAATTCAGATGGAACAATAGCAAATTCAGAAGGAATCACAGAGAATGAAAATGTTATCTAGTTGACCTTAAATGTTTGTCACAAGATTTCCTGCAGGTTCTTCTGAATCCCAGGCTGATCCTATGTGGGGTGCACAGTATGGCACACAATAATGAAATACTTTGGTTTGAAAAATGAAAACATATTATTTTCTTCACTAGAGATTTGCTCTTTGCAGATGGATTTCCCCTCCAAATTTTGGTCGTAAGAGATATCCCATGATCTGATATTTATTCTGAAGAGTTCCTTAAATATGTTTAATAAATTCACTGTTCTTTGGATCTAATCTGTTTGAGCTCTCCACACACCCCTGAGTAGGTAGGGGAAAACACACACACACACACACACACACACACACACACACACACACACACACAACTTTACCATAATGAAAATCAATCGGTGATATACCCACTCAGTTCCTACCATATTGGTAGTTAGTTTATATTTATAACTCTTCCACTTTTCTCAGAATGACTCTTTCAATGTGATATTCACTGGGTATTTATAAGAAGCACTAATAATGATGTTCTTAGCAAGCTCATGAAAATTAAACCTAAGCAAGAATGAAAAAGAGAGCAGAACCCTAGTTTATAGTGAAGTTATCACAAGCTTACTCATCTATAAGCAGTATTTAGCTGCATATTGTTATGTTACAAAGCACTTCTAAAATATGCTATCATTTGGCTCAAACTTAACGGAAGCTTAGGATTGGTACTTCAATGACTGGAACAGTGACTCTGTCTAGACTAAGATATGAAACTAATGAAACTGGCAAGTTGTCGTCGTTAAGCCAACAAATTCTCTGCTCTAAAAATCATGTCTATCTGACAAGCAGGAGGTTATGTCTCATAGCAGATCCTAGAGCAGTTACATTCTCTCAGATTTCCATATTTCATATTGCTTCTTTTTCCCTAGATACAAAACAACAAGTATTGATTCCATATCACCCTGCTGTCTATTTTAATTGAAATCTTCAGCATACGCAAACATGTCCAGAGTCAGTAATAAAAAATACAACTAAAAGCTCAACAAGCAATATATATAGATCTTTGGGGGATTAGAAATGTTATTCCTTCACTTGGTTTTTGAATTGTATCAATGGCTACAAATGAAGATGCAGTAGCTCTAGGAATCAGACTCTACTCAGAGCATAGATAAAGTAGAGAATGTTTCAAGATTCCTTGAATAGAACTTGCTCCAAAATAATTACCTACCAGACTGATCTTGGCAATGAAAATACCTACTCTTACAGCCTTTAGTTTAAACCATTTTATCTCTGAAAGTGCTTATAAAATGCAAAAACATTAATAAAGGGGAAGAAACCATTAGCTAGTTTGAAATTAGCACTGATGTGCTAACCATCCTCTCCTGTCTCCATCTTTCTGGGAGATGGGTCTGCATGATCTGGAGTAAGGATCCATGGTTCTTAATGAAGGTTAAAAAGCCAGCAGCACAATGAAAAAGGTAAAACAATATGAAAATCCATTCTCAAATAGTGAGGGGCCAAGAGGAAAAGACTTAAGGGAAACTGGTCATTTTTTACAACTTTGGCAAGAAAACCATCCACCTCTCAACTTTTCTCTCTGTCTCCTAATATATGTTAAGATGCCTTCGTATTTGTTAGGTCGCATCTTAGTAGGCAGGATGAAGAGATTATACAAAAGTAAACTCATTGGAATAACTTATATTGGGAAATATCCAGATAATAGCTGCCATTTACGATGTGTCTTAAGTGTTCCAGGTACTGTGTTAGTACTATATGATATTTCTAAAACTTAACTCAGCCATGCAAGACTGATATTACAGTCCATATTTTATAGATGGGGGAAATAAAACCTAAAGAAATTAAGTGGCATACACAAAGTCACTCAGCTACAAAGGATGTGCTTGGAATTGGGTTCTCATGTTTCTGAATCCAAATTCAATTTCCCAAATAAATATGTACTGGGGAATATCAACAAACAGTAGCAGGAGGAGTGTAAACAAATAGGATGAGGCACATATACAACAGCGGGGCCAGTAGGAGAGGGCCAAGGAGATCCCCTGAGAAATGTCACTTGAAGTGAGAGTAGAAGCTACCCCTTTAAGGAGCAGAGGAGGGGAGAAAAGGAAGATGATTTCTGGCAGAGGAAAAGCACATCCTCAGGTCAGGAGGGAAAGGAGGCTGAAGGGCTCTAGGAACTAAAAGATGTGAAGTTAAAGGGTCAGTATGCAGATCACCCTGTAAGCCCTGTTAAAGATGTGGGTGATTATTTGAAGGATAACTAAAAATCCAGGGGAAGCTCTAGTTGCAGAATCATACCTATAATCCTGCTAGCAGCACCTTAAAACATTAAAAAAAAAAAGCACCACACAGAGGGCTTAAGAGGGGATGAAAGAAGACCAGGTGGGAGGGAGGTGCCGCCACTGAGATGAAAGGCTGGTACAAGTGGTGGGTGAATGTGCGATGGGAGGAAGTGAGCTATTTACATAAATTACATATAAACGCATATATAAATATATAAATTCATGAGATACGTATTAGGCAGAAAGAGCTGACTTTGTGATTTACTTGTGCAGGTAGAGGGTACGGAACAAAGGAGTACTGAAGGTTTCTGGTTGGACAAAGTGGCATGCTGTTCACTAAAACAAGCTACAAAGGCAGAGCATAGATAGAACCATTGTAGACAAGGGCGAGTTTGATGCACAGCAGATATCCGTATGGTGTTGCCCATATGGACATGACAAGTGCAGTTCTATCAGTTTGAAAGGAAGCAGTCATCTAGAGATGCAGCTCATAGTCTGAGAAAGGGTAGAGAGGTCAAGCACAACAGAGTGCCTTGTTTCAGAGAAGCCAGAGGGAGCAGGAGAGATCCTGAGGTAGAGGAAAGAAAGGTCATCTGAGTAAAACTTACATTATGGCATAATTATCTCTGAAAGTGAAATAAAAAGGGAAATTCAATTTCCATCTAGATTGTCCAATCCATTTTATTAAAAATGGGGTGGGAGAGGAATTTGTGCCAGAGCTTTGTCCAAAGATGAGTGCCATACATATATCCAGAACCTCACTAGCATCAGGAACCTCAGAATGAAAGAGTGGAGCAGAAGGATATAGAAGCCACAAATAGCACAGAAGAAACAGGACACAGGACAAGAAATAGCAGTGTTCATAATGAACGAACAAAGTGTGGTGTTCTGGGGTGGGAAATTTCAGTTAACCACATAAAACATGATAAAAGATATTAAAAGGGGTGGGGGGAGGGGGCAGAGACACACGTAAAAACATTAGGACTTGGTCTCTCTTGCTCTCACCCCCTCTTTCCAAATAGGGTCTCCAGTCCATAAGCTATCTCAAAACAGTAATTTACACTGAATTCATGTTCTCCATATTTGTTCACCAAAACAAAGTCAATAATGCAAAATACCCTTGTGATGTATTGGTAAATACACACACACACACACACACACACACACACACACACGATTTGTCTTTTAGGCAAAGTTGACATTTAAGTATGTTAATGATACAGATGACACACTGAAGTTTATTATTACAATATTTATCAATACTCATGTTTGAAACTAGTTCTGTGATTACTTGAATAACATTTAATGAATACTAACAATATTCCAGGTATTGTTCTAAACAATTTATAGCTACTAATTCATTGAACCCTCATAAAAATCCAGTGAGCTAGAGGTCATTATACTCCTTTCAGTGGAGGAAAATACTCTATCCTAAAATGCTCTACAATTATAGAATCGTTGAATCGTCATCAATGGACGATACAAACTGTTGATTCCCCTCATTCACCCACTTACCCACTTTGGGGGAAAAACAGCAAATCAGGGGCAACAGATAGATTGGCAAAATAAAGGGAAAAAAAGAAGTGGAGGGATAAACCATTAAAGTTTTCTTCCTATTCTTTCTGACCATATATTTAGCATCACTTCTCAAATCTCTTCAAATATCAATAATAGTTCACTTTAATTGAAGATACATAACTTAGTTAACAAAGTAATACGCTGGGAAATAAAATTCTATTTTGAGATTATCATTGCTATTTCCATATATTTTAATCTGTAAATGAAAGTGTAAGTATATTCATATATATATATATATATATATATATATATATATGCACATACACATACATACACACACACACATACACACACACACACAAACAGGCAAAGATCTTTGCTTATTTCTTCTGGGAATATGTGAGCTTTTGTACATAGTAGTTCAAAAGATGTTGGATTAGTTACTGTTGATTGTGTTGTATGTTCTAATTTTGTCTGAAAAAAAAATCATCTAAGATCTGTAAAAGACTTAAGTGGCAGCCTTTGAGGTTAGATAAATTAGAAGTAGTAAAACGTCAGAGTTTTTCTAGCTATCTTTTACTAATTCACATATGATGGGTAAATGTAAGTTTTTGACAGAGTTATTATGTTAACATTTTCAACACTTCAGAATAAAAAAATAAAACTGCAATGCTTGAATGTTAAGAAACTTGTTATAATCAAAACAGCTTGAAGGGTTAAAAGTAGAAATAACAGGACTAAATTCACCCTGAGAAAAATCACAATCCTTAATGTCAGGAATGTTTACTTCCCAGCATCTGTCATATTATCTGGCACTGGGACTTGTATTCAGTAGATACTCAAAAAAATATGCATTTCTACATGGATAAATGCATGAACGTGCTTGCGTGGACAATAATAGGATAAGCACATTCTATTTGTTAAGACCATCAAAGAACCGTATGATGTTAAATGTATCCTGAGGTGCTAAATTCTTGCTTAAAGTTCTCAACCTTATGTTGATCCTGTTATGAAACTCAATTTCCCTTTAGTGGATTATAATTTTTTGTTTCTACTTAAAAGTCATTGAACTACATTGATCCTACCTGATTTTTTTCCATTTTAGGAAAATATTGCACTTACTAAGAAATATTATTTGCTTTGACATTTTTCATGTTATTACAGTACGTTTGCTGAAACACTAAATATAAGAATAATAGTTGCTATAGGAAACATTGGTCAAAATAAACTCTAAGAAGTTCCAGTTTACAAATATCAAATTATTTTTCTGAAAATTCTGATATATTTGCTGAGATTTTAAAATAAATACGTGTATATCTCAACAGGTTGTGTGGGCAGAATCAGTAGTCATCCAATCTATATTCACTGTCTTTAAAAGCACAGTACTTCCCCTAGGATTTTTGTCATATTCAAAGGGAATTATGAATTCTAGACATGGGCGGGGGGGGGGGTAAGAGGGGTCATATTTTATGAAAAAAAATCTACACAGAAACAGTGCAGTTATAGAATACATAAATAGCATATTTTAGGAAATGCAAAATGCACAGCCTTACTAAAGTGGAATCTACAAAACTGAGTGCTATTATTTTAAAAGGAGAACCACAAGATATTAGAATATTTAAAAGAGGTCTTATCAATTCTCATAGGCGTTAATGTAGTAAATGAGGCCAGGGCTGCAATTTACTTATTTACAAGACAAGTACTTATTTGTTTAGAAGAATGGATGGCACTTAAAAAAACAGCACTAAGAGTCTAATTAACAAAAATGTGATTATTTCTGGATCTGATTGCTACATCTATTCTAGTCAGCGAGGTGACCAGATACTATCTGAGTATGTCTGTCTATTTTTATATCTCTGTGTTTGAATTCCCAGTAAGATGCACAGTCAGTTATTCACTAATAATTATATTCACTAAAGGAAGGGACAGAGGTCCAACATTACAGATGATAAACAAGCTTTCTTGGTAGAAATGTATCTCAGGGGAATTATTTAAGGAAGACCCCTACCCTTTCAGTTCCTTGTTCTTCATGAGGGACAACAAAGCATAAAACCATGAGCCCATGTTCTAGAGTCAGAATGCCTGGGTTTACATCATGGCTCTATAATAGTGTATAAACCTTGACCAATTAATCTCTCCATTCATTTAATTCTCTGTTAAATGCAGGTGAAAATTGCACCTTAGTAATTATATGGATAACAGGATTATATGGGATACTACATGTAAAGCACTTTATATAGGGCCTGGTACTCCATGAGTGTGAGTGGATGCTTTATCATCATTATCATCATCATCATCATCATCATCATCATCATTATCATCATCATCCACACTATCACAAAGACAGGAAGAGCAGATTCAATCCAAGCTTTTAAGCCAGCACTATGATGTAGGCACCATTTTATATATACTATGCAAAGAATAAGATACAAAGATGAACGACTATTTATTCGGTAACTATATTACTATGCTATTCATCATATATTCTCAGATTCATGACAATATAGATATTTAATTAAATATATATCAATCATCACCATGAAATGGGTATTCTTATCTTTTCAACATTTCTAGTTGAATATCAGCTTCTTTGAAAACCAGTGGCTCTCAATTAAGGGTGAAGCTACTTGATGTGTCTCCCTGGCATACCAGGGAGGAATACCAGGGACTTGAAAAAGCTACATCAAGAAATCTGAATGTGTTCTCCAGGTTGAAATCCATGATTCAGTGTATATTTTCCTTAGAAGAATGGCTACTTCGTTGCTGAATGATATTAACTGGCCAGCCTAAATCTGGATGACTGGAGCTTTTGAGAGAGATGCTAAAGTTGATTCTGTATCCTAAAGTTGATTCTGTATCCACAGAGATGAATGGGTATAGTCTTGGTGGCCTTTGGGACCACTGGCATAGTGACTTAGAAATAACCAAATGTGTAGAAAGTTAACAAGCCACTGTCTCTGCTTTGCTAAAAGTCAATACCATTGATATACTGTTTGGGAACCTTTGCCCTCAGAGTATAGCAGACAGAGAACAGATTTTAAGCACAAAACAACAGCTATAATGTTATCTACCATTCATTGAAAACCAACTAGATATCACACACACTTCAAAGAATATCATATATATTATCTCAAATAATATCACAGAAGCTTTATAGAGTTTTTATTATGTTCCCTGTATATATCAGAAAATTGAGGATCAGTGACGTTAAATATTTTACACAGTGCTGGAGACCCAAGATGGCAGAGCAGTATGGAAATTTTCTGCTTCTCTCACCCCTGAAATGCAGCCAGATCAACACCAAACCATCTTGCACACCTAGAAAACTGATCTGAGGATTAACACAACAATCTTCATAACCTGAGCCACATAACTCGGCAGGTACACAGCACGGAGAGGTGAACAGGGGGGCAGAGAGAAGCTGCAGAGGGTATGGAGATGTTTTTGCTTGTGGAGAGAGGATGGGGAGAGTACAAGGAAAGCACTCCTGCTGAAAGCAGCTAGAGAGAAAGAGAAAGAGTGGAAATACCCATAAGGGACTGAGAGAGAAAGGAGAAAGGAGAAAGAAGAAAGGAGAAAGGAGAGGGTTAAAATACCACTAGGACTCTATAAACAGGGAGCACAGAGTCTGAAACTCCGCAGCTCTATACCTGGCGGTGCTCTGGTGGGAAGGGCAAATCCCTAGGAGCAGACAGTGAGGTCCGAGGGGGCTTCAGGCCACACAGGGAGAGGTGGTTCCCCTGCTGAGAGGACATTTGGTAAAGGTTGTGCAGCCTCCCCACAGGCAAAGGTCCCACAGGCAAACAGTCATGTTTGCTGGTGTTAGAACATGGACATTAGCGGGCAGAGAAGTCTGGTGCCAGATGTATGTTGTGATTTACCATCATCCCTGAAACACTGGTGCTACATGATCATATGAACTTTTTCTGGGGCATGCTGGCACCCAGCCACAGTCTCTGGGCATCTGTAACAACATGGTCATGCAAACGTTCCTGGGTGCAGGCTGGCACCTGGCCATAGTTTCACAAAACCCTCCCCCAGAGGGTTGGAGTGGATCAAACCACAGGGCCCTCAGAAGTCAGGGGTTTGGAAACACAACCCCATCTGAGATAAAATTTGGGAGGAATGTGCTGCCTGGCAGCCTGACAGCTTGGTCGTGGATGGCACAGAAGTGGGAGTGTTGAACAGAAACTGGAGACAAAGGAGGGGTGCTTGATTGTCAGTTTGCAAGAGCAGAGTTCTGATGCTAGAGACTGAGTAGCTGGGTGACGCCATTTTCACCTCTCCTGTGCATGCACATACACATGTACACAGGCCACAGAGATCCACCCCAGTGAACTAAGCATTGCTATCTAGTGGAGAATGTAGTCACAATGTCCAACTATACCAACCCCGCTCTAGAGGAACACCACAAGTCTCTCCTCCTACTTAGTTTACAGACTATAAAGTGCTGCATATTTAACTTCTAGGGGAAACTGGATGTAATTTCAATCATATTTCATTCTGTTCATGGACCATCTATTCAAATGTTTTTTCTTTTTCTTTTATTTTTGAATACAGAAAGAGAAAAAATTATTCTTATTTTCCGTTTTTATAAAAAATATTTTTCTGTAATTTTCCACTACATTATTTTCTAAATTTTTAAGTTCTATTTTACTTTTGTACGTTCATTTTATTCTATTTTATTATATTAATTTTTTTTAATTTTCAGATGTTTCCTACTTTTTTTCCTTTTTTTTTCTTTTCTTTCCCTTTTTTCTCTATTCTATCAAGCTTATTTCAACAACCAGACCAAAACACATCTAGGATCTAGCACCCTTTAGTTGATTTTTTGTGTGTTGTCCTAAATTTTTTAATTGTAATTTTTTATTTTGTTAATTCTTTTTTTCTTCCAAAATGATGAAACAAAGGAATTCATCCCACAAGAAAGAACAGGAAGAAATGACAGCCAGGGGCTTAATCGATACACATACAAGAAATATAGCTGAACCAGAATTTAGAATCACGATAATAAGAATACTAGCAGGGGTTGAAAAAAGCATAGAATCCCTTTCTGTGGAGATAAAAGAAGTAAAATCTAGCCAGGACAAAATTAAAAATGCTGTAACTGATATGCAATCTCGAATGGATGCCACGGCGGCAAGGATGGATGAAGCAGAGCAGCAAATCAGAGATATACAAGACAAATTATGGAGAATAATGAGGCAGGAAAAAAAGAGGGGAACTAAAGCAAAAGAGCACGATATAAGAATTAGAGAATTCAATGACTCATTAAAAAGGAATAACATCTGAATCATAGGGGTCCCAGAAAATGAAGAAACAAAAAAAGAGTTTGAAGGATTATGTGAGAAAATCATAGCAGAAAACCTTGCTAACCTGGGGAAAGAGGAAAGACAGACAGTAAAATCAATGGAAGCAAAGAGAACTCCCATTAGAGTCAACAAAACCTGGCCATCAACAAGGCATATCACAGTCAAATTCACAAAATACACAGACAAGGGAAGAGTCATGAAAGCAGCAAGGGAAAATAAGCCCTTAACCTACAAGATCAGGTTCACAGCCAACTTATCCACAGACATGGCAGGCCAGAAAGGAGTGGCAGGATATATTCAATGTGCTGAATTGGAAAAATATACAGCCAAGAATTCTTTATCCAGCAAGACTATCATTCAAAATAGAAGGAGAGATAAAGTCAAACAAAAACTAAAGGAGTTCATGAACACTAAACCAGCCACACAAGAAATTTTAAGGGGGACTCTCTGAAGGGAGAAAAGACAAAACACAACAAAGGACCAAAAGAAAGAAAGACTAGGAAGGAGCAGAGAACACCAACAGAAACTTCAACTCTACAGGCAACACAATGGCAATAAATTCATATCTTTTGGTACTCGCTCTAAATGTCAATGGAGTAAATGCTCCAGTCAAAAGACATAGGGTAACAGAATGGATAAAAAAGACCCATCTACATACTGTTTACAAGACACCCATTTTAGACCTCTAGACACCATCAGATTGAAAGTGAGGT
Source organism: Acinonyx jubatus (assembly GCF_027475565.1). Lineage (NCBI taxonomy): Eukaryota > Metazoa > Chordata > Mammalia > Carnivora > Felidae > Acinonyx > Acinonyx jubatus. The sequence continues at coordinate 41,708,760 of NC_069380.1, forward strand.
AATGGAAAACGATTTATCATGATAATGGTCACCAAAAGAAAGCCAGAGTAGCCATACTTATATAAGACAATCTAGACTTTAAAATGAAGACTAACAAGAGATGAAGGGCATTATATCATAATTAAGGGGTCTATCCACCAAGATGACCTAATCATTGTAAGCAGTTATGCCCCCAATGAGGAGCAAACAATTACATAAATCCATTAATCAGAAACATTAAGAAACTCATTCACAATTCCACAATAGTAGGGGACTTCAACATCCCACTTAGAGAAATGCACAGATAATTTAAGCAGAAAATCAACAAGGAAACAATGGCTTTGAATGACACACTGGATCAATGGACTTAACACACGTATTCAGAACATTTCATCCTAAAGCAGTAAAATATACATTCTTCTCAAGTGCACATTAAACATTCTCCAGAACAGATCATTTACTGGGACACAAATCAGCTCTCAACAAGTACTAAAAGATCGAGATCATACCGTGCATATTTTCAGACCACAATGCTATGAAACTTGAAATCAACCACAAGAAAAAAAAATGGAAAGACAACAAATACTTGGAAAGTAAAGAACATCCTAGTAAAGAATGAATGGGCTAACCAAGAATTTAAAGAGGAAATTAAAAAGAACATGGAAGCCAACAAAAATGATAACACAACAGTCCAAAACCTCTGGGATGAAGCAAAGGCAGTCACAAAAGGAAAGTATATAGCAATCCAGGCCTTCCTAAAGACGGAAGAAAGGTCTCAGATACACAACCTAACCTTACACTTAAAAAGCTGGAAAAAGAACAGAAAATAAAACCCAAAACCAGCAGAAGGTGGGAAATAATAAAGATTAGAGTAGAAATCAATGCCATCAAAACGAAAAATAAACAAACAAACAAAAACAAAACAAAACTAAACAGTAGAACAGATCAATGAAAGCAGGAACTGATTCTTTGAAAGAATTAACAAAACCAATAAACCCCTAGCCAGTTTGATCAAAAAGAAAAAGGAAAAGGACCCAAATAAATAAAATCAAGAAAGAAAGAGATCACAACCAACACTGCAGAAATACAGACAATAATAAGAGAATATTATGAGCAATTATATGCCAATAAAATGGGCAATTTGGAAGAAATGGACAAATTCCTAGAAATATATAAACTATCAAAACCAAAACAGGAAGAAATAGAAAATTTGAACAGACCCACAACCAGCAAAGAAATTGAATTAGTAATCAAAAATCTGCCAAAAAACAAGAGTCTAGGGCTGGATGGCTTTCTGGTGGAATTCTACCAAACATTTAAGGAACAGTTAACACCTATTCTCTTGAAGCTTTTCCAAAAAAATAGAAATGGAAGGAAAACTTCCAAACTCTTTCTATAAGGCCAGCATTACCTTGATTCCAAAACAAGACAGAGAAGAGAACTAAAAGAGAACAAAAAGGAGAACTATAGACCAATTTCCCTCATAAACATGGACTCAAAAATCCTCAACAAGAGCCAACCAGATCCAACAAAACATTAAAAAATTATTCACCACGACCAAGTAGGATTTATACCTGGGATGCAGGGCTGGATCAATATCCACAAAGCAATCAATGTGATACATCACATCAATAAAAGAAAGGACAACAACCACATGATCCTCTCAAAAGATGCAGAGAAAGCATTTGACAAAATACAGGATCCTTTCTTGATAAAAACCCTCAAGAAAGTAGGGCTAGAAGGAGCATACCTCAAGATCATAAAAGCCATATCTGAAAGACCCACCATTAATATCAACCCCAATGGGGAAAAACTGAGAGCTTACCCCTAAGGTCAGGAACAAGACAGGGATGTCCACTCTCACCACTGTCATTCAACATAGTATTAGAAGTACTAGCCTCAGCAATCAGACAACACAAAGGAATAAAAGGCATCCAAATCAGCAAGGAGGAAGTGAAACTTTCACTCTTTGCAGACAACATGATACTCAATATGGAAAACCCAAAAGATTCCACCAAAAAACTGTTAGAACTGATCCATGAATTCAGCAAAATTGCAAGATATAAAATCAATGGGCAGGGGAGGAACCAAGATGGCAGAACAGCATGGAAGTTTTTTGTGTGTCTTGCGTCCATGAAATACAGCCAGACCAACACTAAACCATCCTACACACCTAGAAAACTGACTGGAGGATTAACACAACAATATGCACAACCTGAACCACAGAATTCAGCAGGTATGTGGGGTGGAGAGGTGAACTTGGGGAGAGAGAAGCCAGCGGTAGGCAGGGAGCCGCTTTGCAGGTAGAGAAAGGATGGAGACATACGGGAAAAGCACCCCTCCCCAAAAGCAGCTGGAGAGAAAGTGGAAAATTGGAAACAGCCGCAGGGACTAAACTAAAAAGGGAGAAAGGAGAAAGGAGAGGGTTTAAATTCCATTAAGACTGTAAACAAGTGGAGCACAAAGTCTGGAATTCTGCAGCTCGATACCTGGTGGTGCTTTGGTGAGAAGGGCGACTCCCCAGGAATAGAGTGGGGTCCAGGAGGTTTTCGGAGCACATGGGGAAAAGCGGTTCCACTGCTGGAAGGACATTTGGTAGAGGCTGTTGAAGCCACCTGGTCCCAGCAGACCCCAGAAAATGGCTACATTTGCTGGTGTTGGAAGAATGTTGTGTGAAGTCTGGTGCCAGATTTGTGTTGTGATTTTCCATAATCCCTGAAACGCTGCTGCTACACTATCTTGTGAACTTTTTCTGGGACAGGCAGGCACCTGGCTACAGTCTCGGGGCACCGGCAGCAGCAGGGTCCAGCAAGCGTTCCTGGGTGCAGCCGACTTTCGGCCATTGCTCATTCAGCCATTGCTGGGTGAGACCCTCCCACAGAGGAGTAGAAGGAGTCAAAGCCACAATCCTTCAGAAGTAAGGGGTGGGGGAAAATAGCCTCATCTGAGACAGAACTCGGGAGAAAGGTACTGCCTGGGGCTTGGTCACAGACAGTGAAGAAGCAGGGAGTGGATGAAAGCTGAAGACAGAGGACAGGTGCATCAGTAATCAGTGATTACTGATCAGAGAAAACAGAGCTCCCATACTAGAGACTGGGGTAGCTGGGTGATGGCATTTTCACCACTCCCGCATAGGCGCATACGCACCTACGAGGGCTGCAACATACCACCCCAGTAAGCTAGCAGCGCCATCTAGTGGAGAATGGAGCCGTTACACTAAGCCCCCCCCAACTGGGCCAACCTCGCTCTTCAAGAACACAAGTCTCACCACCTACTTGGTTTATAGACTATAAAGCGCTACATAGTCTGACTTCTAGGGGAAAACGAAATAATTTCACTCCTATTTCAATCTGTTAGCAGGTCCATCTATTCAATTTTTTTTCTTATTTTTATCTTTTATACTATTCTTTTTCTTGAATATAGAAAGAAAAAAATCATTTTTATTTTCAATTTTTATTAAAAATACTTTTAATTTTTTTACTATATTTTTTACTTTTGTGTAATTTTTTTCAAATTCTATCTTACTTCCATCATTCTATTTTAGTCTACTTCAGTGTATTCACCTTTTCAAATTTTCAAACAATTTCCTTGTTTTATTTATTTTTCTTCTTTGTTTTCTATGTTTCTTTTCTTTTCTTGAATGCAGGAAGTGAAAAACTTCATTTTTACTTTCAATTTCTATTAAAAATATTTTTCTTTAATTTTTTTACAATATTTTTTTGCTTTTATGTAAATTTTTTCAAATTATATTTTACTTCCATCATTTTATTTTAGTCTATTACAGTGTATTCACTTTTCCAAATTTTCAAACAAGTTCTTCTTTTTCTTTTTGTTTCTTTTCTCTTTCTTGAATACAGAAAGAGAAAAAAATCATTATTTTTAATTTTTATTAAAAATATTTTTCTTTAATTTTTTCCTACTATATTCTTTACTTTTGTGTAAGTTTTTTCAAATTCTATTTTACTCCCATCATCTAATTTTAGTCTACTTCAGTGTATTCATTTTTTTCAAATTCTCAAACGATTTCCTTCCCCCCCCCCTTTTTTCTCTAATATGTTAAACCACTTTCAACACCCAGACCGAAACACACCTAGGATCTAGCATCATTTATTCGATTTTTGTGTCTGTGTTTTTAATTTCTTAATTTAATATTTTTTTTAATTTTAATTTTTTTAATTTTAATTTTTCTATATCATTAATTCCTTTTCTCCCTTCAAAATGTCAAAATGAAGGAATTCACCCTAAAAGAAAGAGCACAAAGAAACGACAGCCAGGAATTTAATCAACACAAATACAATCAACATGTCTGAACCAGAATTTAGAATCACGATAATAAGAATACTAGCTGGAGTCAAAAATAGATTAGAATCCTTTTCTGCAGAGATAAAAGAAGTAGAAACTAGTCAGAATGAAATTAAAAATGCTATAAGTGAGCTGCAATCATGAATGCATGCAGCGGCAGCAAGGATGGATGAGGCAGAACAGAGAATCAGTGCTATAGAGGACAAACATAGAGAATAATGAAGCAGAAAAAAACAGGGAGATGAAGGCAAAAGAGCATGATTTAAGAATTAGAGAAATCAGTGACTCATTAAAAAGGAACATCAGAATCATAGGGGTCCCAGGAAAGGAAGAGACAGAAATAGGAGTAGAAAGGTTATGTGAGCACATCGTAGCAGAAAACTTTCCCAACCGGGAGAAAGACACAGACATCAAAATCCAGGAAGCACAGAGGACCCCCATTAGATTCAACAAAAACCAACCATCAACAAGGCATATCATACTCAAATTCACAAAATTCTCAGGCAAGGAGAGAATCATGAAAGCAGCAAGGGAAAAAAGTCCCTAACCTACAAGGGAAGACAGATCAGGTCTGCAGCAGACCTATCCATAGAAACTTGGCACACCAGAAAGAGTGGCAAGATAAATTCAATGTGCTTAATGAGAAAAATATGCAGCCAAGAATTCTTTATCCAGCAAGGCTGCCATTCAAAATAGAAGGAGAGATAAAAAGTTTTCCAGACAAACAAAAATTAAAAGAGTTTGTGACCACTAAACCAGCACTGCAAGAAAGTATAAGGGGGACTCTCTGAGGGGAGAAGAGAGATATATATATATATATGAATACCAAAAGCAACAAAATATTAGAAAGGACCAGAGAACGCCAACAGAAATTCTAACTCTACAAGCATCATAATGGCAATAAACTCATATCTTTCAGTACTCACTCTAAACGTCAATGGACTCAATGCTCCAGTCAAAAGATACAGGGTAACAGAATGGATAAGAAAACAAGACCCATCTATATGCTGTTTACAAGAGACCCGCTTTAGACCTAAAGACACCTTCAGATTGAAAATAAGGGGATGGAGAACCATCTGTCGTGCTAATCATCAACAAAAGAAAGCCAGAGTAGCCATACTTATATCAGACAATCTAGACTTTAAAATAAAGACTGTATCAAGAGATGCAGAAGGGCATTATATCATAATCAAGGGGTCTATCCACCAAGAAGACCTAACAATTGTAAACATTTATGTGCCAAATGTGAGAGCACCCAAATATATAAATCAATTAATCACAAACATAAAGAAACTCATCGATAGTAATACCATAATAGTAGGAGACTTCAACATCCCACTCACAGCCATGGACAGATCACCTAATCAAAAAATCAACAAGGAAACAATGGCTTTGAGAGACACATTGGACCAGATGGACTTAACAGATATATTCAGAACAATTCATCCTAAAGCAGCAGAATATACATTCTTCTCCAGTGCACATGGAACGTTCTCCAGAATAGACCACATACTGGGACACAAATCAGCCTTAAGTAAGTACAAAAATATCAAAATCTTACCATGCATATTTTCAGACCACAATGCTATGAAATTCGAAATCAACCACAAGAAAAAGTTTGGAAAGGTAATAAATACTTGAAGACTAAAGAACATGCTATTTAAGAATAAATGGGCTAACCAAAAAGTTGAAGAAGAAATTAAAAAGTATACGGAAGTCAATGAAAATGATAACACCACAACCCAAAACCTCTGGAACGCAGCAAAGACGGTCATAAGAGGAAAGTATATAGCAATCCAGGCCTTCCTAAAGAAGGAAGAAAGATCTCAGTTACACAACCTAACCTTATGCCTTAAGGAGAAGGGAAAAGAACAGCAAATAAAACCCAAAACCAGCAGAAGACAGGAATTAATAAAGATTAGAGCAGAAATTAATGTTATCGAAACCAAGAAAACAGTAGAACAGATCAATGAAACCAGAAGCTGGTTCTTTGAAAGAATTAACAAAATTGATAAACCACTAGCCAGTTTGATCAGGAAGAAAAAGGAAAGTACCCAAATACATAAAATCAAGAATGAAAGAGGAGAGATCACAACCAACACTGCAAAAATACAAACAATAATAAGAGAATATTATGAGCAATTATATGCCAATAAAATGGGTAATCTGGAAGAAATGGAAAAATTCCTAGAAACATATACACTACGAAAACTGAAACGGGAAGAAATAGAAAATTTGAACAGACCCATAACCAGTAAGGAAATCGAATTAGTAATCAAAAATCTGCCAAAAACCAAGAGTCCAGGGCCTGATGGCTTTCCTGGGGAATTCTACCAAATATTTAAGGAAGAGTTAACACCTATTGTCTTGAAGCTGTTCCAAAAAATAGAAATGGAAGGAAAACTTCCAAACTCTTTCTATGAAAGCAGCATTACCTTGATTCCAAAAACAGACAGAGACCCCACTAAAAAGGAGAACTATAGACCAATTTCCCTGATGAACATGGATGCAAAAATCCTCAACAAGATATTAGCCAACTGGATCCAACAATACATTAAAAAAATTTATTCACCATGACCAAGTGAGATTTATACCTGGGATGCAGGGCTGGTTCAATATCCGCAAAACAATTAACGTGATTCATCACATCAATAAAAGAAAGGACAAGAACCATATGATTCTCTCAGATGCAGAGAAAGCATCTAACAAAATACAGCAACGTTTCTTGATACAAACTCTCAAGAAAGTAGAGATAGAAGGAGCATACCTCGAGATCATAAAAGCCATATATGAACGACCCAACACTAATATCATCCTCAGTGGGGAAAAACTGAGAGCTTTCCCCCTAAGATCAGGAACAAGACAGGGATGTCCACTCTCACCACTGTTTTTCAACATAGTATTGGAAGTCTTAGCCTCAGCAATCAGACAACACAAAGAAATAAAAGTCATCCAAATCGGCCAGGAGGAGGTCAAACTTTCACTCTTCACAGATGACATGATACTCTATATGGAAAACCCAAAAGATTCCACCAAAAAACTGCTAGAACTGATTCAAGAATTCAGCAAAGTTGCAGTATATGAAATCAATGCACAGAAATTGGTTGCATTCCTATACACCAACAATGAAGCGACAGAAAGAGAAATCAAGGAATCAATCCCATTTACAGTTGCACAAAAAAACATAAAATATCTAGGAATAAATCTAACCAAAGAGGTGAAAAACCTATACACGCTGAAAACTATAGAAAGCTCATGAAATATATTGAAGACACCAAAAAAATGGAAAAAGCTTCCATGCTCTTGCATAGGAAGAACAAATGTTGTTAAAATGTCAATACCACCCAAAGCAATCTACATATTCAATGTAATCCCGATCAAAGTAACACCAGCATTCTTCACAGAGCTAGAACACATAATCCTAAAATTTGTATGGAACCAGAAAAGACCACGAAGAGCCAAAGCAATCTTGAAAAAGAAAACCAAAGCAGGAGGCATCACAATTCCAGACTTCAAGCTATACTACAAAGCTGTAACCATCAAGGCAGTATGGTACTGGCACAAAAGCAGACACTCTGATCAATGGAACAGAATAGAGACCCCAGAAATGGACCCACAAAACTATGGCCATTTAATCTTTCACAAACAGGAAAGAATATCCAATGGAATAAAGACAGTCTCTTCAGCAAGTGGTGCTGGGAAAACTGGACAGCGACATGCAGAAGAATGAACCTAGACCACTTTCTTACACCATACACAAAAATAAACTCAAAATGGATGAAAGACCTCAATGTAAGACAGGAAGCCATCAAAATCCTCAAGGAGAAAGCAGGCAAAAACCTCTTTGATCTTGCCCGCAGCAACTTCTTACTCACCATGTCTCTGGAGGCAAGGGAAACAAAAGCAAAAACAAACTACTGAGACCTCATCAAAATAAAAAGCTCTGCACAGCGAAGGAAACAATCAGCAAAACTAAAAGGCTACCTAGAGAATAGGAGAAGATATTTGCAAATGATATATCAGATAAAGGGTTAGTATCCAAAATCCATAAAGAACTTATCAAACTCAACACCCAAAAAACAAATAATCCAGTGAAGAAATGGGCAAAAGACATGAATAGAAACTTCTTCAAAGAAGACATCCAGATGGCCAATTGACACATGAAAAAATGCTCCACATTACTCATCATCAGAGAAATACAAATCAAAACCACAATGAGATACCACCTTACACTTGTCAGAATGGCTAACAGTAACAACTCAGGCAACAAGAGATGTTGGCGAGGATGCAGAGCAAGAGGATCTCTTTTGCATTGTTGGTGGGAATGCAAACTGGTGCACCCACTCTGGAAAACAGTATGGAGGTGATGTGTATATACACACACACACACACACACACACACACACACACAATGGAGTATTACTCAGCAATCAAAAAGAATGAAATCTTGTTATTTGCAACTATGTGGATGGAACTGGAGGGTATTATGCTAAGTGAAATTAGTCAGAGAAAGACAAAAATCATATGACTTCACTCATATGAGGACTTTAAGAGACAAAACAGATGAACATAAGGGAAAGGAAACAAAAATAATATAAAAACAGGGAGGGGGACAAAACAGAAGAGACTCATAAATATGGAGAACAAACTGAGGGGGTTATGGGAGGGGTTATGGTAGGGGGGATGGGCTAAATGGGTAAGGGGCACCAAGGTATCTCCTCCTGAAATCATTGTTGCACTATATGCTAACTAATTTGGATGTAAATTTTAAAAAATAAAAAATAAAACAAGTTAATAAAAAAAATCAATGCACAGAAATCGGTTGCATTTCTATACACTTTCTGAAGCAACAGAAAAAGAAATGAAGAAATAAATCCCATTACAATCGCATCAAAAACCATAAAATCCCTAGAGATAAACCTAACCAAAGAGGTGAAAAATCGATACACTGAGAACTATAGAAAGCTTATGAAATAAATTGAAGAAGACACAAAAAAAATGGAAAAATATTCCATGATCATGGATTGGAAGAACAAAAATGTCAATACTATCCAAAGCAATCCACATATTTAATGCAATCCCTATCAAAATAACACCAATATTCTCCACAGAGCCAAAACAATCTTAAAATGTATGGAACAAGAAAAGACCCCAAATAAGCAAAGCCATCCTGAAAAAGAAAACCAAAGCAGGAGACATCACAATCCTGGGCTTCAAGATGTATTACCAAGTTGTAATCATCAAGACAGTATGGTGCTAGCACAAAAACAGACACTTAGATCGATGGAACAGAATAGAGAACCCAGAAATGGACCGACCCACAAACATATGGCCAATAATCTTTGACAAAACAAGAAAGAATATCAAATGGAATAAAGACAGTCTCTTCAACAAATGATGTTGGGAAAACTGGACAGCAACATGCATAAAAATGAATGTGGACCACTTTCTTACACAAAAATAAACTCAAAATGTATGAAAGACCTAAATGTAAGATGAAGCCATCAAAATCTTAGAGGAGAAAGCAGACAAAAACCCCTTTGACCTCAGTTGCAGAAACTTCTTACTCAAGATGTCTCTGGAGGCAAGGGAAATAAAAGCAAAAATGAACTATTGGGACCTGATCAAAATTAAAAGCTTCTACAACAGCGAAAGAAACATTCAGCAAAACTAAAAGGCAACCAACAGATTGGGAGAAGATATTTGCAAATGACATATCAGATAAAGGGCTAGTATCCAAAAATCTATGAAGAAATTATTAAACTCAACACCCAAAAAACAAATAATCCAGTGAAGAAATGGGCAAAAGACATGAATAGACACTTCTCCAAAGAAGACATCCAGATGGCAAATAGACACATGAAAAGATGCTCAACATCACTCTTCATTAGGGACATACAAATCAAAACCACAATGAGATACCACCTTACACCAGTCAGAATGATTAAAATTAACAACTCAGGCAACAACAGGCTTTAGTGAGGATTACAGAGAAAAAGGATCTCTTTTGCATTGCTGTTGGGAATGCAAACTGGGGCAGCCACTCTGGAAAACAGTATAGAGGTTCCTCAAAAAGTTAAAAATAGAACTACTCTACAACCCTGCAATTGCACTACTAGGTATTTATCCAAAGGATATAGATGTTCTGTTTCAAAGTGGCACAGGCATCACAATGCACCCCATGAACCCCAAAGTGTTTATAGCAGCACTTTCAACATTAGCCAAAGTATAGAAAGAACCCAAAGGTCCATTGACAGATGAGTGGATAAAGACAATGTGGTATATATATATATATATATATATATATATATATACACACATATATATATATACACACATATATATATATACACACACACACATATATGATGTGTGTGTGTGTGTGTGTGTATATATATATATATATATATGCAATGGAGTTATTGCTTGGCAATCAAAAAGAATGAAATCTTGTCATTTGCAGCAATGTGGATGGAACTAGAGGGTATTATGCTAAGTGAAATTAGTAAGAAAAAGACACATATCATATGACTTCACTCATATGTGGAATTTGAGATACAAAACAGATGAACAAAAGGGAAGGAAACAAATATAAAAACAGGGAGGGGGACAAAACATAAGAGACTCTTACATATAGAGAAAAACTGAGGTTTGCTGGAGGAGTTGTCGGTGGGGGATGGGCTAAATGGATAAGGGCATTAAGGAAGATACTTGTTGGGAGGAGCACTGGGTGTTATACATAGGGAATAAATCACTGGAATCTGTTGCTGAAATCATTATTGCACTATATGCTAACTAGGATGTAAATTAAATAATTAAATAATTAAATAAAAATAAAAAAGTAAATATCTTACACAATGCACTACCAGACTGTAATTCGAAATCACCAGAATTTGAAGTCAGGTATATTTGACTCAAGATTCCAATCATTTTAAACATACATTTTTGCAGGATGAAACCCCATTCATCTTATTTAATTATGTTATCTTCTTCATTTATAAAATAGATAATTCTAACAACATTGATTTGGATCACTAAATGGCATTACCAACTCAAGATACCTATAATAATAGGTACTCATACATATTTTCTTTCCATCTTGGTCACAGGCTTAATTCCCACTTACTAGGTATCACCAATTGCTTCCTAAATTAATATTTCTCTTCTTATAAAGCAACTATTAACTTATATTGTCTCCTAAACTCTACAAATGCAAAGATAACCTCAGTCCTCTAGGAACTCACTATCTATTGGTAAAAAATCTTTCATAGAGATTTACAATCTCTATAAATAATACATTTCAAAGTGCTGGCTATAGGCTGAATGTACTTGTTCTGAACATAATTATACAACACCAAAAACAACAAAAACCGTCAATATTTAAAAATGAATGGTTTCATACAAAAATCTGGGAATTTGTTGTTCTCCTAAAAAAAATTACACTATAGGCAATGCCGATCTATGTCATTACATGGCAACAACTGGCAAGGGTTGAGTAGCATCTATATACTCTTTAACATGGGGCAAGTGTCTTTTGGGTTATTACAGGTGGACCCCATTCACCTACTTCTCTTCTTTATATTATCTGTCAGATTTTTGTGTTCTCAACTCTTATAGAAGCCTTTAGGCTCTATAAAGATCAGGACAAGTTCTGGCACAGTATCTACACAGGTAACTATCCATCACGTATCTGTTGAATAAATAAATGACAGAAATCCAAAGTAAGCACAGTAGTTTTTTAATTAACCATTCCTTCTAAGACTCAAACCAATTTTTTATCCATTGACAACTGATCTAGGGAAATAACTGAGAGGGTATGAAATTCTCCGCATGAGAATGCTTGGAAATAATCAAGTGTGCATCTTACAATAAGGTAATAGATCATCAGCACAATAGTTGGCCATCAAAAGTAGAAATGTATTTAATCCAGACCTTTTAACCATGTATTTGCTGTGTTTGAGAGATTTTCATGTATTCCCAGAATTGAATTAGGCTTTTTCTATAATGCCTTTTCCTAAATTACATGTTAAGAAAAACAGACAATAAAAAACAAAACCCGTTAACAATATTTTTGTGGAAAGAGGGGAAAAAATTGGATAAGCCCAGCAATAATAAAGATATACTTTGAAGTCAGAAAAATCTGTTATGGCTCTACCAATGACTACCAATTTAATAATAGCCACATTATTGAATGTCTTACATTTGTGTCCTTTCCTCTAAAAATAGAGATGACACTTAGCTTTTATATTAGCTCTGAGCTTAAACAGTATTGCCATCAAAAAAAGAAAAAAATGGCCAAACAATACACATGGCACATAATAAGTCCATGAATAAAATGTAGTGTTCTTTTTTGTTTTTCTTTCTTACTTTGAAATAGTAACATGCCTTAACAATCGCTTTTAAAATCATAAGGAATCATTATTTCTAAATCCTTACATTTTACGTTATCTGATATTTTCTTTTTTAATCAAACATTGTCAAAAATAATGTTATTGGAAAATGAATAATGCCAATTATACAAATAAAGCTTATATATTCAAAATACACATATATCTATGTGTTTGTGTGTCAAAGTATATATATGTGTGTGTGTGTGTGTGTGTATATATATATATATATATATACACACACACATATATATGTATGTATATCCACATATCCAAGAGAAAGTTTTAGGCATTTAAACAACAACCATAAAACCAGTATCTTAGCTTCCCTGAAGGCTATGATTGAATGCATCTTATCTTACAATAGTGACCCCATGTTCTTCTGTGCCAAGTGTGCAAGTCCCAGCAGTGAATTTAAACCCAATCTCATTTTAAGTTTCCATTGTACTCAGCATGATCCTCATTTTTCACTGCATTGCCCTCGTCAGGGCCATGGTCCTGTCTAGGACACTGCTACCGATACACCAGGAGCTGTAACTGAACTTATAACTATACATACTTTTCCTCCTACCACAGAAGTATTACTATAAATGAAAGCAAACAGACTTTTATACTTTGAAGCGCGTGGGGAATCTTAAATAGCAATAACAGCATGCCTATGATCAATGTTAAATAGCAACACTAAGTGGCTCACCTCTGACCCTCAAAGAATAACAAATAATTGTATTAATAGTTTTCTATACATTAACACACATTTAGAAAGGCTTTTATCTAGAGATGAAGACATCATCTGGTACAGGGAAGCCCACATCCTGAAACTAACTGGATACAGATAATCTGCAAATATATGACAGCTTTCTAATAATTGTGAACACATGTATACTACTTGTTTTTAGGTGTAATTTTTTAAAGGGGTCTTTCAACATGTATTGAGTAAAAGGTGTGTAAAGGAAATGTTAGTAGATTAGCACAACATAAGTGAGGATATTCCAAGTGCACCCAATAGCACGCTGTTATCTTCTTCCTTTCCTTATACAGCTATTCCCCGGGTGAGTCTGAGCTCTCACAGGGTCACTCAAGTACCCTGAACCAAAAGTTCCAGAACAACTCTGTCCTCTCCTTCCTATTCTGTCCTCCTCTATTATTTGCAAACAGCAAGCACAATTTTACTGTTGTTCACCTGTAACTGTCTACTACCTAGAAACTCCTCCATTCACGTACACAGTAGACATTTATTACCTATTTGCCACCATTGTCCTAGGTGCTGAAGACAAGGAGTGAGCAAAACAAAGTCTGAGACCTCACGAATCTTATATTCCAGTGGGAAGATGGGAAAAAAATTTTAAATAAAACTGGAGTATACTGTCAAGTAATTTCAAATGTTATAAAGAAAAAAAAGGCAAAAAGTTGTGGGGTGACAGTAGATAATCCAGTTGGTCAAAGAGGGCCTCTGACAGTTGAGCGGAGGCCTGAATGAGAGAAATGAGTGTAGTCTTCGAAAAAGAATCCAGGTACTTGTGGGTCTAACTGTCTGTCCTTTAAAGACAATACCAAAGCTACTCAACATTTGCCTAATCAAACAGAGGCTTAACAGAAGAAACCGTCTGGAAGGAGGAAGTGTATTTCTAGCGTTGCTCCTCTTTTCTAACTAACATACTTTTCAATTTTATAAAAATTAACTTCGAAACTATCAGCTTCTCAGAGGTTTCTAGTGCTTTAAGAGCATCCATAACACCAACATTTCCTGCTTATGTACGTTCATTTTTCCTGCTGGGGTGAAGGCCCACTGCTTTTATTGTACGTTCAAAAAGTATAACAAACGATGGGCGCCTGGGTGGCTCAGTCGGTTAAGTGTCCTACATCGGCTCAAGTCATGATTTCATGGTTTGTGGGTCTGAGCCCCCCACCCCCACCCCCCGGGTCAGGCTCTGTACTGACAGCTCAGAGCCTGGAGCCTGCTTCAGATTCTGTGTCCTCTTCTCTTCCTTCCCCTCCCCCACTTGTGCTCTGTCTCTCTTTCTCAAAAACAAATACACCTCTTTAAAACTTTTTTTAAAAAAGTATAACAAACACTTTGCAAAGAGGACAAATCCCATTACTGAGTGCCTGCTGTGTAACAGGAATATGGCGCTGAATTCAGAGAGACCTACATAGAAATTCTAATGGTGCTACTCTTTATCCATGTGATGCTACAGCCTGAATGTTCGTATCCCTCCCCAAATGTTATCTGTTGAAATCCTAATCTCTAAAGACAATGGCATTAGGTGACCTTTGGGAGGAGATCAGGACAGGACAGAGTCCTCGTGAAAGGGATTAGTGCTCTGACAGATGACACCCAAAAGAACCCCCTAGCCTCCTTTATCCAATGTGAGGATACAAGGAAAACTATGATCAGAAGAGGGCACTCACCCAACCATGCTGCCACCCCGATCTTGGACTTCCAGCCTCCAGAACTGTGAGCAGTAAATTTCTTCTGTGTGTAAACCACCCAATCTGTGGTATTTTATCATAGCAGCCTGAATAAACTAAGATAGAGCAGGCTGTTCACATCATTTGACCCTCACGCTTAATAAGTCATAATGAAAGGCAAACTTCCTCAGCATTTTTTCTGGAAGGATTTCAAGAGGTCATGTGCACAAAATGCCTGAGCACTGCTTGGCACTCCAGAGGAACAAAGGAGACCACAGGTAGTGGATTTTTCCCACGCTTTATTCCGTGTGATTTTTACAACAGCCCAGTTTCCCCAAGAGGAAATCAAAGTCCTGAAAAGTTAGGTAATTTCTCCAAGCGCTCACAGAAGTGGAAAGCTAAACTTCAAACCTAGGATCTTTACAACCACAAATACCTGTTTTGTTTTTTTGGTTTTCAATTGTTTTTTGTCTGCTATGTCACTTCACAAATAATAAATGCTTTAGATTCTTTTTGCTCACCTGTCATATCTAATCACTCTCTAAGGCCTGGATATTACTTGTGTTTTGTTTTGAAATGGCTCTTTCATACATCTCTTCATCTCCATTCTTACCACCAGCACCACAATCCTAACAATTATCACCATATAATGGGAATATGATGATATTCAAATCAGCCTTTTTGTTTCCCATTTCCTCCTCTATCCCCAAATTGCTTTCTCTAAATCACTCTGAGAGCAACATTCATGGACTCAAATCCAAGTAGAACATCAAAAATAATTTAAGCCAATTCTGTCCATTCTTGAATGATTTCCCGGATGATGTGGATTGGATTTTCCTTCCACGATTCCTCATGGATTAGAGTATATGAACCTTCTCTAGTGTCTATTCTATAAAGGCTTCCTTTAAGATCATTTACACTATGGGGTGCCTGAGTGGCCTAGTTGGTTAAGCATCCGACTTTGGCTCAGGTCATGATCTCATGGTTCATGAGTTGGAGCCCCAAGTTGGGCTCTGTGCTTCCAACTCAGAGCCTGGATAGAGCCTGCTTCAGATTCTGTGTCTCCCTCTCTCTCTGCCCCTCCCCGCTTGTGTTCTCTCTCTCGCTCAAAAATAAATAAACATTAAAAAAAATTTATGACCATTTATACTCGAATGCTCCTGTATGAAATCTTTGGGGAGGAAGGAAGAGCAACCCATTTGGCAAATAAGATCTGGCTTATACTATTATTTTATTATTATTACTATCATCATCATCATTATCATCATTATAGAACCAAATAAAGCTACATCTTGCATAGTTGAGAAGTCAAATGATTTTTTTTTTAATTTAATTAGTTTTTGTACTCATGTGAAGTTGGATTATGTCAGGTGAAATACGAAAAAAATATTGCCTAGTATTGTCGAGTAGCAGTAAAAACAGAAACTAAAGGTAAAAGCTTCCCCTTCAAACAGTGACTTTGTCCCCCTAGTATCTACATTGTTTCCATTCTCCTAGATTAAGCAGCCCAAGGTACAACAGTTAGCAACAGATACTAGTTTTTCTGCTCCTTTGACTACTTCCACAAAGACCTTTGCAGATCAGTTACGGGGTAGTCAAATGAGCAGGAAAACTAATACCCATTGAACTGCAAGGTCATTGAGATCAGGAACAATGCATTAATGATAATTTTTATATATACCTAGCATGGGTATAAAATAATTGCTATATTCGTATGCAAAGGGGATATGGTTTGAAAACTGGCAGGAAATGTATTTGAAATGACATGATGACTGATGAAGAAAAGAGTGGTTTAAAAACACATGCTATATTTCTTTCAATTTACTTTTTATTGTTATTTCAGAACCTTTGATCTTTTAGAAACTTTCTAATGAAACAGTTTGAAAGGCAAATCAATTAACTTTTTCATTTCCCTTCCTACCTCTTGCCTCTCAACAAACTCCCAAGAAGAAAAGTGCATTATACACACGTTCTTAGTGGGTTTACAGATAAAGAAAAACAACCTCCCTACTGGCTTACATTTTCTAACATTTTCAGGTAATTATCTGAAACAGACCTTGTAAAGGTAGAATCCACTTCCTTGAATCTGTCTTTTGAGCAGAATCCAAAAGCAAAGGGACCAAAATAAGGAAACCAATTCCTGCCAACAAGTGTCTGAAAAGCTCCAGCTAAATGAACTGATGTAATCTCAGTGCAGGACTTGCAGGGAGGATCGCAGGAATTCTCATCACTCCTGAATCTCCAGGAGGGAGGAGGAGGCTGAGTGAGGCACTCCAGCAGTTCCAGCTGGTAGAAGTCAAAGATTACTGATAAGACAGGCCGAAGGCATGCTCCCCTGCTTCAGCGTGGGTGATGTGTCTTGCGCTATTTCAGCAGGCCACAAGTGACAGGAATCCAAGGTACCACTATCAATCTTATTTGCCCCAAACAGATAGTGAAACATAGACAAGAAATTGGAGAGATTAGATAGATTAAAACACAAAAACAAAAAAACAGAAAAACACAACACACATTCAAGCTTATGACCTGTGCCCCAATTCCTCAACATATTGCAGGAAAAATTCCAGTGTTTATCAGAATTGGTGCAAACATGCTACAGCCATCTGACAAAAGAAAAGCCTTCTTTGCAGTTCCCAAGACTGGTGAGGGAGAAATTTGCAGAGGATGCGAGATTTTTTTTCACAATGTTAACCATCTTAGATAATATAAAAGGCAAGCACATCTCCTGCCATTTTGCTGTATGACTGCATATTGCACATTGTATACTGTTAGCTCACATTTGCAGAGGCAGATATATGTTGAAAAGGAAGAAAAAGATCATCATCAGGAACTATGAACAATTGTGTGTTCCTTACAACATCTGGAGTACTGGCCTTAAACTATTCCATTTTTTTAAAACTGTCAAAACTGTATACAGATATATTTCATTCAGCAATCTAGTGAATTGCAAAATTATTGTGAAATCAGAAGTATTGGGAGTGAATTGGTGTCCTAAAACAATTTTGGAGAAATTACTTAAACATGTGTCAGCTTAATTAAACTGATGTAAATTCGGTCTTTTCTAATGTGTTTGAGAACAACAGCATATATTCATCACTTTTCTTTTAAAAAAGAAGAGAAGCCATCTAAAGCACATGCATTAAAGTTTCCTAATCCAGAATGTGCTTAGTGGTAAATAGCTTCAAAGAACTAGAATAATGTTGGTATTTTACTCTATATCTATCTAAAGGTTATGTAAATCAAAACGGGGTAGGTATGCTGCAGTAAATAACCCACAAAGGTTAGTAGTTTAAAGCAAATAAAAAAGGTTTATTCCTCACACATATTACATGATCATCACAGATCAGCTAGAGGCTCTGCTTTGTGTCCTACTCACTTTCGGATCTTAGTTGATGGAACAACTACTACCTGTAACATTGCTGGTTGCCATGGTAGAGAGAAATAAAGAGTCTGGACAATCTTACATGAGCAATTACACGCTCCAGCCCAGCAGGAATAAACCTCACTTCTGCCCACAATTCACTGTGTACTATTCACAAGAGACCATCTAACCACAAGGGAATCAGGAAGCATAAATATCAGAAGAAGCAGCCACCATTTATTAAGGGCCAACTAAGCGCTCAGTTTGGGGAGGTGCTTTAACTACTTTGCATAATTTTAACACATACAGTAATCTTGTAGGTAGGTATTATTAAGGTTCCATTTGGCTTACTAAATGAAACTGAGGCTTATAGAACTTAAGCTTTCCAAAGCAAAAAAGCTATTACTATCTGACAATGGTCACCCTCCTTTCTCCATACCACACTGCTGTTTCTCCCATTAGGTCTCAGGTATTATTTAACTCTTCACCTTACAAGCAACAATAAAATGCATGCTGCATGCATATGGCCATTTTGATGTGACTGTGTGATTTAATATAACAAAATGTTTGTAAAGGATGTTAATGATATAGAGCTAAAAGATGATTTTAATCATTTTTTTACAAAAAAAGGAAAACACAACTTTAAAAATGTGAATACTGAATACTCTTTGTATTCATTGCAACTCAAAAATATATAGCAGTCTCTGGATATGTTCCAAGACCCTCAGTGGATGCCTCAAACTGTGGATACTACTAAACCCTATATATTCTATGTTTTGTTCCTATACATACTTACCTATGGTAAAGTTCAATTTATAAATTATGCACAGCAAGATATTAATGACAATAACTAATAATATAATAGAACAATTGTAACAATATACTATAATAAAAGTTATATGAATGTGGTATCTCTCTTTCAAAATATCTTACTGTACTGCATTCACCCTTCTTGTGGTGATGTGAGATCATAAAATATCCACCTGATGAGATGAAGTGAGGTGACTGACATAGGCATTGTGATGTAGCATTAGGCTACTACTGACCTTCTGACATGAAGTCAGAAAGAGGATCATCTACTTCCAGGCTGCGGTTGGACCACAGAAAGTGAAACCATGGATAAAGGGGGACTATGGTACTACAAATAAGTTGCAGAGCTACAGGTGATGTGATGAATCGACATGATTTTTATATGCATCAACACCTATAGGAGAATGAAGAGAGCGCAAGAACATTTTGGCACAAATTATTCAATTAAAAAAAATATGATATTCCACTCCCTAAATTTCTCCTTTTGTCTCTTTCCTTTGCTTGGATAGTTCTCTTGGCCTTGGTTTTAACTTCAGAAAATAGTCCCATCTGGTCCCAACTGTTAAAGTGCTAGAGACCTCTGTTGAGCAGCAACTTCAAAATTGCCAAGTGTTCTAACTCCTTGATATTGGAAAACAGTAGACTGGAAAATTACAGGAGATTGGTTTCCATAGAGTCTTGTTTACAACTGTAGCTGGTAACTAGACAGCTCCAACTCATTCTATGGCAAGTGGTTTCTCTGAAAATCTCCAGATCAAACAAAACAAAACAAAACAAAACAAAACCGTGCAGCAAATTTAAAATCCTATTTATTCCTTCCTAAAGTGCTGCATTTTATAGAGGCAATCAGCCTGAGTACCAGCACAAGAGCCTAAAATATTTTCTACATTTAATATAAATATTATAAGCACAAAAATTACGTGAATGGTAATAAAATAATAAGGACTAACTATTTTTAAAAACCTAATAATCAGCGCTTTTATTGCATCAAATGCATTAAACTTCTTTGAATTGAAGCCTTTTCATCATAACGTACTAAATTAAATATCTGTTCCTTGTAGAATATGATTCTGGGAAACTAGATTAAAATCAAATCATGGACAAAATCAATTTTACTTACAATAATCTTAGCCTACTGAGATTCCAGTCTAGTAATCATAATAAACGTCTCTCCCCCCTCATGTTTTTTCCCAGTTTAGACTTTCCCAAAAGATATAATTTGTCAACCATGCACACTTCTTAAAATGTATTTCATTAGAGTACTATGAACAGAAACAAACAGCAGGCATTCAACAACCCTTTAGGGCATTCCAAGGGGGAAAAATATATGTATGTGTATCTATATATGTGTGTATGTGCCTGTGTAAAGAGATAGATGTTTGATAGATGAATATTGATATGTATATCTGCAGAAATGGAATCCAAACAAACCTAAGGGATTACTTGATTTAAGAAAGAATGATAAATATTTAAGCTGTCTTGGGGGAATTACTCTGACATTGGATCTTGGGATTACTTCTCACATAAAACTCAGAGGATTTGGTATCTTGTCAGGAAACTGGAATGAACCATGCTTACATGATGTTAATCATGCATTTAATCATTCTTTTGTTGCAAGTCCACTATAAAATGAAAAGAAAAACATGCAAGTGTTCCACCCACCCCACCCCTTCACATCTGAGCTTTTTAAAAGAAGAACAGGAGTTTAGATGTGTTCATTTAGGGGGAAAAAAGTTTTGGGTGCCTGAGTGGCTCAGTTGGTTAGGCATCTGACTCTTGATTTTGGCTCAGATCATGATCTCATGGTTTGTGAGATCGAGCCCCACGTTGGGCTCTACACTGACAATGTGGAGCCTGCTGGTGATTCTCTCTCCCTCTCTCTCTCTGCCTCTCCCTGGTTCTCTCTCATACTCACTCTTTCTCATAAATAAATAATTAAAAAAAAAGAATAAAAGTTTTTATTCATCTAATTTTAAAATAATACCTGAAAACAAGGAAAATTTCACTTAAAGATATGATTATTCTTTCAGAGATGCTATTCAGTTATTTAAAATTATGTTCTGGTTTCAGATAATTACTGAACTTCAACTCCAATATAACAGAAGTAAGACAGAATTGAGTTTGGAAGCTTCCTAATCATGTCATATACATTCTAGGAATCTAAGAGCTAAAAATTCTACTAAAAACACCACAATGGTAAGGTTGATGATATAACTTAAAAACAAAATTTTAGTTTTGAACTTCAAAATTCCACTCATAAATATTATCTACCACCACTGCTGCTTTGGAAATGAGGAAACTATAACTCATATTTGATATGAAAATCATAAAGCCATATGGTTGTTGGGGACAGAACAGGTTTTACCACACAAGTTCAATATTCTTTCATTTGATATGAAATGAATTTTGCTCTTGTCACTCCTTTTGTTGTACTTTAATTTTATAATTAAAAAAACATTAAGGGGCGCCTGGCTGGCTCAGTCAGAAGAATATGTGCTCTTGATTTATTGATCATGAGTTTGAGCCCCGTGTTAGGCACAGAGATTACTTAAAAAAATTAAGGCTATAAAATAAAGCATATATTAATTTGAATACTTAGACATCAAGTTGGGAAATGAAAATCAGTATACATTTTGAAAGATTAAAATTTAGAGAAGTCATAGTTAGAAAAAAGAGTCACCTATGTTGCATGTGAAAGTACAAACTGACACAAACCATGGCTCTAAAAATCATGTTGCAGGGTCACCTGGGTGGTTCAGTCCGTTGAGCATCCGACTCTTGATCTTGGATCAAGTCATGCTCTCATGGTTAGTTTGCAGGTTCGAGCCCCACACTGGGCTCTGTGCTGGCAGTGGAGAACCTGCTTGAGATTCCCTCTCTCTCCCCCTCTCTCTGCCCTTCCTGTGTTCTCTCTCTCTCGCTCTCTCAAAATAAATAAACTTTAAAAATAAAAATCATGTTATATGTTTCTTTTCACTATGCACCTCTCCCTTAAAAAAATTATTTTAAAAAAATAAGATGTGTACTCTATGATGGTGTGAGGGTTAAGAGTTGTTTCTCATACTTTCTTAAATAGAAATTATATATGTGCACATTTTTAGCCTATCAATTCAGTGGAATATTTAGGAGTCATTAAAAAGCAGTCATTATAAATTTGGGTCACTTGGTTTTCAAACCCAAAGAGAAAGTATGCTTTAACTTCAACCACATATGCAGGAGACTTCTTCTTTTTCTTATTTTTTAAGGTGATTTAATAAGTAGAATAAATATTTTAAAAATTTAAGTGAAGCTTTTCATGCAGAAAAATATTTTCTACACTTATTATGTTTTGACATTTATTATACTTTGACATTCTAGGGATTTTATCAGTGTCTTGCTGAAAGAATAATGGATATGGTTAACATAAAAAGATGCTACTTCTTAGTTTTCCACATTAATATAGACCTAGTAATGTTATACCCGTACGACCAATTGCAATATGCCTGATTTTCCTGCAATTTGTTTGAGGTCATACAGCATTTCCCTAATTAGATAATAAGGATATGCATTTATAATGTCCCTTGATGGGGTTCAGGACATGCTACCCCCCAAAATATGACACCTTTGCATATTGAATATTTTAAGCTGAAGAAGTTTGAGAAAACAGCTGAAAACAGGAAGTTCAGTCTAACCTTACTCCACCCTTCTCTGAAATAGGTCATAAAACTCTCCCGTGAGAGGTTCCCCCTCTATACCTGGAAGAACAAAGGATCCTTATCTCTGAGAACAAAGGAATGCTGGAAAGAATCAGAACAAATAGGACTTGCTAAGTTTCCCCTGGTTTACTATACTTACTTTACACTCCTTGATCTCTCTTCACCACTCATACTCTTTGATATGTCTCCACTACTGTCCACTTTTCATGAGACCCAGCAGAAAAATACTCAGGCCTGTTTCTCTGGGTCTTCATTTTCTTATGAAGTCTCCCATGTCACATAAAACTTATATTAAATAAACACATGTGCTTTTGTCCTGTTAATCTGTCTTTGCCAGTTTAATTTTCAGATCCACCTAGGGACCTTAAGAGGGTGGGTGGAGGAAAACAACTTCCTCTCCTACACCTATCACCATTATACTCAGAACAGACACAGCATATCCATATTAAGTAAATGAATCTATATCCTCAGTAGCATCGTTGCCTATTAGTGGTGGTGAACTCTGCCTCTCAAAGTGATAAATGGCTAAGGCTTAAAAAACACTTAGGGCTATCATGCCTTCCAGGGTCATTTGCTGTCTTTCTTTTCCTTTTCCTTTTTTAGCCAAGAATTCCAGACAAAATCTTTTCATTCATATATCTAACAATTCTACTTTACATTGTCCCTCAATTTAATTGTGGGACACGTCTGTTAACGAGCAGAGAAACATAATTCTCAAGTTAAGTTCTAAATCAGGACTGTCCAGTAGAAGAGGTAAATTGCATACGTAATTTTAAGTATCTACAACAGTCATATTTTAAAAGTTAAAAGAAATAGGTGAAATTAATTTAATAATGCACTTTATTTTACCCAATGTATACAAAATACCATCTGTTAAACATGAAATCAATTTAAAATATTAATGAGATCCCTACAATTTTCATGTGTATGTGCACTATCTTTGGAATGACTGTGCATTTTTACACTCACAGCACATCTCAGTTTGAACTAGCCACATTTCAAGCACTCAGCTGCCACATATGGTTCATAAGTACCCTATTGGATACACAGACTTTACTAATGTAAAAGACAATTTCTCTTCCCACAGCAGCCACTGTGTAGCCATGCGATTTTGTCTCTTTTAATTTTTCTGGGGGTGAGGGGGAAGGGGGAGGAATTTTAAAGAATAAAACAAAGCCACCAGAGTTAAAAAAAAAAACAAAACAATAAAACAAAAATCTGAATGTATTAACTTCTCAGGTTAGGGAATGCCTGGCAATGGAGAAGTGGGCCATGTAGGTCACTGATTTAGGGAAAGAAGTCCAGGGTTTGAGGGCTGGGCCTATATAGAACAGAGAAGGTGGGATTTTGCTCAATTTATGCTAACTAAAGATGGAAAGCTAGCTCCATGGATTGAATCGCATGTGTTAAGTCTTGTCAGGATTTAATGGCAATGATACCCAGGCAGAAAAGTTTTCAGTTACTTCCAATAAAGGTTTGTCCTCCTTAGGTCACTCAGAGCCCAAAGTTCTTTACTACTCTATTTTGGTAGAACCAGTAGTGGTGACACAGCATTCAGTTTTGATAGCTCTTAGCTCCTAGGCAAATACCTCAGTAAGCAGCACATACTTGTTTACAATAGAATAACCCAAGGCATCAATGTAAGACAAGCATACTAAATACAAAATAAGGCTAATTATTTTCCAATTTTACATAGCTTCATCACAAACAATACTATTGATAAAATCAACATATATTTAATAAATAATACCTCATTTAAATTTTCTTTAAAAATGACTTCAAGTATTAGATAAGAGGATATTCTAGAATATGATTTTTTATGTAAGGTGTATTCATTAAAAGGTTTGTTTTTTTTTTTCAAAAAGCAGTTATCAACATAAATTAGCTTTGCATTCCACATGGTATATGCATTATACTAAGGCTATACCTTATATACAAGGATGCCTGATATGTGACCTCTATTAATGTACAGAAAAGAGAATATTTGTTGTGTTTAGAATATTAGGAGCTACATAAGCATCTGCCTGAGCCACCCTGACACCCCAGGAGCTACATATTTATTACATTTAATTACAATGCCTTAAAAGGTGGTCATTTTACACACGAAGAAACTGAAATTCAGCAATATTAAACAGCCTGTACCTGTTTCTACAGGTAAGTGGCAAAGACTGCATTAGAATAGGTATGTTTGATCCCAAACCTCAAACTCATTTCTGAATGGTATGTTACTTACTTTAGAGTCATTTGGCAAAAAATTGAAGCAAAAAAAAAAAAGGAAAAACAATCTTCCAAATATTTGCCAAACTGGTGCATTTAATTCATCAACAGCTATACATGTAAGAACATCAAATATATTTTAAATCATCTCAACATGTTAGAATATGAAGGACTAATCCTATCAGAATATGTTTATGCCTTACTTTCTTGTCATCTCTTTGAATTTAAAACTTGCATCCTATCCATTTAGAAAGGTCTCTAAACTAAGTTGAGTTGCACAACGCTAAAAGCAAGACAAGAGACCCCAAATGCTTGCTTACACTAAGTCCCATGTCTCCAAACCAAGACTTAATTACAGTTTCAGCTCTCCCAGTAATGGAACCTTAAACCAATCAGCAATCACCTGATCAGCACTAGTGAGGTAATCTGCCTGACAGACCCCTGCCATCCCCTAAAGGAAAGTAAATTTGCAATAACCAACCCACTCTTTTACCCAGTATAACTTCCTTGTTCCTGCTCCCTCCAGCCTATAAGTCTTATTTTGCAAACTCCCCTTAGCAACTTGCTGCTACAATGGATATGCCTGATTAGAATCAGTTCTTGCTCAGATAAACTCTTCAAAGTTTTAATATGCCTCAGTTCGTCTTTTAACAGTTCTGATGTCAGAGGAGAGAGAACCAGGGAGCCCCCCACCCTGCGCGCCGAGACCCCAGGAGCAAGGAGCAAACACTGGCGCCCTGAGCTGTACCTGTTGCGCTCCGGAACTGGCTGCTTTCTTGTGGTCCCTGGAGGTGATGGGAAAGTCCCGCTTGGAGCCCAGCTCAGCAGCTTTTGCATTTCGAGCTTTCAGGCTTTACTTGAGCAATTCTTGTTCTCACCGGGTCTGACTTAAGTACAGGACAGGCTCGGACTTAGAAAGTGGGTTGGGTCCGGGGTCGAACTGAGTCCGACTTAGAAACTGGGCTTGGTCCAGGGTCAGATTGGTTCCGCCGTCACACTGGTTCCGATTAGAAAGCGGGCTGGCTCCGGGGTCGGACTGTGCCCGGCTTAGAAACCGTGCTGGGTCCAGTGTCAACTGGGTCCAGGTGCAGACCAGGTCCGACTTAGAAACCGGGCTGGGTCCAGGGTGAGACAGGGTCCAACTTAGAAACCTGAACGGGTTCAGAATCAGACTGGTTCCGACTTAGAAACTAGGCTGGAGGGAGGGTGGGACTAGGTCTAACTCAGAAACCAGGCTAGGTCCAGGGACAGACTGGTTCTGACAGAAACCAAGCTAGGTCCAAGGTTGAACTGCGTGTTACTGAAACTGGACTAGGTCCAGGGTGAAGCCGCAGGTACCTAAGTAAAATTTTGTTTTAAGGTTGAACAATCAGGTTAACCTTACCAAAGATAGTCCTAAATCACAGTGGCCACAGGGGAGAACTTTTAACCATCTTCAATAAACAAACATTTACTGAGGTGCCCTAGAGGAAAAAAAGGGGTCTCAGCCAAATACTCACCATTAAGGATAGAAAGAAAATTATTTTTCCCCCTTTACAGTTTCTAGTGACCAGGATGAAACCCACTGGGACAGCCCTGTCACTTTGGAGCCTGCAGACAGGATCCTGGGAATACTAGCAGAAGCCAGCAAAAGGTGAGAATTCTTACCAAAGTCAGCTCTCCCATATCTCTACTGTGGTGCCTGGTCAAGGAAAAAAAAGGTAAAATTTCATGTTGTCCCTTCCTTTCCAAATTCAGATTGGCAGGCAAAAGACATTTGTATGAATTAGATCTTTGAATTGTGACTTGTTGATCCTTTCATTCCCAGGTACATCTATTGCCCTCTTGCTCCTTTTTATATCCTAATAACTTGAATTGGCAACCAATTCCCCCCAATCAGGTTGGGGACCCCCAAAATATAGCCGAACAGCAATGTGAGTTGCACCCCATTTGCAGCATGGTATGGCTGGACAGAAATGGGAATTTTAGTCCACTTGCAGCTAGGGTCCTACCGACTATTGCCTACTCTTGGGAATTGTCTAAGGCTTTCTTTCTTTTGGTTATCTTTGGGAGTGGTTGTGGATCTTGAGAGAGTAACATCCTTTGCACTGTTTTTTGGAGATAACCTCCTGCTTCCAAGAGGTTGTTCAATATGGCCAGGAATGTTTACTATTTATCCCAGCTGAAACCTGACAAGATATTTGAAAGATTTTCAGTAACCAGAAGCTGGCCAACTTGGCAGCGGATAGTCAGAGCCTAATAGTGATCTGGGAAACAAAGGCAAATGAAACATTTAATTTCATACTGTCTACAGCCCATTGACATGTCCTTGAAATAGGCAGAGTGACCTTCCACTAGGAACTTAGCTGCCTTGATGATGACACTTTGCTAACGACAGAGGCAATCTTAGCCCAACCCTCCAGGATCCTGTAAGTCTACTTTAATATATAAAAAATCCTTTGGAAACTTCCTTTATCTATATAACTCCCCCCACCCCCCACGCCCCGGCCAAGATACAGGTTGGAAAACATACTCCAAGCTTATGGCCCACTGATATACATATGAAGGGTCTCATGACTGAGGTTTTCCTAGACAGTAATAAAAGTCCTTTTCCTAACAGTAACAACCCGCCCCCCCCCAAAGTTCTGGAAACCTTGCTTCCAAAATTCCTTGGAGACAGGCCATCTCTGATTAAGTCACCTGTCACAACCCCAGCACAGCTCTTTCTGCCCACAGGTCCTGTCCCGTGCTTTAATAAAAATCACCTTTTTGTGCATCAAAGAGGTCTCAAGAATTTTTCATGGCAGTCACCTCTGGACACCCACCCCTATCATTCCAAAACTGCATCAGTAGGACTTACAGCCTTTTCCACTAGTTCAAATGAAACGATGTACCCAGTTTATCTTTTAACAACACAAAGCTTCCTTCCTTAAATTCTTAAACTTTCTTAACATTTTAAAGTTGGGGATGTTACTACAGCAATGTTTTATAAAAACTAGAGCTAAATAAAACCACTTGATTCACATTTAATGTTCACTTTTTAGGCATATAATAAAATGCGTTTAATTTATAATTTCATAAAACTAGTATTACTCATTATAATTGCTAAAGTAGTTATATTAGTAATATTCTAATGAATTTCTTCAATGACTGCAAATATCCTTTCTTTCACAAAAGATATTAATGAAGAGAACATCATATATGATAGTAGTATCTTTCTCCATCCCCCCAATTCCTCCAAAACTGCAAATAAACAGAAGTGAGTTGAGGCAAGGGCAACCCTTATTTTCTGTTTTGGTGTTCAGTGGTGGAGAAAATAACAACTTAACAGAAGAAAAAATTTGACGCACTATTCAGTTTGCAATTGTTTTAAAAATTATCAAATATTTTGTAATTAATGACCTACAAATTATAAAAAATCCAATCAAAATCATAGGTTAATAGGATTACAACCTGCCTGAGAAAGATCAGGCCACTGGCACAAAAACAGACACTCAGATCAATGGAACGGAATAGAAAACCCAGAAATGGACCCACAAATGTATGGCCAACTAATCTTTGACAAAGCAGGAAAGAATATCCATAGAATAGAGACAGTCTCTTCAGCAAGCGGTGCTGGGAAAACTGGACAGCGACATGCAGAAGAATGAAGCTGGACCACTTTCTTACACCATACACAAAAATAAACTAAAAATGGATGAAAGACCGAAATGTAAGACAGGAAGCCATCAAAATCCTCGAGGAGAAAGCAGGCAAAAACCTCTTTGCTTGGCTGCAGCAACTTCTTACTCAACACATCTCCAGAGGCAAGGGAAACAAAAGCAAAAATGAGTTATTGGGACCTCAGCAAAATAAAAAGCTTCTGCACAACAAAGGAAACAATCAGCAAAACTAAAAGGCAACAGACAGAATGGGAGAAAATATTTGCAAATGACATATCAGATAAAGGGTTAGTATCCAAAATCTATAAAGAACTTATCAAACTCAACACCCAAGAAACAAATAATCCAGTGAAGACATGGGCAAGATACATGAATAGACACTTTTCCAAAGAAGACATCCAGATGGTGAACTGATAACATGCAAACATGCTCAACATCACTCATCAACAGGGAAATACAAATCAAAACCACAATGAGGGGTGCCTGGTTGGTTCAGTCAGTTAAGCAACTGACTTTGGCTCAGGTCATAATCTCACGGTTCATGGGTTTGAGCCCCACGTCGGGCTCTGTGCTGACAGTTTAGAGCCAGGAGCCTGCTTCAGATTCTGTGTTTCCCTCTCTCTCTGTCCCTCCCCTGCTCATTCTCTGTCTCTCTCTGTCTCTCAAAAATAAGTAAATGTTAAAAAGAAAAAGAAAGCACAATGAGAGACCACCTCACACCTGTCAGAATGGCTAACATTAACAACTCAGGCAACAACAAATGTTGGTGAGGATACAGAGAAAGAGGAACCCTTTTGCACTGCTGGTGGGAATGAAAACTGGTGCACCCACTCTGGAAAACAATATGGAGGTTCCTCAAAAAATTAAAAATAGAACTACCCTATGACCCAGCAATTGCACTACTAGGTATTTATCCAAGGTATGCTATTTCAAAGGTGCGCATGCACCCCAACGTTTATAGCAGCACAATAGCCAAAGTATGGAAAGAGCCCAAATGTCCATCGATGGATGCATGGGAAAGAAGATGTGATATATATCTATCTATATCTCTATCTGTATCTATATCTATATCTGCACACACACACACACACACACACACACACACACACACAATGGAGTATTACTTGGCAATAAAAAAGAATGAAATCTTACCATTTGCAACTACGTGGATATAACTAGAGGGTATTACGCTAAGCAAAATTAGAGAAAGACAAACATCATATGACTTCACTCATATGAGGACTTTAAGACACAAAACAGATGAATGTAAGAGAAGGGAAGCAAAAATAATACAAAAACAGGCAGGGGGACAAAACATAAGAGACTCTTAAATTTTGAGAACAAATAGAGGATTACAGGAGGGGTTGTGGGAGGGGGGATGGGCTAAATGGGTAAGGGTCATTAAAGAATCTACTCCTGAAATCATTGTTGCACTCCATGATAACTAACTTGAATGTAAATTAAAAACAAAAAAAAAGAAGGATCAAGCCAGTTTCAAACCTGCTTAACTTGCCCTTACTTCCCAGTCCACACTGAAAATGAGCAACTTGCTCCTCTGACTAGTGCTTTTCACACTCTGTAATAGACAAGCTCCTTTCTTTCCGAATTTGCTTTTTGCAGACCACAAAACTTCTTTATGGTAAAGAAATCATTACATGTATTTACTGTGAGGAAATTTCCTCTAATTAAATTCTTCTTCTTCTATTTTTTTTTTTTACCCTTATGGAGGCTAAGAATAAACAGTACTAATGGGAACAGACTTAGGCAGATTAATTGATTTAAAAAAAAAAGCCGGTGGTGCTAATTGCTCTGCTTCTCTGAAAAGTCCTAGGATTGTCAAAAGCAGGGTATATTCATAGGAATATGTTGGGCATGTGAATATCATCCATCGTTCATGTTACGTCAAGTAAAAGACTAAGAACCTCTTTTGACAGAGACCATTAAGCTTTCTTCCATCTCTTCTCATTCTGTGATCCAGAATGCTTCAAGAGCATTCTGAGTAATTGGCAGATTCTTGACTTTTATCAAACCTGCCACTTACTATACAAAGATTAAACAAGATATAATACATTGTAAATACAAAAATGTATCTTTTAGATAAAATATGATTGCTTTCCATGTATAGGTTTTTAATGGCTACATATTAGTACTTTGTTTTATTATGGGTCAAATTAAGGAGTATTTACCCCTTGATTCTGTGCATATTAAAAAAAATGTTTAAAGGCACCAGTAACAAGACTTCCACCTGATATTAGGTAATGCCAAGCATAACTATTGTGAAGAAAAAAAGAGGTCCATTTTACCTTCACAGTTTCCAAAAAAAAAAAAAAAGTTCATTTAAATCTGCCAACAGGGGCACTGGGTGGCTTAGTTGGTTAAGTGTCTGACTTTGGCTTAGGTCATGATCTCATGACTCATGAGTTCAAACCCCAAGTCAGGCTCTGTGCTAACAGCTCAGAGCCTGGAGCTTGCTTCAGATTCGCTGTCTCCCTCTCTCTCTGCCCCTCCCCTGCCCAGGCTTTGTGTCTCTCTCTCTCTCTCTCTCTCTCTCTCTCTCTCTCTGTGTCTCTCTCTCCTTCAAAAATAAAAAAAAAATCATTAAAAAAATTTAATAAATAAATAAATCTGCCAACAGATATTATGAGGTTTGTGAAATCAGTAACATTGAATGTAAACAGAAGTGGCCAGCCTTTCACTGTTAAGTGTGAAAAGTATTAGCACTTTACAGTTTGCATGAAAGTTGTCTTTACTATTTTTAAACTTTTCCTCTTTAGGTTCACAATTGTTTCAGGAATCTACCTGCTGTGCTTGTTTTTAATGATTACATAGAACAAGCAAAACAACTGTTTTATATTGAGCTTTTCCTACTTCACCTAAGCACTGCAATTGCCACTGATTAAATTATGCAGAGGACGTGGAGAATCATTAGATTCAGTCTTAACATATATTTCCTCTTTAAATTATGCATCTTAATAGCTCTCCTTTTTAGAAAAAAACATTGTGGTCTGTAGTAGGTATTTCTAAGTATTTGTTCACTTTAGCTCTTGAATGCAAAATTTAATAATTACATATAAATTGGTTCCTCCCCCTCCACCCCTCCCCACCCGCACCCCCTTCTGGCCACAGCGTTGACACTCAAATTATTGTTTGGGCAATGTTAAAATGCAGATTCCTTAACCCCACTTTCCAGAGATTCTAATTCAAAAGGTCTGGAGCAGTAATCTGCATTTTTATCAAGCTCTAGGTAGTCAGCATATATTTGATGAAATGTCATTCTAGCAAATTGAAGCAATAATCTTAACATTCAAATTTACATATTCATTCCTGTTAATTTCCCAAGCAAAAGGCATTTTCTCTTCAGAGATTTTTCTCTTTAAGGAAAATCAACTTCCCTGCCCAGCCCTCTATTCCCTGGGCATAATAGAGAAAACAAAAAGAACCAAATTATTAAATAACAATAGCATGATCTGTTTTAATAGATTAGTAATCCCATTTCTGTTTCATGCCTTGACCACTGCAGTCACTTTCTTTTAAAAAAATGAATGACCACCACCCTCCAAATCACAAAAGATGAAATATAAAAAGCAGAACTCACCAAATACTATAAAAAGCCAATGGATATTATTGTGTAATATAATGTTCAATTCTTAGAATGACAAAATTTTAAATATTAAAACTTAGTTCTAGTATTGGCAAAATCAATGGCAAGACTAATATGGTAGTATCAATCAAAGCTAAATTCATCATAATCTTTTATCCAGCAACCTTACTTTTAATAATTTTTCCTAGAAAAATAAAACACACTTATTAGAAGTGTATCAAGAAAAATTAAAACAAACTATTCAATATTAAGAGAATGCTTAAAAAGCATGTGATTCAATGACCCACTATCTTGGTTAAATTACCGAAGGAAGTTACAATATGGTAATGTAATTGAGTTCCTGCTGAAAGCTATAGAGTTTTGCAGAAGGCTTATTTCAGACAATTGAGAGATGTTCCTTTGAGCAGAATAGGAGCCATTGCTGACCTCATGATATCAATCCCATATTGTTGACAGTGGAGGTGGGGTTCTGCATGCTAGAACCAAGGGGCAGGAAGGGAATTTCTTACATAATATACTTCCAAAAAATAGTTGTGGTGTTATGTAAATATTCCAAAATTTCTAAAAAGAAGCGTGTGTTCTGCTATGTAATAGTAAATAATAGAAAAATGTATCTATTAGCTAACTAGCTATCTCCCTATAGTAGTGAATATTATGGAGTAAAATTCAATATAAGAGAGTTATATCTTGAAAATCACCCAAGAGGATATTTATATCCTGAAACACCTACAGGTAGTTTCATTTATAAGGTTATCCAGGGGAAGAAAACTCATGACAAGTACTATAGAATTATTCTACTCAACTGTAAAAAATATAAAAGTCAAGCAAAATTGAGAAAAACTTGGAAAGATGTATTGCAACCTAGTATGTCTTTAATATGTGATTTATAATCTCTGAATAAAAAGGAATTAAGAGTATAAAATTTTAGTATTAATATGTAAAAGATTATTTTGAACTGAAAAAAAAGAAGAAAGAAATGCTTGTATGGAAACTATGATTCTTAATATATATTAGTTTATTCTAACATCTGAGAACAGGAGAATCCCCTAGAACCTGATCAGACATTGTTAAACTGAGCTGCAGCCAGAAATTGGTTGTCCTAAATGTAGACATTTTTTCAGTGCCTTGCATTGTTCCAATGAGGAATGGATCAGTTGTCCTGTATACTCCTATTTGCAATCCCTTAGTTTATTAGTGTGATAGACCACAAAAAAAAAAAAAAAATGTAACTTTTTGTTTAAAATTAAGTGCTCAGAAAAAGATAGCCAAATGACACCAAGGAGTATAATCCACCTATGTGTATCATTTTCAAATTTTTAGTTCTTTCCTTTTGAAGCAGTTTGTATTGCTCAAAACTTCTCAATTTAGTACATTTGTTTCTCTTGGGGGAACAAGGTTATTGTTCTTGTGGGTGCACAAAGAGGAAGGTTATTGAATTCAGCTATGAAAGAATGAAAGAAGAGGAAAGGAACTGGGAATGTTTTGATTTTCCATAAACATAAAATGGAAATAAAAAAACCCTGACAGATGTAGCTTTATTAATGTTGACTGGGTAAGGTACAAAAGGATTCTAGGGCCTTCCCTTCTATACTATTTTCCTTTTATTCATTTATTTATTTTTATTTTTTAGAATTTTTTTTTTTTATTTTAGAGAGAGAGAACATGCTGCAAGAGTGGGAAAGGGGCAGAGAGAGAGAAAGAGAATCCCAAGCAGGCTCCCTGCTCAGTGTGGAGCCTGACATGGGGCTTGATCCCACAACCTTGGGATCATGACCCAAGCCAAAATCAAGAGTCAATTGCTCACCTGATCGAGCCACCCAGGGGCCCCTCATTTCCTTTTAAATCCCTACTTTCTTATATAGTATAACATTTGAGTTAATTCAATTAATTGTTTGAAGGAAAAATGTGATTTTAAAAATCTGGTTCTCCTAAGGAAGGGGAGCAGAGAACCTAGGAAGCTTTTTCAAAGCTGCTTTGCCATCTCCAGCTCTAGCTTCTCTATTGTAACAATCCATTGTTCCTTGAGGGACTGAGAAAACACTAATGTTTTCTTTTGTACTTATGACATGCACATTTCAGAAAGTTTCCTAAAATCTCTCCATTTTTTCCCCCTCTGGTTAAAATTCCATCACACCTTACTGTGCTATAACTCATCATATCTATTTATTTATTTCTGTGCTTTCTTCCATATTTTCACACACAACCTGATACACTCTCTGATTTAGATTTTTTTTAATTTTTTTTAATTGTTTATTTGTTTTTGAGGGACAGAGAACAAGCAGGGAAGGGGCAGAGAGAGGGAGACACAGAATCTGAAGCAGGCTCTATGCTCTGAGCTGTCAGTACAGAGCCCCATGAGGGGCTTGAACCCACAAACTGTGAGATCATGACCTGAGCTGATAGAGGATGCTTAACCGAGTGAGCCACCCAGGTGACCCAACTCTGATTTAAATTTTAAAATTTTCTCAACACTGTACATTGTTTTACTTACTAGCAAATAAAACACTCCATCTGAATATTTTATAATCTTTCAAACTTTTTTATTTATTAAGAAAATAATGATTAAGCGAATGATGATACTGTGACCACTACTATTAATAAATAAAAATGCCAATACATCATGATATGCCAAAAGTGTAAGAAAATCCTACTCTACTGTGTGGAATACTGGCCAGCCCCATTATATTGGGGCCAGATTGGAGAAATTTAGAATTTAGAATTTAGAAAGAATTGACAAAAAATATTGGCAAAGCAGTGATAGGAATGTAATATTAATATAATTTTCACAAACAAAAAGCTTTAACCTAAATTAAAAGTGTAAAGAAAAAAGAATAGTTAAGATATGCAAATATGTTGATTGTCCAAAGCATTCCACTTATAACATCTATTCTCCAACCATGTCAAAAAAGAAATGATGAGTATAGTCATTATAATGAGGGAAGAAAAACATGTTGAGCACATTCTATATGCCAAATACTGCTCTAAGTACTTTACCTGCATTATTTTAGCTACAGATCTCTTATAGAAAAGAATAAAAGCAAATCTCTTATTTGAAAGAGAGTCCATAGATGGAGATTTAGCATAGTAGAGCATTTGCTTTGTGGAAATAGATAATGTTCTGTACACTTGTGAGAAGCTATGCCTTTTTGGTATGTGGATAACTGGAAACACTCATCCTTCTTTGGTAAATCAAAGAGCTGTGTAATGAGGTAGTAGAAGAAATCTCATTCAATGGGAAGGACTAGTGAGCTAAGGGGAAGACAGAAGTTTAAATCAGCAAGCACTACAAAGCACAGGTGCCATTAACAGGCAAACTAGCGAGGCTGTGGGAGCACAGAGTGGTAACACAGGAGCCGGTGGTATACCCTTTCAGTCAGGAAGGATTTCTCAGCTGAAGTGCTTTTTAAACCAAGAGCAAAACTATGAGGGAGGGAAATAGTGTTCTTGACAAATGAATCCACATCTCCAAAGTCTTCTTTAGTTTCCATGAAAACTATTAATAGAACTGATCATAAAACTTCATGAAACAAAGCTGCTTTTCCAAAAACTAAAGAGAAATGATACTACATCTTATTCAAGACTGATCACCAGCTACACTCAATGTATGTACATTATAGAGTTTAATTTTCCTATTCAAAGTAACATAAGATGTGTTTATTACCATTGCTTCAACCTCTGAGAAGTAAACGTGCACAAAAATGACAGGGTTGCTGTGTTTAATGACTGATTATGTCTGATTAATATATCCAGAATCTGAATTCTTCCCACCACCTTCATTGCTAAACATTTCTTGCCCGGTAATAGAAGAGCCTTCAATGAGATTGTCCTATTCCTGAGATCGCTCTCCTGTGGTCTGTTCTCAAAAGAATAAGCAGAATAAAGACCAAAGTGAGATCGTGTCACTGCTCTGCTCAAAAATATCAACAACCTTTAATTTTATGTCATGCCCTAAAAGATACCTGCTCCCACCCCATAATCATCATCACTCATCAGTCTCTGCCATTGTTTCCCACTACTTTCCGTCACTCTCTTTTCTCCAATCTCTCTGGCTCCTTGCTATTTATGCAATGTGATAGAAATGCTCTTACCTCAAGGCCTTTGCCCTTGTTACTTTCCTTCTACCCCTCCCTTTGCTTCAGATACCCATTTGCCTGCATCCTCAGCTATTTCCGTGTTTGTTTTTCAACTGTCATTTTAATGAGGTGTCCCTGATCACTATCTTTAAAGAACTGAACGACTAATCTCACCTCTCTGGTACTTCTTATTCTTCAGCACTCTCTGCTTGGTTTTTCTCCTAGCACTTATGACCACTTGATAAAAATCTTACTTTTATTTTCGGTCTCATCCCTCGCGGATATAAACCATTTGTAAAGGGGTTTTTGTTTGTTCTCTGCTAGATCTCTGGTGTCTATTATAGTATTTGAAACATAGTAGATACTCAGTAAATATTTGTGAATGAGTAAATGGATGACACTGACATTCTTTGACAGATTTAGATTTAAGTTCAGAATCACTTTTCTTCCCCCCATTTTTCCTACTCGTTATCTCTCCTTAAGTCTTTGATTCTTTTGTCAACAAGTTTCTTTGATATTGCGTTTCACTCACAGCTATTAACTTTTAATATTAATATTTAGGGCATCATTGTTTTCCCAGTGGAATTATTATAATACATACTGAACATGTTTGTGCAGTCAACCTACCCACCTTTAAAAATGCACTATGTGTATATTAATTTAGATATAGTTCCAAATCCTAATTCTTGCTAAATGATAGTTCTATAGAAATGCCTAAAACTTTCCACTGTCTTTCCATTAGATAAAATACACATTCCAAAGCATGACATTTCAGGCCCCTAATGATGTAGCTCCTTACCTGTTATATTCTCTATGTTCCTGATAACAAAACTACTTGACTTTCCTCCAAGTGGCTGTGATATCAATGGACATCAGCACCCAGATCTCCTTCACACTTTTATAGGAGCCACAGTTGGGCGTAACCTTTAGTAGCTTCCCATTGACACGGAAGCCATGGTTCCTAGGGCTGCTTCCTACCAAAGGCTCACATGGCAGAGGGACTAGTGCCAGTGCCGAGGCTCCCAGCTGCCCCATCAGCCTGGCCACATTTTTCTCAGACCTGCACGGAGTTCTGAGTCTCTCCTACCCAACCTCCCTTACCTACTCACCTTTCACAGATTTGAGAACATGAATTGGTCTGTAGGTTTTGTCTTCTCCAGCCCCCTCCTCCTTATCCTTCAATAAATCTCTTGTAGGTCTTTTCTGATCCTGTTGCCTGCTTCTCTTGGAAAATTAGGATGTGATTCACTGATGATCAAAAATGGTAATGTTTTTCAGCCAGTCTTTGCTCTTCCTACACTGCCTTCCTTCTCTTTCTACTGGTCTAAATCTTAACTTGTCCATAAGATGGCAAACTCAAGGGCTATAACTGTGCCTCATATATACCCCCCTGCTCTGTAATCTTTCCAATTGTGAACTTCTTTAAAAAAATTTTTATTGAAGCTTTTCCTGTACAATATCTTATCCTCCCATTGAATTTCAAGCCTCTTGATGGCAGGAACCATGTCTTATTTATCTTCATATAATGTAAACACAGCACCTTGGAAGTTCTAGAAATTCAATATGTATTTGATGAATTCGATTGCCGAAGGTTCTTTATTAGAAGGGAGTGAGGCTAGTATATCAAAATAAAGTACTATTTATGATCTAGAGCCCCTCTTCACATTTACATCTAAATCTTTCATAACATTCCAGTAAATCAGAAAGCAATTCTCTATTACAGTTCTGCAGTAGCCAATCTGGATATGGTCCACAAATAAGAAACTAAGAAAATATCACTTTACAATAGTGGACAAAGTCCAAGGCTCATGAGTGGTTAACAAAGTCTATGTGTAAGTAGTATAATTACCATCTCCTAAAATATGTTAGATAAACATTAAGGATCAGCGTAAGGGGACCTGGAATTAAGGATTTTGGAAGAGTACAAAAGGCAAAGTAATTAAGATACATTTATCACGTAGGAAAGAAAAGGTGTAGTAAAAAATTATAATACTAAAAAAAGGATAATATTCAGAAATCTAATCCTGTTTATCACTTAAAATATGATGAAATGTATGAAACATAAAATAGTTTCTAAATGTGTTATCTTAAATAGGAAAAGAAACACTGTCTTGGTAAAAAAAAAATTACACTAATTTAAAATATGATTTTATCATTCCTAAATCATTGTCAAAGCCCTCAAAATTTTAACTAAGTACCCAATAAACTGTAATAAATATTTTATTCCTGTTCATATATTTCACATAGACTTCAGAACACCAACTTTGGGATTTTAGTGGAAAGTGTGTAAAAAAGCTATTTGAAATCAAAACTTTCAAAATCAATTCTAATGGACATATGGCTACATTAGCAACTTTTTTTGCCTAGTAGTCAATGTTTAAAGGTCCCTATTTATGCACTACTCTGGCCATTTATTAAACTATATTTCTATGAAGTGTTAGTTTTCAGTATCATGCCGTTGTCATGTAACTGTGACCACTTTCTGCATTAAGAAGAATTAGAAAATCAAAATCAATAAAACAATTCAGGATTTCAGAAGGAATTAGAAAATAAAAGCAAATTATTAATATTTAGGCAAACAGCTTTGAAATCCACTGCCCAATGTTAACAGCCTATTAGGCTATACTCAGTGCTGAGTGGATAACAGAAGTTTCCACAAAAGCATAACCTGTGAATTAAAGCCCATTTGTGGAGAATATTTATTTATATTAGGTATGATACATATATCACTACATAATAAACACATGAAATTATTTGTGTGTGATCTTATTATAAAATCTAGTGGAATAAATTTCATTAGTTTGCAAAAAGTACAGTAACTTTTTGATTAGCAAACCATTAAAACATTGTCAATCAATCTAACTTAATGTGCAGTGTTCTTATATTAAGGTAGTCGTGATGGTAAAAGAAATCTCTGATTTCATTTTGGAAAAAAAATACCCATACCTAATTGTCCTATAGTTTAAACCTTGTTCAGTTTATTATGCTGGGAATAGCAACACTGACACAAAATGACAAGGATATAGAGAACATCAGTAATTCAAGAATGAATCATGTGTAATAAATGGTTATTTGTGGTGATAATACTTTAAGCAATGTGATGATTTTTGTTTGTGTTGTTTTGTTGTGCATTTAAGCAAGTACCATCTGTGGTTAATGACAGTCTCATAGAACAGGATGTTGTTTTATATGATTAATTTTGGGGTATGTTGAAACTCTACAAATGTAATCTGTATTCACTTCCCTGCACTGCGAATCTTCTGTTTTTAAAATGGCAAAATCCTGTCCTACCTTTAATATTAAAGTTATTATTCATATCTGAAATGTAATATTTCTACTCTACTTAATAGTTTCCTGGAGGCTGACTGGAACTAGAAGTTTATCTATTTTACTTTATCACATTTCTCTTAACTTTTCTTTTAATCAGTGATCCTGTTTGGCCTATAATTTAGGTCATGTACACTCACGAATTTTGCTTAATTTTGCTTAACACTTCTCTGAGTTGTGGCTTAATTTTTAAATAAAACTTCACCAATAATTTCATCTTTTTAGGCTCTACTATCCCTTAATTTAGACTTCCCATTTCTTTCTCAGAATTTGGGGAAAAATTATCTAATTAGAAGTCCATTTTTACAAATGGTACATTTTATCATTCTCATGTCTGTGTTGCTTCTTCGAAACAATCACAACTATATATTCTCAGAGCTATGCCCATTTGCAAATTCCTAAATATACAAACCAAATAATTTTACAGTGCTATGTTTAGATAAAATTTCCCAGAAAACTTCTGAAATTCTACATTTTCAGACTTGATTTCTACTTGTTCTTTTGTTAAATGAAAACTCAAGTCTAAAAAAATACTACAATGTCTCTGGAGCTTTCCAATGTTCCAAGTAATTATTCAAATTAGATTATAAAGCTAAAATAAAATTAATGACAATGATCTTGAATCCTGGTTAACCAGGAGAAAGGTTTTCTTTTTTTAGCTGGATAAGATTAAAGATAATAACTGTATAAAAAGTACAGTTAATCTCTATGAATTGAAAATATATTCTGCATCTCATACAACAGAATATACAGATTAATAATTTATGTTTTATTAATATGCATGTATTACCTCTGTTGAATTCCATTTTATAAAGTTTTGCATAATTAATGTGGTATTTTAATCGTGTTACAATAACAGAAGTCAGTCTGGAAACATAACTGGGTTAGGCACATTTAGTGATGTCTAGTGGGAAGCATTCTTATATCAGCCTTAAATAACTAATTAGAGAGAGCAACAAAAAAATGTGTCACTAGCATTATTAAGAAAAGAGGGTCTATATATTAATTTAAAATATCAACCTACAACTGGGAAAAGGAAATTGTGACTGTTTAAAATAATGTATATACAGAGAATATCAGGAAAGTAATCAGTGGCTTCTCATTATTAAGTATCATTATGAGACATCATGAGCCCAATATAGTTTTTTTGTCTTTTTAAATCAAGAGTGTTGTTCACCCAGTAATAAGAAAAAAAGTTGACAAGGAAGTGGTCAGCAGAAAAATGAGCACAAAGATCTCCCTAAGTGAACATGTCAGAGTATATATACATCATGTTAGTTCAAGACACGCTGAGGGTTGGATCCACGCAACACCAAAGAAGGCTCTTTTGAAACCTGCCCTTATGAGATTCCAAATATAAACATGGCATAACTCAATTTATTACCGTGCCTTGGGAACACTCATTTTGAAACAGGTTGACAATCTAGTTTAAACGGTAATTTTAGTCTGTTTTAATTTCCTAACCCATACAAACTCCATCTAAATGTAGGACCTCTATTTAAAGTTCATGCCCCAATAGTTCCTGGTAGATGTTGTCATTTAATCTCATAATTGGGAGTATATTTACTGATTGGAAGTTATAAGTTTTATTAACACATACCCTCACTGTGGGGGAGGGTCAAAATTATAAAATTTTACTCTCTGTGTTTTCCTTTCAGAGGAAAAAATCATTCTATGAGTGAAGACTTACACCAACAATTTAAAATGGCTTCCTGATGGAAATATTTCCCATACAAAAATAATCAAGGTAGTGTTCTATAAATATTGCCATTGAGAATCCTAAGGAGGTTTCTATTCTCTACAAGGAGCAATATTGTATGTCCTTAAGGAAAGATTATCAACAACAACAACAAAAATAAACTAAAGAAAGAAAAGATAAACAATATACACATACAATGTGCTGGCAATTTTCAAATATATGTAGAATATTGCTATATGAACTATAAAGGGAAGAGTTAAACATGAATTAATTTTGCTCTCTAATAATCATCATTGACAAACAAGTGTTGGAGTCTTAAAGTTTGTCAATATTCATTTCACACTAACAAGGTTGTAAAGTGTTTATTCTATTAGGAGGTACCCATGATATAAAGATAAATATTTCTAGGGGCACCTGGGTGGCTCAGTCAGTTAAGCGTCCGACTTCGGCTCAGGTCATGATCTCACAGTTCATGGGTTCAAGCCCCGCATCAGGCTCTGTGCTGACAGCTCAGAGCCTGGAGCCTGTTTCAGATTCTGTGTCTCCCTCTCTCTCTGCCCCTCCCCTGTTCACACTCTGTCTCAAAAATAAATAAACATTATAAAGAATTTTTTAAAAAGATAAACATTTCTCAAATAGGGAGAGACGAAATATTGAAGGTGCTTATTTGATTGAAAAAAATACTTTGAGATTTAGCTCATAATATATTTTATTTCTGTAGCTAATAAGCAATGTTCCAATAAATGATTTCACCTCTTGACTGAATGAGCTTGTAGAAAGGAACTGCCAAATGCAAATGACCTGTTGGGGGTAGACAAATCTCCTGATAGAAATTAGTATTTTGTTAGCCTAGTTAACAAGAATGAATGCCCCAGAACCTCATCACTTATACAGATCATTTGTTAAAGTGAAGTTTCACAATCTGTAAGGTGAAAAACAAAACAAAACAAAACCCTCTTTGACCTCAAAGGACCCCACTAGCTAATCCTGTGAGACCAAGCTAGATATAATCTACAGTGTTCTTCCTTCCTCCCTCCCTTCATTCCTCTCTCTCTCTCTC
Source organism: Acinonyx jubatus (assembly GCF_027475565.1). Taxonomy (NCBI): domain Eukaryota; kingdom Metazoa; phylum Chordata; class Mammalia; order Carnivora; family Felidae; genus Acinonyx; species Acinonyx jubatus. Next base: position 41,751,321 of record NC_069380.1, read on the forward strand.
TCTCTCTTTCTCTCTTTCTCTCTCACTCTCTCTCTGTCTTTTTTATTTTAGCGAGAGAAAAAGAGACAGAGAGAGAGACAGAGAGAGAGAGAGAGAGAGAGAGAGATTGAGAGAATCTTAAGCAGGCTCCACACTCAGCATGACACTGGATGCAGGGCTCAATCCCAAGACCCAAGTCAAAATCAAGAGTCAGGTGTGTGGGGCACCTGGGTGGCTCAGTAGGTTAAGTGTCAGACTCTTGATTTCAGCTCAGGTCATGATCTCATGTCTCATGGTTTCAAGCCCCACATTGGGCTCTGAACTGACAGTGTGGAGCCTGCTTGGGATTCTTTCTCCTTCTCTCTATCTGACCCTCCCCAACTTGCATGCATGTGTACCTGCTGTCTCTCTCTCTCTTTCAAAATAAATTTGAAAAACTTAAAAAGGTTTTAAGGGGTGCCTGGGTGGCTCAGTCGGTTAAGCATGAGACTCTTGGTTTCAGCTCAGGTCATGATCGGGATTCTCTCTCTCTCTCTCTCTCTCTCTCTCTCTCTCTCTCTCTCTCTGCTTCTCCCCTCTCATACTGTCTCTGTCTCTCTAAAAAAATAAATAAACTTAAAAAAATTTTTAAAGAAAGAATCAGATGCTCAAATAACTGAGCCACCCAGGCACCTCTACAGTTTTCTTTCTAATCATCTTTATAATTATGGGAAATAGTAACACTCTACTCAGACAAATTCTGTGTAGGTATTACTGTGGGTGAAAAACCATATATCCCCTATAGACTGTTCAGTGTTTTTATTTTATAAAAGAATTTATTCTTTAGTTATAAAACATCTTAAATCGTGTAACCTGTTAACAAATTATCTATACAGGCAGGCTCATTTATGTATCTTTTATATGTATGAATTTTAGTTACCTTAATTTAAAACACACCAGTCTCCCGACAACATGGCTCAAATTTCAGTTCCCACAGTGGCTGATATGCAGTTTGTAAAGTTACACAGCAAAAAATTTGCTGCTAGCTGTTCAGTCCACAAATCACTATGTATTTATCAGTGACCAATGTTGGCACTTCTTTCAAAATGCACAGAGATCGAAGCATATAGTTCTGTTGCCTTCTGTCTCCCAGTGATAAACCCACATGACATTGTGCATAAATGGGCGACTGAAAGAGGCAATTGTCCAACAAAGGTGAAAATGCAGGAAAGAAACAAAAAGTGATAATATCACAAGTAAAATTTGGATAGAATATAAATGAGTTATAGAAGAAATAACTGAGTGTAGGAATATTGATCCTGGTACTGTTCACAAGACTCTAGATCTACAGCTAGAGGAACTTAGTGAAGGCAAAACTATTGATGTAAATGAACAAAGAGGCTGTGATAGAAAGGATGACGATGTCCCAGAAGAAATGACCTTGGCAAAATAATGGAACTCTCAGAGGCTATTCAAAACATTGAAACTGCAAATGATAAAATGTTGCTAGCTGATCCAAACTTAGAAAGGAATATGACATTTCACCAAGACATAGAAAAGATGCTTTTTCTGTACTCTAAGTTATATGAGATGAAAAAGGCAAGCACTGTTTAAACTCCTCTTGATAAGTTTTTTTTTTTCGCAAAGAAAAAACAATTTAATCCTCAATGTTTCTGACGTTTTTAATTATAGTGTACTAAATAAATATAGGTTTTACTATTTGTTCACTTCTCTATACCTGTATAGCCATTGGAAGAGAGTTTTCAATGTTTGGGGAAAAAAAGTGACAGAACAGTTGTATTTTTCCCATCAATTATTAAGATCTCTTTGCAAAGCTTCAGCTACCAGTCATTTTTAAGGTCCTTCCCTAGTGAGTAACACCAGGACTGCCTGTATTTCAACGAAGAGGCTTTACTAGTCCCTATGCTAAAATCCTCCACTAGGGTTCTTAGTTGGAGGCCTTAAAAAAGTATTTGATATGCTCCACGAGAGCAAAGATTAAAGGATATAGGAATAAATCTTCTTAGTACCAATTTTACAAATATGTCGAAAACCCCATTTTATTCTAATCTACAGAGAGAAAGGTTTATACTTTCTAATCTTCCTTAAGAAATAAATTTTAATATAGTAAGTAATTCAACCATTACTAAAATATAAATGGTAAATGCAAGTTATAAGCGTTAAAAATGTTTTCAGTGCTCATCTCTTAGTCTCCATGAACTGCAGCATGCTGCGGAACTGTAACACATTCTCCCTCCAAGCTTTGTTCTTCTCAATTGGCAAACATCGGCTGTCCATGCTCCATCCTCCTGTTACACACACTTTACTTATACAACACAAGCCAACACAGTTTTTCTTCTGATGTCTTTTGGATCATCGTAAGCATCATAGACATTTTCATCAGCGATGCCAAGAGAACTGGGAATATGTTAGTTTACTTTTGCTTCCTCTGTTGCTTAGTTGGCTGCTTCTGCAGCAACAGAACAAAAAGAGGATCATGCATGAAATACAGCTATTATTTATGAGAGAATGGCTGGTTTTAAAACAAGATAGATGGTTAGTATTCCGTGGATATTCCCCCACCAGATTGTAACAGTTCTGAATGAGGTTAAATTGTGAGCCAAGACTGTCAAAATTTTCTCTTGATATAGCACCAAAATAGCCTGATCAGCCCAAAAGCTGCTGAGCCTCACTATTAGGAATTGCAGTTACTCTGCAATGTGAAAGATCGGGGATTTGGTCTATTTCATCATTTGTTTTTGTTTTTTTTTTCCCCTCCTAGAGTTACTGCCTAAAACAATAAGAATTTCTGCTTGAATGGCTTGATGTGACATTTAACTCTAGTAGTGTAGATGAGGTCATAGTGTTGTTTAATGTACTATATTAACCCATGTCTCTTGGATCTCAAATCATTTTAGACTACGGTTCACTTTTAGAAGTGGGTATGCAAACACATTGAGATGATATCCTATACCAAGATTAGTCTGCAGGCCATCCATTCATTCACCAAATTTTATCAAACATCTACTATGTGCCAGTGATTTAACTTGCATGGACAATTCAGTAGTGACAAAACAGGTTTTTTCTTTTTCTTTTATATCTTCTTCCTGATTTTTCCTTATAAGGCTGATATAAAATAACGTACAATTTTGGCAAAAGTCATAAGGAAACCCTAATGATGAGCTAAGTATCTCAGCTAATAATGTTTATTCATGTCTTTATTTTCAGCTAATAATGTTTAAACTTTTGACAGACTGGCCACTTGTTCTCCTCTAAAAAGGGACACTTATCCCTATTTCCTAGGAGGTCTTAAGACTTGGGCAGAATTTGCGACAATGTGGATGGAACTAGAAGGTATTGTGCTAAGTGACATAAATCAGTCAGAGAAAGACAGACATCACATGATTTCATTCATATGTGGAATTTGAGAAACTCAACAGAAAAACATAAGAGAAGGAAAGAAAAAATAAGATAAAAACAGACAGGGAGACAAACCATAAGAGACTCTTAAATACAGAGAACAAACTAAGGGTTGCTGGATGGGAGGTGGGTGAGGGGATGGGCTAAGTGGGTGATGGAGATTAAGGAGGGCACGTATTGGGATGAGCACTGGGTGTCATATGTAAGAGATGAATCACTGGGTTCTATTCCTGAAGCCAAGACTATACTGCATATTAACTAATTAGAATTTAGATTAAAAAAAAAGAAGAGTTGGGTAGAGAGTATAATTTTCACTTCATCCAGCAGAAAACAAAGTGTTTTATAATTTGAAGTATATACAGTATTGGGTTTCAGGGTGCTTCAGTCGAGAACTAGGCATTCTGAATTCTGTGAGAATGGTTGTATTATTAAATATATGTTTAAAAAATATTACTAAATGGCTTAAAGACACAATTCTAGCTGTATTTCAGTGAAAAGAACACTACAAGAAAGTCAGTGATTGTCATGTAAGTCTCTTACACCTGAATTAATATTTCAAGTCTTTCTAATCTTAACAATAGAATCATTTTTAAATTTTTAAAAGATTTTAATTTTAAGTAATTTTTAAGTAACCCAACATGGGGCTTGAACTTAAACCCCAAGATCAAAGTCATGCTCCACCAACTGAGCCAGACAGATGCCTCAGAATCATATTTAATTTGTCGCATGGGAGAATAGTAGGTATAAAATTAGACAATGTAAGTAGAGAGATGACAGAATTTACTCTCTATAAAAGCATATACATAGACACCCTCTGACTTTTTAATGTTTCTTTTTGTGTATTCATTGCCTTCATTCAATTTTTTTTTACCTAGAAAAGTTTTAAATTTGCTTCAGACTATATATGCTAAAAGAAGGAAGAGTAAAAATCATTAATACTGTGTGCTTTATTTCCTAATATCCAATTCCACTCTCAGAGGCAGAATATTATAACAACAAGAAGGAACAATGTGTGTGGAGGATGTATAATTAGAGATTCAAATATCACTTGTCTTCTTTTTCACTTTAATTGTATACAAGTACAGAAATATAATTGCTTAGTTATATAAATTGCATTTTAATTTGCCTTTTTCTAAGTTTGCTATTTATTTACAAAACCCAAAATATATGACCTCAGTGGTCCTTTCCTCAGTGATGAGATAGCAGTAATTCATCTGAAGAACTTTATGTCTCTTGTGAATGAATCCAAATCAAGTTCCATTCAATAAATTTTTATTGAAAATTTTTTTCTGAACATATAGCATATCCATGTAATGCACTAGGCCATGAATACACGAAGGATAAGAAAATTTGCATTCTGTCTTTATGCAATATAGGGTTTTGTGAAATCTTGTAATTTGTTTATAAAAAGTTGTAACAAATAGCCATCTCCTGAAATAGAATTATTTAGACACATGTTATAAATAAAATTATTCTAAATACACAAGAGAAGCTATTCTTACAAAGAATCTCTTTGGTCAAATAATGAATCCCCTAGGACATAAATATTCTCCCCTACATTTATCTGCATTTTAACATTATTTTTCTGTCCCTTTTCAAGTGTTCTTGGAGATCTCAGGGCAAAAAGTACTAAGATCATATTTGGTATCACTTCTTTACACAATTTGTTCCTAGAGCTTTTAGTATACCTGTAAGTACAGTCAGTCACACCTGTAATTTACTAGCATCCCAAATTCACAGGATTGTCCTTATTTTTCTTAATTGCTTCTGGGACCTCTCCCCTAGCTCAAGATAGGATGCTAATTAGTCTGATGGAGTCTTAGCATGGTCATTCCAAATCAACTTTGTCCCCCTTAGTATTGACCATAACCTCAAACAATTAGAATGGAAAAATTTCAAGAAACCAAAATAGGCACTTACTAAGTATCTGAAAGGATGAATTAAATGATGACTAATGAAAACTCCATGTAGACAAAAGGATTTAGGGCAGTCCTTCTCAAAGGAATTATTTGGGGGGAACTTGTGAAAATACAGACTGTGATTCATTACTGCTGGGGTGGGACCTGGTAGTCTGCATTTCAAACATGCTTTCAGGTAATGCTAATATTGTGGTCTCCATCAACACTTTGAATTGGAAGAATTTGGGGTGCTACTGTAAAATGTCATTATTGAGTACATGCTTCTTGGCCATAAACACTTGGATTAAACAGCCATTAGAATGAATGATCTTGCATTAAACTTAAAAATAATGATGATATTTGTTTCTTATTTGGTATTTACCATGTGCTTACCACATGGCAGGCACTTTATAAGTTAGGAATTCATAAATCCATTGGAGGGTGAATAAAGAATGTTGTACAACTTAAAGAGAAAAAATAGTTGTAACTGCATTAACCATTATTAGCTATAAAAGCAAAGTTTGTGTAAAATTACAGTGACGTTTTGAAATGCTGAAGAAGGAAAATGAAGAAAATTATCAAGCTTGATAGAAAAAGAACATATGCTATTACTTGAGGATCTCTTACAATTACCAAGGCTTGAAACAATCACATTTTAGATGCTCGTACTTGTTAATTCTTACGAATAACCTGAGAAACTATTTTGTAGGTGAAAAATGGAAATACAGGAAGGTTAAATTACTTGGTTTAGATCACACAGCTAGGAATTGGTAGAACCAGTATTCACATAAAGTAATTCTATAATCTTCTCTGAAATTATTTTTCTTGGCCATTAAAGAGACTGTAGATCTAACAGTGTGTTATCATTTCCAGAACTTGATTGTACTTTTCCTCAATCCTTGATGTTATATGTGGCAGTGGTTATGAAATGACTCAATTTTAACTTTTTTCTCCTTTGAATCCTTCCTAAAATATTTCACTTTGTTCCTCCTCCAATGAATTTGTAAATTCATAACATGTTTGAACTCAAGTATTAATTTAAATAAATTCTACATCCCTTTGGTGCAATGAAATTTAAAATCACATATGTTCTTTATTTAAATGACTTAAATATTATAAAAGTACATAAAACTGAAATTCAAAACAAAATCTATGTTTTATCTACACAAAAACCCTCATGAAAAATGCAAGAGATGAAGCTAATATGGTGTAGGCTCTGCAAATTTAAATCTACACTGTTCAAAATTACAAAAGCTAAAGTTTATAAAATTGCAACTACAAATATTATCACGTTTTGTTGAATATGAAGATTGCCATGACTTGTAGGATTTGCTGCCAATGTTGTTCTCTTACTGTTATGTACAGATTTTAGCTTACATGCCCAAGAATCTGTGATGGCAGCCAAAACCTTAGAATTTGTTCATATTCACTTTAGTTTGTCATATTTTTAATCTTCCAACATTAATCAAATTATCAGAGACAAATGTCCTCCATGTCAATCATCCTAAGAAACAGTTTCATAAATAGAATGACTATAGGCTCAAGTTTAGACAGCAGGATTGGAGTGCTTTGGAAAACTGCTCCTGGGGGTGCCTGGGTGGCTCACTCCGTTAGCCATCAACTTTGGCTTAAGTCATGATCTCATGGTTCCTGGTTCGAAGCCACATCAGGCTCTGTGCTGATAGCTCAGAGCCTGGAGCCTGTTTCTGTTTCTGTGTCTCCCCCTCTCTCTCTCTGCCCCTCGCTCTCTCTCTCTTTCTCTCTCTCTCAAAAATAAATACTTAAAAAAAATTAAAAAATTTAAAACTGCTTCCTGACTTTTTCCTTGCTAAGGTAGTTAATAATTATGATAGTAAAAAATCAACAGCTGTATGTGCTCTGTAATTGACAAAACACACATATCATATGACTATTGCGTATAAACCAGAGGTGATATTAATACTTCTCTTCACAGATGAGAAAACTGAGGCTCACTAGCCTAAAGGGAAATACTCTGAATTCAGGGGTTGTGAATCAAAATCCTACTGCTATTTATTATACCATGGTTATCTTTTCTACGTATCAAAACTCCTACTTATAACAAATACAAACAGGCACTCAAACATCCTTTCTTTACTTTTATAACCAATACAATTGTGACTTCAGAATCTCCTACAAGGGCTGTGAGATCATTGCCTTTGATATCACATACAGCTGATCCTGCTCTACCCTTTGCTGGTTGCTTTATTTGCATAATGAAAATACTAACACTCATATAAACATTAAACTTCCAAATCATATGTGAAAATCAGTAGACTATTTAAAACGTTGGCATGGTTCAAATTGTGATAGACCTTTGCCATTAATATTACCTCAGATATGTCAGAGACACCTTATCTTTTTTTTTCCTGATATCGTTTAGAAAATCAACTATCTAGTGACTCATGAGAAATAAAAATAATCATGTGCTTTCATTCCCAATAAAATGGCTTTATCGATTATTTATTGCTTATTGAGTCTTATGCTTTTTCAAATTGTTTTATAATTATTTTCTGAGGCACAATGTAATCCTTTAAATGGAGTATGTTTTACTTATATCTAAAATATAGAGGGATATCTGGGTAGCTCAGTCAGTTAAGCGTCTGACTTTGGCTCAGGTCATGATCTTGAGGTTCATGAGTTTGAGCCCCGTAACAGTCTCTATGCTGACAGCTCGGAGCCTGGAGCCTGCTTCAGATTCTGTGTCTCCCTCTCTCTCTCTCCCTCCCCCACTCACATTCTGTTTCTCTCTTAAAAATAAGCATTAAAAAAATTTAAAAAATAAAATATAGAGACAAGATTTAAGATTTTGGACATAGGTCAAAAACAGTTCCAGAGTTTCTACACCAATAGGATTTGCTGGTCTACACTGAAATTATCAGTTTTAAATAAACTTACTTTTAAGGTAACAGCACTTTGTCCACTTACTTGGGTGGTTCTGATTTTGTGGGATTTAAAAATTTCTTAATATTCACATCCAGGATCTATTCTATATCTAACTTATAACACATACATGGAAAGTGATCCCAGTCTTTTATCACTGGAAAATTTTTATTTGAGGTATTTTGCTTTTGACTCTATGGATGAATAGTACTCAATCTGTAGCAGAGTCAACACTTCAATAACTGGCTTATTATTAATCTCTTCATTAAACCTGTACCGAATTGTAAAGAAAATGACTCAATAACAATGTACCTGAATGTACGTATAGCTATTAGAATCCAGGCAAAAACCTAAGGGAGAAAAGGAAAAACCTTATATTTAAGGGCCCATAGAGATTTGGACTACTGCCACTGCCATAACTCTTTCCACACAGTTTATTCCCCCAACTGAGGAGACAGTTCTAATGCCTAATGCCTCTCCAGCCTTCCTTGATGCTAGCATACCTTGTTTGCTAAAGTTGTCATCTCCACAGCACTAAACCACATGATTTCTCCCCTATGTTATTTCATTTTATTTCCCATAAAAAGCACAATGAGAAATATCCTAGGAGCCAGAGCTCTTACTCTCCAACTGTAATATTCAGTTTTATAACATCATTAAGTTTCTTACAGAAAAATAATAATGTGGGCAATGTGAATGAGTTTCTCATATTGGCTTCAGCATTTCTGAGGCCCAACCAGCTATTAGATTCACTTACTGACTAGAATTCCAGCCATTTAGTGATGTAGATTACCAGGCCAATAGGTAAAGGGGGGGGGGGGTGGCTATAGCAACTTCAAAATTAAGTAATCACACAATTCAGTAACACACTAATAAGATCTGAGCTAAGGATGTTTTGACCCCCAAAAGAGAACTGTTACTTGATACCATCTGAAACCCAAAAGAAGTAGCTATTAGGGAAGTTTAGTTTATACATAAAAAAATAAGATGTGATTAATTTGTCTTTAAAAGAGCAAAAGTGTCAACTATAATCTCAGGACTCTGAAGCAAACAAAAATACCTCAGAATAATACTTCAGATAAAGCTATGCTAATCACTTTTCTCAAAATGATATCTTGCTTCTCTTTCCTCATTAGGAGACTAATACATTTATTTAAATACAACAGATTTGAGGGGATTCCAGCCCCTGCAATCAATACTGGCCTGTAGGATGGCTACACAGTTACAGACACTGGGACCTTCTGTATAGGGCTGTTGGCCATACAATGACATTACTATCTAGTTACAACATTATTTATGCAATTTATCTCAGTAAATTTACTTTCTAGTCTGAGGGAAGTTGGAAGATGAGGTGGTAGAAAAGGTACCAGATATGGAATGTGTAGATTTGGTAGGAAAGAGAAAATGGAACAAGAATTTATTACTCTTCTACTCCAAGGAGTCCTATTGACTACAACAATACTTTGGTTTATATAATTGAAAGTCTTTATACTCCTCTAGTCTTTGGCTGTGATATTAAGTCATAGGAAATACACTCCCTCAAGCAGTTAGAACTTCTGGATATTCAGGAGCAGAATAGGACTTTCCTAAGTAATATCTATAGCAGTGATGGGCATGATTTCAAATCATGGACTAGTAAGAACTCTTGGTGAAAAAGTATTTCAATCATTGTACTATCTCCTTCTCATTTTTCAGTTTCCCAATCCTGTAACTTAGCAAATTTTATCACAAAACCTTCTTGTTGGTGACATAATTTCCACTCTCAGCCTAATGGTCAAGGTTTAATACAAGGGGGGAAAGAATGAAACTGACATTTATGGAAGGCATTCGATGCGTTTTATACTATAGATATTTTGTAGCATTTAACCCTGATTCCTATTCTAAGAAACCCTAGTTTCTTTACTCTGTAGATGATGGAAATAAGTTCATGCAAACTTGCCCAAAGTGACAAGGTACAATAAGAATACCAAGATACAAAGTCATGTCTGGCATTGCTGTGTTGTCTATCAAAAAGACTCAGGTGCACCCACTTGGCTCAGTTAAGCTTCTGACTCTTGATTTTGGCTCAGGTTATCATCTCAAGATTCATGAGGTCAAGCCCCATGTTGGGCTCTGCTTGGGATTCTATCTGCTTGGGATTCTATCTCTCTCCCTTACCACCCCCCCAGATAAATAAATATGAAAAAAGTATTAATAAAAAAGACCTGACATCTTCTTCGTTTTTTGTCTGTATAAACACACTTAATAAAACAGGCATAAATTTCTCTCTGTGTTTTTTTTAAATACTGCCAAGCCAGTATTTTGATTCATGATTCTCTTCTATCCAGTTCCCAAATCTTATGAATTTTCTGAATTTCATTCTTGGGGAAATCCAACCATTTACCATTGCTGCCTTCCAACTAAAAGTAGTCCATTCCCTTCAGGTGTCTTACTGATTTGTCTTCTCAGCCCAGAATTTGGCTAAAATCTCAGACTAAAATCAGTAAATAATATTTTAAGACGAAAAAACAATGCTTAGTTAAAAATCTAGTTGTCTCCCTCAGCTGATGGGAAAACTAAACATTTGGCCCTCCTCATGACATATATTTTGATTTAAAATCTTAAGAGTTTTTTTTTCCAAAAGACAAATATTCTCTCAAATTGTTTTGTTCATTTTTACCACCTTCACTGAAGCATGAATAGCACAGAAGTAGGCATTAGTCTTTGGCTTGTGTGTGATTCAATCGAGTGTTACTTGCATTCCAATTACTCAGGCAGCATGGAATACAGCTGTGTCCAAGAAGTATTTCAGAGTTCCTTTAAAAACTCTGTATAAGATGGTATAGAATTCACTTGAATTGCATATGAAGTATTACAGTTTGAATTGGACCCAACGTGTTTCTTGGTTATTACTTCAAAGTCCTGTTTTTTTTTAAATTATTACCAAATTCAGAAAAGATTTTAAATGTGCTGTTTCAAAAAAGTAATATATTTAGGGGGTGCCTGGGTGGCTCAGTTGGTTGGGCATCCGACTTCGGCTCAGGTCTTGATCTCATGGTCTGTGAGTTCAAGCCCCGCATTGGGCTCTGCACTAAGAGCTCAGAGCCTGGAACCTGCTTCAGATTCTGTGCCTCCCTCTCTCTCTGCCCCTCCCCGCTCACATATATAAATAAACATTTAAAAAAATTTTTAAAGGTAATATATTTGCGTTCCTCAAGGCCAGTCAGAAAGCACAGCTCAGCATGGTGACCTCTCTATTAAAACAGAAGAGGGTGCATATTTGACTAGAATGAAACATTATCAAATAAGTCATCAGGGCAGTACATTTTACTAAATTCTACCTTTCTTATTTCATAGTTACATGACTTTAGAAGCATTATTAGCTTTCTGCTCTTCAGTTCACTTTAATGGGCTCCTCATTGTAAAGATTAAATAATGTATATAAAGTACCTATCATACATAGTACTTGTCACCTACCAAGTCTTTGTTACCAAAGAAATGACTAGTTCCTTTCCTTGGCTGAGTGAATCTAAAACAAGGTCTCAGACAATACCTTATTTATCATGAACCGCTGGGCTTGTTATATAACAACACCTGGTCCAAATAACTGCAGTTGGAATCTTTATACTCACAAAAAAGCCACAATTAAATAGAAACTAAATACTCTTTACTAAAAGGCAAAGCTGATTCTCTTACACCAAAGATGAAGCTGTAGTCAAGCCAGTAAGGAAAAGAATGCTAAGTTTTAGAGTTATGCACTTTATCTTGGTAAAAATAAGCAAGCACAATAATAGTCAATGTTTTCTTTTTGCTGAAACATAGTTAATATTTTATAGATAATAATTTTTTTTCTTAAGAAACTATAACAGATTTTAATCTATTTGGGGAAAACATTTACTTAACATCTACATAGGAGAACCATTAAAAAGGAGGCAATAAATGATAGATTGTGTGTGTGTGTGTGTGTGTGTGTGTGTGTGTGTGTGTGTGTGTGTGAAATGTAGGGGAAATGTTTCCTATATTCTATTTTCCTTATCAGTTTACAGTATTGCTGTCACTATTTTAACTAGATTATCATATAGCAACACAACAAAGCCATAACCCATAAATTTCAACCAAATATTTGAAAAATATTCTATTTCCTAGACTCAGAAGAGTTTCAGAATTTTCAAAAAGTATTCATTTTATTTAAATCTTGTCTCCGTAGAACATATACCCATTGTATCAACTAAGAGGTATAAAAACTGAATTTATTTTTCTGTAGATAGTTTTTCCCTAGATGGATATAGTTCTCAGCAACACCACAAGACTCCTCAGTAACTCAAGGAACAGGATTCTAATTACATCAGGTTGGCTAAAAGACCACTTTTTAGATGCTGTTCACATCTCTTTAACTGCTCTCATCAGAGGTTCTCTTTTACACCACTGGCTAAGGACAACCATAGTATATAATAGAACAATGATATCTGACATAGTAGTACTGTGGATTTTGTGTTGCCACATTATTTATGCATCTCTGTTATCTTTCTCTGTTAATAGTAAGTGCAAAAAAAGTATGTGAAACTGGTGTGGGATAGCAATAGCGGGGCAATGCATGTGTGGAAATGGGGATTATATGGGAACTCTACTTTCTGCTCAATTTTGCTGTGAACTTAAAAAACTGCTCTAAAAATTGAAGTCTATTTTCAAAAACTATGTAAAATTAAAACGATAATTTTCCTGTACCTTGCTTTCATTATCAAATGTGTGACTGGCACAGTTTTAAAGACTTTAAAAAATGTTCAGTTGGGGCTGCCTGGGTGGCAGTCAGTTGAGCATCTGACTCTTGATTTCAGCTCAAGTCATGATCCCAGGACCTTGGGATCAAGCCCTGCATTGGGCTCTGTGCTGACAGCATGGAGCCTGCTTGAGAGCCGCTCTCTCAATTTCTCTCTCTCTCCCCCTCTGCCCCTCTGTTTAGCTCACACACTTTCTCTCTCTAAAATTTAAAAAAAAAGAAAATTTTAATTGAAATACTTTCCAAGTATAATTGCAGGTTTGACTACAAGCTATCTTATTAATTTCTCTTTTCATTTAAGAATTTTACCTGCATTACAAAATAAATGATCTATATTCTTAGGAGTCAAACAATTTGAAAATAAGTCTATCAAATATAACATGAAGCATAGCAATAGGATATTTATTTTATAAAAAATACTTTAACTGCTATGCTGTTTATTATTAGGGAAAAAAAGGGACCCATGTTAGCTAAAATAGTAACTGGGCTTTTAAGGACAGGAGTTTTGTTAAAAGTTGTTACAATCTGCCATTAAGTGAACTTTCTGCTCTCATAATCATTTGGTCTATAGTTACTCTTTCCAGTAAAGGAAAAAAAGTAATTTTATTTTTATTTTTATTTTTATTTTAACATCCTGGAACCCTCACTAAAGCAAATTTCTAGGGTAAAAAGCATTTATATGCATTCTTGATATAAAGAAAAACTACACAACTAGAACTGATAAAAACAAGGAACACAACCAATTGAGAGCTAAACAGTTTACTGTTGTGAGGAAACATTATCAGATAAGGACTTTAGAGGACTTGTTATAAATGTGCTAAGTAGTTTTTAATTAGCTACTCCAGACAACATCCTTGTGAAATTAAGTGTTATCCACTTTTATGAATAAAAACTATTAAAAAAAACTATTGCAGAAGATAAAGTAATTCCAAACCCACTCTTGCAAATTTGGTTAAACACACACAACACACATACACACAATCACATACGTACAAAACACTCACACAACAATTTCTGATCATGAAAGATATCACTGAAAAAGTAAAAATAGTATTATTGGCAAGATTAAAAACAACGTGGGTAGTAACAGCAACAAGAACAAGGGACATAGGAGGAAGAAATAACTTTTAAAAAGAACAAATTAAATAGAGCTATAGAATAATGTGCAATACATAAATTAACTTGCAGAATGTCAAAATATTTATATCATCTCTGGACCATGACATTCTGTAAGCATTCACATCTGTTAAGTAATGAGACTAAGTGATCTTTGAAGCATTGCCCAGCTCTGTAATTCTATACATCTAGGAATTAATAATATAATTTTAAAGAATGTTTAAATGCTTAGTAAAAATGCCTATTAAGTGAAATAAAAAAAATCTAGGTATTATTTTATTAAAGGTGGGCTTTTTCAAAGTCTCCTAAATGTAATAACTTTTTTTCTTACATCTTCTGATTATAAATAATGACTTTTATTGTGCACAATTATTTTAAAATTCTTTATCTGTACCCTGTTTCTGATTAAATTTCTTTAGACTGAATTTTCTTCAAACTTTATAGTTTGCGTGGCTACTTTATGCCGAAAGTATTAGGAAAAATGAATTTAAAAAGAATAATACCAACAAAAGTGACAATGAGATAGAGAAAATTTGTATTCCTACAACCTGATCTTACTTGATGAACTACATTTTTTATTGCTGGGTGGTAGGAAAGGTTGGTTAAAATATCCATAAACCAATATATCCATAAAGACAATATGGTTTATATCCATGAAACCAATGATAAAGTTAAAATGCCAAAAATAAAATAGCAATGAGACAACAGAAGAACTGATTCCTAACTAGAGAGTATGTGACATTGAGTAGACTAGTTGTTCACTTATTTTTATAAGTGTGGTATATACTGAATCAATCATGAAACATTTGCCCTAAATAACTGTCATGTCAGTTACTCCTTTGCATACAATGATCTGACATTAGGCTAGATTCAGAAATCTAGGATTTTACACTAAAATCTGTGGATTCATGGGGTCATTATTCTCTGACTCTAATCCTGAAGTCAACTAAACAACAACAAGGTCAGCAAAGTTTAGAATTAACTTACATAAACCTAGAAATGCTGTGAATACAGTAGATGCCATTTGTCAGACTTTTTAGAATTTTAGCGTGATGCTCTAGTGTCCCTTTTTTTTGGTCAGAGGAACGATTATCAGAGAGCTCACTGAATAGTCTGGCTTGACACATCCTAATGCCCATATTCTCTACATTCTTTTATGTATACTACGTGTCAAAAAACTAATGTGGCCCACATGAAGCCATCCATTTAAGTCAAAAGTCAGTGGACTTTTTTTTGGGGGGGGAGCATGGGGGAAGGACAGAGGGAGAGAAAGAGAGAATCTTAAGCAGGCCCCATGCACATCAGAGACCGATGTGGGGCTCGATCCCATAATCCTGGGATCATGACCTGAGCCAAAATCAAGAGTTGGATGCTTAACTGACAGAGCCACCCAGGCACCCCAAAAGTCAATGGACTTTTAGGTATCTGTCATTAAATTAAAAATTTTAATGTAAAAATTTTAATGTAAAACTTAAAATAACTGAGGTAAATATCAATGACTTCCAATATTAACTTTTTTATTATCTCATCATATATGTAGAGATATATATGTCTAACTTAAGGGAATGTACTATAGTCAATAAATCTGACATTTGATCCAGAATGTCCTAAATGAAATGATGGAAAGAAATAACTTTTTCTAAATATTCAGAAAGGGAATTTATTGTGTTGTTAAGCACAATTCATCCAACTAGACTGCACAGTGGGAAAAGCTAACTCATCTACAATGCATTAGATAAAGCAGAGGCACTCAGGTGAATGGCCCCGTGGAGAACACAACAGGACTAAGTAGAACTTGATATGAGGGGCTGACACTACAGACTGGATAACATTCATGCTCAGTAGCTGCAAAGGGACAGCGAGTGAGGTGTCTCTAAGGATAATAACTTAGAAATACCTTTCAACCCTTCATCTAACTTCTTCCTCTAGCAAAGGTTAAAAGTAAGTTTGACACCTTGTTCTATTGCCTGCACTTACCCTCAGGTAATAAAAGAGACAATGAAATATAATAATGGGTCCCTGTGCTCCATGGCACTGTATAACATCTATTACACATCTCTAGAAGTTCAAACACACTCTTCCTAGTGATTTTAAATCATTGAACTGCATTTAAAAGAAAATAAAAGAAAACATTAGAGTAGATATGTCACTAAGTCTGTGGCTTTTTGCCCTTGCCTCTGAAGTGGCTGACATCTTCATTAATGCTCCCTCTTCACAGTCCCTAAAGAACATGACATTGCTTAAGTCATTAATGCATTTTAGGTCAGCTAACCTGTAACATACTAATTAATTAAATTATAACCTTACTGGCTTCTTTTGATCCTCATTATACAATCAAGAAATAATATACACTTAGTAATAATAAGAATAATAATGAGGTAATTTACTGAGTGCTCGGTATGTACCAGGGACTGTTTTATATGCATTATTTAGTTTAATTGAAATGCAAAAATACTTGAAGAGCACAAAATAACTTACCCCTAAATGTATACATAAAGCACAACCCAGAGAAATATTTCTGTCTTGAATCATACTAAGTTTATCAAAGTAAAGTCTGCTGAAACGGAGGAAATATTTGTATCTTGAATCACATCACTGCATTTAAGGAATACTATTAATTTAATGGAAGAATTAATACTAAGAAACTGAAGAAATAAGTTCCAAAAAAGTAATCACTGCGGTTTCTATCTTAGGATAGCTTTATCAAAACTTCTTTCAGAAAGACCTTGTAGTTGCTCCTTTCTTTCTCAGAGATACTTGGCACTGTCTTTTCTCACTCTCTTCCTTACTGTCTTCTAATATCAGGAAATACTTGGAGAATTTCCTTCTTTGCCTGCTTGCTGACAAAGTGATCTAAATGATTTATTCCTTCGCAACCTTTTTAGTTGAGCTTGAATATCCATATTTTAGGCTTATTGTGACATATCTATAGAAAACGTCTCCTAAAGAAGTAACACAACAAAAAGTACAGAAAGAGAGCTAAGAGAGAAAACGCCACAAAAGTAATGTAATCACTCAAAAAATGGGTACATTTCTCTAGAGTGTAAAGTGCCTCGTGAACAGAATCTCTGATTTACCCTTGAAGGGTGTCAGCAAGTGCTTAACTATGTCCATCAGACTGGAAAAGTACTGCCTAGCTGCAGAAGGCAAAACCATTGATACCAAGTGTCTTGTCAGCTCCCCACAGCGATGCTATTCCTTACCCTGATCCCATGCCACTGCCAGCCACCAAAGGATTATTTGTCATGTAAACACAATACCAAACACTAACTCCTACCTTTTCATCCATGCTTTCAGAAAACCCTTTAAATGCAATGTGGTTAGAAGCAAGAACATGTTACCCCAAAACTCTAATTATGATGTATACTACCATTTAATCACTGAATCAGCTCTGTATGGCTGGGAAAAAGAAGTAGAGCGAGTATATTTTATGTGTTAATAGAAAATATGCAGGGATTTCATATTTAAGCTTTTCTTCTAAAATCCAATGTAATAGCAATTTCTTTAAAAATAAGATAAAAACAGAGAAGGAGGCAAACCATAAGAGACTCATAAATACAGAGAACAAACTGAGAGTTGATCGGGGTGGGGGTGGGGAAAATGGGTGATGGGCATTAAGGAAGGCACTGGTTGGGATGAGCACTGGGTGTTATATGTAAGTGATAAATCACTGGGTTCTACTCCTGAAGCCAAGACTACACTGTATGTTAACTAACTTGAGAATACATTTTTAAAAAAGAAAAAAAATAGGATTTCTTTAAGAAATTAAAAAGTAGGTTGCCAATAAATTAGCATATAAATTTGCCTCACCCATTTAGCATCCTCTAAATACATGTGTTTATTCATACGTGCATTCAGGCATATATGTGTGTGTATACACACACACATACCTACTAAGTGTATCCACAAAATTGAAAATGTAGACCCATGTAAAACAATGTAACTCCAAAATATAGTAAGGAACTTTGTTTTCCATATTGACGTATACATTGAAAATAATATTTTTATATGTATTACTCAATGAGCATTTTAACCCCAGAGAGAATCACCTATTGATTTTTAAGTCTAGGTTTATGTTACACTATTTTCAGCTATGACACATATTTTCTTTCAGGGTAAACATCAGTGAGTGACAATGAAGGAAAAAAGAGTAATGAAAAGAATAAAAGCAAACAATGGATAACCTAGGATGTTACAAGGAATACCAATGCTTGTTATGGGATGGAATAGGTGACACTTCAATGGAATACCAATGCTGCTAAATAATTAAAATTTTCTAAATCTCAACAATTTCTCAGTCCCAAAACCGACTCTCTGAGAAAGTTTCTTTCTGTGGTAGCCATAATATTTATGTCCATTTTAATAAGACTTCTCTATCATCAAAGGGCAGAGAGGTCCTTTTCAAAAGTCATCCTCCTACATTGAAAGATCAAACAACTGTAAGTCTTCCAGGGCTTTGATTTAAATGCATCAGATGTGAAGGACATGAGGGACTCTTCACAGTGCCATAGTGAAACTGCTAGAACTTCAAGTCCCATGATTCTTAGCTGTTGCAAACCAGAGCAATGATAGACTTTGCACACAGGCAAAACAAAGACTCCTTCATGAGTTTCTTCAGATTTTGTAATCTTGAGATCTTTCTGAGCCTCAGTGATGTCATCTGTAGTCAAAGGACACCTGCAACTCAACATATTCTGAACATGGAATGATACACAAATATGAATCACTGGCATTTAAAATATTAGTGTTGCCAACAGTGTGCCCTAAAATATAAAACAATAAAAGTCAAAAGATCCAAAAAAAGGAAACACAAAACAAAAAAACAAAAACTACTTCATGTCCAAATTATCATCTTTATTTGTCCTTCATACCTTTCACAGTAAATGAAAAACACATTCAAGCTTTTCTTTACTATCCAGAGGGGAGAAGTACCAAGAAAGAATGATTAGACTTGAACTACAGGATATAAAGCATATTATAAACCCACTGTACTATTGGAAGGATAATTGCCAGATGAAAGTGAAAAACAAAAATAAGAGAAACAGATTAGTGTATACATGAATTTAGTTCATAATTAAATTGACATGAAAACCATTGGTTTATTAAATACATAGTACCTGGGCAATTGATAAATTTGTTTAAGAGACAATGTTATATTTCTACCTCTCATCCCATACCAAAACAAGGTCCCTATAGAGTAGGGGAATAACACTTTAATACTTACTAATATATATGTAAAAATATAGGTAAGGATTTGCCTAAAATATTTTCTAAGCATTATAGCAAAGGAAACAACCACAAATGAAAAAAAAAGCTTCACTATGCAAATACCTTTAAATGTTTCTAAAATGTAGCAAAATTTAAGTAAAAACCTGGGGGAAATGTCACGATATGTGACAAAGTGTTAACATTTATTGGGATCTTTAAAATCAATAAAAACACAGTCCTAATACTGGGAAAATAATGAAACCCATGAAAAAATATTCATAAATTTAAAACATTAAATACCAACACATACATGAAGAGGGAAGGGGAAACAAACCCAGCACGCTTGCCTTTTGGAAGGCGAATCACTGTGACTTCTTGGTGGACAAAGGTGTTGATAAAAATTGAAAAGGTTTTAAAATTCTTTTACCTTGTAATTCAGTAATTCCACTTTTACGTATTTGCAAGTATATTAGAGATGCCCACAAACATGTAAACTGTATCTTGTAAAATATTAGGAAAAGGAGACGACTTAAGAGAAGCATTACAAACCTCTAAATTCAATATAATTTCAAGCTTGCGAACAATACTAGCAATTAATATTGACTTTCTTCAAGCAGCAGAACAAGTGCTTTTCTTTTTTTTTCCTTTTCTGTAATTTCCTAACCTACAATAAACTTGTATTACTTATACAGTCAAGGAAAGTATTTTAAATTATGCTGAAACAGAAGTGATGCATGATGGACAAGAAACAGGATAATTCAGCTTGCACTCACAGAAGATAATTTAGCTTGCACTCATAGAAAACGCAGGAGACTGGTGGATTGCATAGGGACTTGAATGCCTGACTAAGGAATTTCTGTCATTGAGTAGGCAGTGGGGAGTCATTGATGTCCTTTGAGCAGGGAATTCACACAGTCAATCTGATGGTTATGTGCAGGGCTAAGTGAAATACTTTGAATCTAGTTGCAAAGAGGCCAATTGAGATCAAATTACAGTCTTGACGGTATGGTTAGAGTTTAGTGATCTTAAGACTATTGCATGAGACATTACAAGATAATCAAATACACTTGACTGATACATAGTTTTTATATGAGATATTCAAAGTTAGACCTTGCTGTCAACCGTCATGAAATGCAGGAACGTTTTAAGCTTAGTGTTTCCCTCTAGATAGATTATCCCTCGAAAAGAATGGTGTGAAGTTCATATGATTCATGTGAAGAAGCAACCGGCAGCCCCTCATCTAAAATCTGGGTCCTAGAGTTTAAATATATCATGTTGAGTTTAGGTTAGATTTTACTGTGAGGATTACGGAAATGCATATCTTTATTACTTCTAACGAGTCTGTTCATGCATTGAACTGCTGGAAACTCAAATATTTCAGAATTCTCTGGCAAAAATAATAAACTCACAGGGAAAATTTAAAGGGTACTTAGATATTTAGAACATTGTCAGATTAGTTATGTGAACTATAGGGGCTGTTTGACATTCCCCCCACCTCCCTTTGGGGTCATGATCCTTCCCAGTTACAATATAGATTTTTAACTGATTGCAAATTTGCTCAGCAAGACACTTTACAAATGATCCCTTTGGATTACTAAACATATAAATCATATCTGCCTATACAGGGAAATGGTCTTAACCTTTAGGATCTCTCCCTTTCTATACGAAAAATTTTAGACTGGATTTATCAGATAATTTTTAATCTCACTTTTTAAATCAGTTCAACTTCACTGAAGTGAAAACCATTGCCTCTTCCCTAGAATGTTCTTTTGAAACTTTTGCTTCACAAAATTACCTCACTCTTGAACTCAAGTCCTGTCCCATCACTCACTGCTACATCTACAGTCACATCTTTTTTTTTTATTTTTTAAATGTTTATTGATTTTTGAGACAGAGAGAGACAGAGCATGAATGGGGGAGGGTCAGAGAGAGGGAGACACAGAATCTGAAACAGGCTCCAGGCTCTGAGCTGTCAGCACAGAGCCCAGATGCGGGGCTTGAACTCACGGACCACGAGATCATGACCTGAGCTGAAGTCGGCCGCTTAACCGACTGAGCCACCCAGGCGCCCCTACAGTCACATATCTTGCCACTCACACTCTATTAAAATTGAAACCTCCTGGCCTTTGAGTTGCTGTTCCATTCACTCAGTATTTTATGTCTCTTTTCTATAGTTAGATCACCAACTGATTTGGAAAGAAGATCATGGGAAATTGCATACACTTTTTTGGCAAAAGACTGAAAATATGGAGGACTGTACTATTTTCTATTCCAAGAAAAAAAAATTAGATAAAAGGCAAGTCTTCCTTCACCTGTCAATAATTTTGTAAATTAAAATACTATTGGGTAAAGAACACTAAACTTTTAAAACAAAAACACAAGAAACAGGGCACTTTATTTTAGACCATAAAACACCATATTCTTTGGCTACAGGTTTTGAGAATTGCATTCAGATTACTGGAAAAGAATGGGTCATTGACAGGAAAGTCCTAAAATAAATAATTCTAGCTGCAAATTCTCTGTGTACCCAGAGATGAAGTGAGCACACGAATTAACTATAATAAAACTTACGTATTTGTGAAATACATGGGTACTTTTTAATTAAAAATTGAAAGACATTATGATTTTTATGATGTTCATTCAGAAATGATCTAACTTGGGGCACCTGGGTGGCTCAGTTGGCTAAGTATCCATCTGATTCTTGGTTTGGGCTCAGGTAATGATCTCAGGGTTCATGAGTTTGAACCCTGCATGGGGCTCTGCACTAACAGTGTGGAGCCTGCTTGGAATTCTTTCTCTCTCCTTCTTTGCCCCTCCCCCACTCTCACACACGCTCTATCTCAAAATTTAAAAAAAAAAAAAGATCTAATTTTACAGAGTAAGAGCAGCCTCCTTAGAAAATGAGTGACAAGAGCAATGATACAGCATCTTTTAAAACTAAGGGACAAATCCATTTTTTCATCTTTTGTTTCCTTTCTTTTTTTTAATGAGCAGTTATTGATTTTATTTTATGCCATTAAATTCATCCATAAGTGAGTAATATTTATAAAATTCTAAAGCTTGTATTTTGACAAGCTTAAATGTAAAATATACTAATAGCCCCAAGATAAGCATAGGTAGTACATCAAATACATAACATGTAATTCTATCCAATCTCTCTCTCTCTCTCTCTCTCTATATATATATATATATGCATATATATACATATCTTTATATATATGTATATGTATATATACATATCTTTTTATATATGTGCATGTGTGTGTGTGTGTGTGTGTGTGTATACATATACACAATCTCAATATATATAGTAGTTTATGGTATAAGGAAAGAAATTTTGGTGGACTTCTGAGTCAGCTAGAACTTTCATCGATACTCACTTGACCACTAAGATAATGATGTCATTGACCAAATCACCCAATTTTTCAAATCTCTTTCTTCATGAGTAAATTGAAGATAATGCTATTAAAATTAAGGAATATTAAGTCTATAAGGAGCCTCACATGTGGAAGACAGTCAATAAAATAGCCTTGTTTGTGTCAAAGTCACTATGAGGATTAAATTGGACAGTTTGTTAAAACTTTTGGGGCCCTGCTTTATATGCAATTGCTTTGTATCCATTTACTCATTCATCCAACACATATATGTTAAGTACTTACTGTGTGCTAGATATTTGAAGTGCTTTACTTTAAAAGAGTGTTTTATGTAAAATATAAATGTAAGATCATCAAGGTTATCTTAAACATTAACTATATTCCTGGACTTGCTCTGTATTTAACATAACAAAGGTTTATATCATCTTTAAGTGAAAAGCAGCAGGTTCATCATCAGTTGTGATTATTTCATATTTTATGATTAAAGTTAACTTGGCCATATTATAATTCTAATTTTAATATGGTAAATTAAGGGTAATGCAGTTCTGATTCAGGATATTATCTTTCAAAATAATTAAATTACTTACTAGTAAGCTGATAGCATAATTATATGAAACTGAAGATTATTCATAATAAGCAATGTATAATGTTTTAAATTGTGACAGTGAGAATGAGGCAGATGTGCCAGAAAGGACACCCATGACAAAGCAATAAATAAGTTTCGTCAATTTCAGCATAGAAAAAATCCCTTTTCAGGACAACAAAAAATTCCTATTTCAGAGGAAGAGCTCATCCCTATTTGTACCATTTCTACTGTATAGCATACAGCCTGATATAACATTTATTACAGGAATAGAGAATATATAAGGATACAGCAGGGACTGATTAAACTCACAAATATAAACATGAAAATCACTATTTCTTTGTCAAATAAATACACAACTTTAATTAAACTGGGCATTATATTAAATAGCTAGGTAGAAACAAGGTGAACCTTTTTTGTTTGTTTCTTTAGAGAGAGAGAGAGTGCAAGCTGGGAGGGAAGGCAGAGGGGCTGAAGGAGAGAGAACCTTAAGCAGGCTCTGCGCTCAGCATGAAGCCCAACACAGGGCTTGATCCCATGACCCTGGGATCATGACTTGAGCCAAAATCAAGAGTTGGACACTCAACCAACTGAGCCATCCAGGCGCCCCAAAGTGAATATTTTAATAGATTTGAATAAACATCAATTTTATACCAGTGAATGCGTATTTGAGGAAATATGCAACATTTTCTATTTTAATAATTCATAAAGAATAACACTGAAGTATGGACACACAAAACTATTAATCAGGCCACCAAAATTTTTAGCATAAGCTTAGCAGTTTGGTTCAATATCATTGCCATGTCATATTTAGTCAATTTTAGTCAAAATCATGTGACCTATTGGAATTGAGGTAAGTGACCCCAGTTCTATGTCTAGAAAACATCCATGCAAATTCAAAAATATACACATTTTGTAAAATTTTCTTACAATAATACCTAACCCACTACAAATTCACACATATGAAATTTTAAAGAGATAATGGAGATTAATGATGTCTCAAAAGAAAAAATAAAAGGTGATCTCTGATGTACTGAAAGAGGGTGTTCTGATTTTGCCACTTTTTCTCTTTTCTCTACACTTCCTCATCTTCTCCCTAGATTCATAACTAACATTTTACTGGCTATGATCTTGATTTATTTTGAAGTTCTATTTTGCCAATGGGACTTAGGTAATTGTGTGTTATGAAAATGATCAAATTCATTTTCCTAAGTAAGCCAATAATGTAGCCTACTCACGTCGTTTGGCATATTTCATTTTTCAAATGCATCTGTCTTTAATTGGTATGCTTATAGTCTGGACATCTTCCCTATTCATAAGCACACATAAACCTTCATTACTGATTTTTTAAAAGGTTTCTTTAAAATTTGTGCCTGATACTTTCTAACCCACAATCAATATTTATACCACCCATTTGAATAAAAGTCTCTAGAAAATCCTGATATTTAGTATCATAATGACATAAGAACTGTTTCAAATCTCATCCTCCAGTAAGGCTAAATTGGTTTTCATACTATCTAGAAATAGTGAAATATTTTATTTTAGATCAAAATGGTTCTTTGAGATCATGAAAAAAAGCTGTTTCAAATTTCTCTATTTAGTTTTAGGACAGGCTATTTTGCATCTTGAAGCTTTGATTTCTTATTTATAAAATGAAAAATCAAAGCTTTTGTGATGAATCCCCAGTGTAATGACAACATGCTTTTTGAAATGCGTCATATAACATAATGACATTTAACCATAACAAGTGACCCTTACTATGTACATAACACTTA
The DNA here is from genome assembly GCF_027475565.1 of Acinonyx jubatus. Lineage (NCBI taxonomy): Eukaryota > Metazoa > Chordata > Mammalia > Carnivora > Felidae > Acinonyx > Acinonyx jubatus. Next base: position 41,776,310 of record NC_069380.1, read on the forward strand.
CTTTGTGTACTACATTTTCATAATATTTTAAAGAAGTAGATGAGTCCTTGATCTCAAAGTCTTGGCAATTTAGTGGAGGAGGCTTTATACACACACAAAAGAATTTAATAATAAATAGACTGACAAAGCAACATCTAAGCAAAGTGCACATTTTAAGAGCCCTTGCAACTAGGTTTAAGCTCCTCATATGGAAAACTACTATGCAAAAATGGACATTTACGGAAAATTAAAGTATAGAAAGGATTATTTTAAAGTCACACAGCCTGTTGTTGTTTGGACAATAAGCCAGGTGGCCCCAGAAATGCAAACTGGTAGTAATGCATTTGGACCAGTTTCACCGAGATCAATAATTTCTTAAGATACCAAATGAGCATGTCACCACCATCTCTTCATCCTTTTAGAGGAGTAAAAACTCCTGACCAAGGAAGAATTATGCCATTTATATACGAATTAAAAGTTAAATACAAATACGTATTTATTTCGTTTATGAGGCCTTTGAAAAAGCAATTCTAGTGGTGCCTGGGTGGCTCAGTTGGTTGAGCATCTGACTTCAGCTCAGGTCATGGTCTCATGGTTCGTGAGTTTGAGCCCCACATCAGGCTCTGTGCTATCAGCAGTTAGCTCCCTTCAGATCTTCTGTCCACTGCTATCTCCCCCCACCCCTCTCTCATTCAAAAACAAACAAACAAACAAAAAGGCAATTCTAAAAGAAAGAGACATTATATTATAGACAAGATACAACCACTTGAGAGATCTTCATGGCTTTTATTATGTGGCTTTTAATGATTACAATTATTGAAGACCTTCTATGCACCAAAAATTATACACATAATATTTGTAACCTCACATAATTCTGCAAGGTTGGTGCGATCCTCCTTATCCTGAAAGGAAACAGAAGTTCACTGACCCTGAATAACATACATACTCAGCAAATGGCTGAGCCTTGACTGATATATATTTATCTCTGTTTACCTCTCTGACTCTAGGCCTGTGCTTGTTTTTATATTATTCCCCAGTAAAGCACTCCCACCCAATCCATTTTTACCTATTACCCTGCTTTATATTCTTTCTTCCATGAAGTCAATACTTTCTGTGTTCCTAGCATTTAGAACATAGTGATTATTCAGTGCATATTAATTGACATTGTCTAAATAAATAAACAGTTTGAACTTACTGAATCTCATCCCCCTTTCATTATCTGGTTTGCTATTCTTTCAGGTGGCTTTCAGGTGGCTTCCTGTAGCAACATTTATTTGTTTAACCAAAGTGAGTCAAAATTCCAATTCTGTCTCTAAAATCATATTCTCAAGTTCCTTTTCATAAAGTAAGCATAACAGGTAAATAAATAAACCTGGGATAGCAAGAGAAATAATGAATCTAGTAACATGTGGGATTTAGATATAGTTATTATCATTCCGAGATATTAGTATACCATATTTCCATATTATCCCTTTAGGCAAATGGTCCCATAAGCTAGAGCTTTACATAAAAGAAACAAACATACTCATCTTCAGGAGAGGTGAGCACCAGGCCAAAAGACCAAGTCTTAGATTATGCTATGTACGCATGGCCTATTGCAAGGGATAAGTAATAAATACCAGCCAAGGAGTGAAATATTGTGAAAATGGCAAATTCCTGTCAATGCTACCAAATAGTTTTCTTTTTTCCTCTTAAGGAAGATGGGAGAAATTTGAAATTCACTGTCACCGTACTGATTAATTATCCATTGGAACTTTTTTTTTGCCATTCATTCTTCTAAAGGTATATTTTCTTATTTATTTCAAAGGAGATGGGTTCAGTCACTGGAAATTAGTACGTCAAATCTTATTTTGAGTGGCATTGAAAAGATTGATGGAACAGAATATAATAGCTATAAAATAACTATTAATATATTATATATATAAACATACATAAGCATATATAATATATATTATATATAAACATATGTTTTTATATATCATATATAAACATATGTTTTTATATATTCTATATAAACATATATAATTTATGTAAATATAATAGCTGCCAAAATGTCGATTATATGTAACTTTCACCTCTTTATGCTAATTAAGCCTCTCATTCCGCTATTGTCATTCATTTATAAATAAGTTATTAATTTTATGTAACTAATTGTGTTACTGTCTTAACCTAGAGCTAAATTTCAGGAAATTCACCCATATTTAGTCTAATTCAATCATTAGATATGTTATGCTGCTATTCCTCTTGCCATATTAGCAAGCACATTAGTTTCATACATATTTTTAACAGTGCCATTTGACTTCAGGATAAGGCCTGTTAGGTTATTTCTGAGTTATTTTCTGCATTTAAGTCATAACCAACTTGGAATAGCATCTGGCCCCAACGTCCATATGCACCCCTGCTCAGGGCTCCTTCCAAGACTGGGTATACAATTATTATTAATGTCATTTCCTTTGTCCCTAATATTAGACTTTCTTTCAACACACTGTGCTAGGCAGGGTGTTTTGTCAAATTATATGTATTTACCTTCAAAATAGCTTCATGATACAATCATCATGGTTATCACTCAATAGGTGAGGTAACACATCTCTCCAAGGACCCATAGGCAACATGTGGAAGGTCCACATTTAGACTCACAGTGTTACTGCATTCTGAGACAGAACACATCCACAGAAGACACATTCTGCTTTAACTCTCCATGCATACTGCTTCCTTGCCCTCAGCAACACAACTCTTCCGGAAAAGGGATTCTCATTTGCCCTGATCTGTTGTTCCTAATAGAGTATATATACTAATCAAGTATTTATCAAACAATTAAAAGAATAAATGAAGCTACAAATTTTCCAGTTTTTTAAAAAGCTAGTAACATTTTGGGGGCACCTGGGTGGCTCAGTCGGTTAAGCATGCAACTCTTGGTTTTGGCTCAAGTCACGATCCCACAGTTTGTGAGTTCGAGCCCCATATGGGCTCCATGCTCAGCAGTGTGGAGCCTGCTTGGGATTCTCTCTTTCTCCGCATCTTTCTCTGTCCCTCCCTCGCTAGCACGCACTTCTCTCTCTAAAAATAAATAAAACTTAACAAAAATGAGTAACATTTTCATGTCATTTGACTAAAATGCAAAAATGTGTAAGGCCTCCACAAGATGATGTTGTGTATCTATTTGGGCCTCCTTTGCCTTGTGATGTTAGCCCAATTTCACTACAAATTAAATTTCACTATTTAATTTTCCAGTTAGAATCATATTACTGACCTCAGCATGATCTTACTTCCTACTCTTAGACCCTATTCCTTATTAATACTTTGCCTTCAGGCTAAAACTTTATTAGAATTAATTTTGAATCCACAATGTAATACTAAGTAAAAGTACAACACCCAGATGTAATGAAGTAGATCAAATCAGCCTTTCATCTTAATTAGATAAATATAACTCTATCCAAACAAAAACCACACAAAATATCTGTGACTATGTTTCTTCTGCCTTTGTCCCTAGAAAAAGGCAAAGGAAAATATTTTTTACACTGCTAACACAGGTGACTTACAGTGTTCCATGTCTTATAACTTCAACATCAACACTGTCATCTATGAGGAATATTTCTCAACAAACTGCAAGTGATAAAATTGCTCTACCTTCCATCATTAGTAATTACTTTTGTTCCATATGGTAACAGAAAGAACACTTTACATTAGATTATGCATTGCCAAGTCACGTTTCCTTCTGATACAGTAACTGCCAAAACTTTGCCCATCAAACACCTGGATCACACTGAGAAATGCAATCACTGAGGTAGGCAATAAAATGTTCCTGTTTTGCTGGATAGAGCTAATTAAAAGTCAAGGTGTTCAATTTGGTACATCACAGAGAGTAATGCTTTATACAGTGTAGCCCAAGTTTTATTTATTTACGTTTTTGAATCAAATTAGAGAACATAACATAGCATAATTTTAAATTATCAGAAAAGTCTGAGTTCAATCTACTTAAAGTCAAAACAATTGATCAGTTCAAGGTTTAAAAAAAAGGTAGACAAAAATCATCTCTTGACTATATTGTAATTCACTGTTCCATGAACTACACAGAGGTTGTGTCTGTCAACCTTTTTTTCATTTTTCCCCTAGGTAGCCTTTTACAGCTTTTTTTTTCTTAATTGTTAACTCGACGAAATTTTAATGCTACAGATAAAGGGTATAAATGTTTCTGTAATGTATGTATATCTGTGCTTTGTACATACAAAGAGTAAGATTTCTTTCACCACCCTCCCTCCAGGAACCAATTTTAGCCCCTTTGGGAGCTATATCTCCCATTGAGAAGGTATGAGTAGACAAAGCTCAAAGTTTTAAATTATGGAAAATATATTTTTATTTCATTTCAATGAAGCATTTATTTGCCAGTCACATAGTTTAACCCACTCTCAGATTTTTTTTGTAGAAAGAATTTTGAATGAAAGAAATGAGACAAATGAAGAGAAGCAGAGAAACTCTTTTTTTAACCATCTTTAAAGCAATATACTGCAGTTACTTCATGAGATGAGTTATTTCTGAATGTACAATTTCAACTATATTTACAAAGAAAGAGTTTTAAATTAACTCCAGAACTATGCAACAGCCCCTTTCTGTGAATTCTAATTTTGTAAACTATACTCTCAATGGGGAGGGTGAGGATATGCAGGGGAAGAGGAACAAAGGAGAAAGTCAGCAATAAATATATCCATGTATCAGAAATTTTGGTTCTAGATAGAGACACAAGGAGAAGATTGCCTGGGTTTTTTTACTTTTTATCTGGTTAGACTGGTATTATATAGCAATTGTCTTACTTTTGAGTACACTTTATATGAAAAAATTATGAAAGACTAAAATTTGTCCTATCACTAATCTGTGCTACATCTCTACTTCATTGTTATCTAATTGTCTTTGTGTATTTTTTAAATGGCTCTGTAGAGATAGAATTTAAACTATCAAAAAATGCATGACTTAATTTCAACTGGTTTAGATTGACCACACACTAATCCCCATGGCTACTGACCCAATGCTATAAAATCTATTAACTAATGATGAGTGCTATTCAGTAGCCATGAATCTACATGTTTTGGAGTATGGTGTATCAAGCTATTAGCATTGTTAAATAGTAATTGGATTTATGATTTGCATCTAGTTTTGGCGAGTGGGGATTTAAAGGTTAATGCTGGTCATCTAGCTAGGATAGGCCTATGTGAACAGCATGCCTCCCACAATGAGCAGACTTTGGGACACCTGGCACAGAGGTGCTTTGCATATACCCTGGTGATGGTTTAAGTCCTGTGCAACCCACCCAGGAGTGCGAGTACAACAGAGCCTTTGCCTAACAGCTCTGGACTCTTTTCATTGCAGATACTCCTGCTGCTGCTGTTTTAAATCTTTTGCCTGTAATCAAGGTGTCCCATAAGAACCAAGTGACTCTTGAGGGTCCTTTTAGCAGTGGGAAAATTAAGGGGATTCTGAATGTGTAATTAATATAGACAGTAATACAAATAATTCTCATCCATAAAAATATAAATTGTCTAGTGGAATGCAATTCATGAGGGCCCTCTGGTGACTGGCCTGTTTTGCCAGTTTGCATCCCTTTATTAATTATTATTATTTTTAATGTTTATTCTTTGAGAGAAAGAGAGAGAGAGAGAGCACAAGCAGTGGAGGGGCAGAGAGAGGGAGACACAGAATCTGAAGCAGTATCCAGGCTCTGAGCTGTCAGCACAGAGCCCAACATGGGGCTTGAACTCAGGAACCGCGAGATCATGACCTGAGCTGAAGTCTGATGCTTAACCGACTGAGCCACCCAGGCATCCCAGTTTGCATCCCTTTATAAATTTATTGCAGCATTCTTTATCTGACTTTAATGTGTGGAATTTGGGGTTCCCCTTTGAATCAAATGTAATAACTTATTGACTGCCTCATTAATTAATGAATTAAATAAAATCTTTGTCATGTTTTAATTTTATATCTGGATGAGAGTAATACTTTTATCCTGTTTACATTTTATCTTTTATCAACTCAAATAAGGAGTGGCAGCACAGCATAGTTTTAGGAACAAAGACACTAGTTAGACTTTTTCAGTTAAAATCCAAATGTTGCCAGCTTTGTGATTTTGGCAAAGTTACTTAAATCCTCCAAGTATCCATTTCAGCAATAGACAAAGGGTTTGCATAATATAAATTCCTTATATATTTAAAAAAAAAATCAATGTGCCTTTGTTTCCTATCAATGAATTGGGAACACCATCAGCTCCTCTCTCATGGGATTTTAAATTGAGTAAATGAGAAAATACATGCAATGAATGTAGACAGCCAAACTGCTGGAGCTAAATATTAGAAACTACTTGGAGTAGAAATGGGAGTAGTAGTGGTATTTGAATTGCTATCATTTCCTTTTTTCTTTTTCCTTTGTGACTGACAAAATGTTGGTTTTCTTCTTTCCTAATCTGTTAAACACATACATTCTTTTTTTCAGCCTCTTTCTCTTAGATTTATTCAAAGATTGTCATATTTCTTTTGGTATTTGAAAACCCCCCAAACCTAGATGGAAACCCTCAAACCTAGATATTTGGATGCAGATCACTTTATCAGTCAGAGAATGCTGGAAACATAGCCACACAGAATCAGAGGAAATTAGATGGAAGTATTGCATTCGTCCTTATAAATTACTTTTAATTACCCCTCTCCGTTAAAAAAAAATTGTTATTTACCTCAAAAGTAGATCCTGACAAGGTTTGATAACTTTCAAAAATCAACTAGTGATTTTCCCAGATTCTTCAAAAGTTTATCCAGTTGGAGGTGGGGGGTGGGGAGAAAAGATTAGGTAGGCCAGTTGAAAAATAAAGTACTAATCATTCCCACTCTTAGCATCTGACTAGAGTAAACTACTATTGAAATCAACCTGATAAAAAAAATATCGTCTTGGGAGTGAGGCTTAGTCAAGTGACCTACAAAACACATGGATGAGCAGTCACTGATATTTTTTCACTCTAAGCGGAACTGACTGTAATCAGGCTAGAGCTATTGATAAAAGCAAACACATTTCTCCTTTGTTCCACACATCTAAGTAGGCAAGAAAATACTACTAAAATCATTATGTTCAAGAGGAGAAAATAAGAGGTTAACTTAAAGTGCTATGCTCTATTGAACCCAATATACATACTTTCCCCAAAGCAACAACAAATACACCTCAGAAATGCAATCAAGGTCTCAGATTCATTCTAGCAAACTTATTGTGCCAACCCATTATTAATGTTGCCTCTCAGGGAATTTCCATTTCCACATGAGTTGGGCCAAATATTATTCACAACTTTATCGTATCTTACATTATCCATTTAAAAAGGGAAGAAATTTACATAATGAAGGAGGATGAACTTTAAGGTATGATAACAGAACGCATCTTTAAAAAAAGAAAAGAAAAAGGAAAAGAAAGTGTCTTGACGTATTTGTAAAGAATTTATGATACTGACACTAATTGGTGGCAAATTTGATAGGTTATAGATAAGTGAGTTGTCTTAGTTGAGGAGCAATTCTGTAGCTCCACTTTTCTGTATTCCTTTCCACGCCAATGACGGAAAATGCCGGTGAACGGGCCCAGCTGAATTGAGCCATTGAAGGCAAGAGTAGGGAATTAATTGTGTTCTCTTGCTTCTTTTCCTACTGCCAAAGAAAAGCACTATTGTCCTCCTTGAAGGATTCCCTTTCAGCCTTAAGGATCACTGCCAACTTCATTGAGAAAGTCAAACTGCATATCCAAGTGGAAGTAAGGGGGGCTCACCACCAGCTTTGTTCTTAGGAGAGGGAAGTGTGATGGGTTCTAAACATAAGCATCGCTGAATATCACATTTTAAATTTACTTTAAAGTGGCTTAATGAAAAATGAGAAACACAGAAGAGTGAGAAAGAAAACAGAATAAACTATAAATTTATAGCCTGAATAAAAGTTACACTGAATGCTATTTATAATGTCGTCTATGTACGTATGCTATGAAATTACACTTGTTAAATGCATCAGAGCCTCTGAACCACAGAGAGCAATCTTATCTGAAGTAATAATATAAATGTCCACTTTCACAGATGAATGGATACATTGGATTAAAAAAAAAAGCACTTTTCTTAATGTGACCTAATTAAGGGTGTAAATTAAAAAAGATTTTGAGCCATAAAAATGTCAGATCTCAAGTATAACTTACTTGAGGATTTGAAGATAACCCATATAAAATGCAAGAACTATTCAGTTACTACCCAAGAAAAGGACGTTCTAGTATTCTTTATGGAATTCAGGTATGTTGACTCAATGATCAGGACTAGAATATATGAAATATTAAGAACAGTGTAACATCACTATATAAATGAGAAATGACATTAAATTTCCAACACTGAGTTTGTCTGAACTCAATACAATTTAGCAGCCTAACTGGCAGTTAAGGCTTCGTATGGGCAATGTTAAACAATTTTACAGTAAGGAAATACCTACTTTCTCTTTAGGAGCAAAATATTATATGCTGCAGAAGCTTTTGCTGTGGATACTGGATAGAAGGATACACCTCTCCATAACCAAACAAGATGTTATATTCATTAGGTTAAATGTCTTCATAGCTCTTGGCACTTGCAATAGAACTGGGCAGGAACTAGTCTGTAATTTTGTTCACTGTTCTAGCTGGGATTTCATTTTCCTACACTTCCCACAACAAAGACACATTGTTATTTTTTGTTGTTGTTGAATTCTGGGCAAATAACCCTACAGAAAACCTCTAAGAAATACTGGATACGTATGGTAAAAACTGTGAAATGCATAAGCCAACAGTTTTATTCGGTAATAAATTCAATCATATGGCATAATTGCCATATGGCACAATGGATTTTGTTTGTTTATCTGTGCTTCATTAAAGTGAGCTCCCAGCATTTCTTCTTTGTTTGTGAAAGATCTATTATAAAAGTGACTTCTTGCAAGCCAAGCCAGGTGAAATGTATGTGTACACCTTAAATTAACTTTCCAAGTGGCCACAGCTTTCTGAAAAGTATGAAGCCATAGAACATGATAGTATTCAATGGAAGATTGGCCTGAACTAAAGATCAAAATTTAATCAAGCTCCCAAATATTTATATCTATGGCATTGCAGCACCTTCACACTGTAACCCATTTATCCTAAATACCTTTTCCTAACAAGTAATTTTCTGGATGTCACCACAATTTACCAGGGTCAGCATCTAAATGTAGAACAAGTAACTTATTTAAATTAGTTTATTTGGTCAGGAAAAAAAGCTGGATGACCTGGCATGCATCATATGATTATTAATGTAGTTGTGCTTGGGATTTAAAGCATCTTTGCAGTAGCAGGTGGTTTATAACAGTGAATTAAAGCACAGACAGTTAAGATCACGTTTAGAATATATCAAGTAAGAAATAGAATGTCCTTTCAGCAAGGCTGTAGTGAATGGAAAAAACAAAAGCTTAAATGAAAATCCATTGTAGGCCTAAAGCCTTAAGAGGTTTACAAGTTTGCTTCTTTTTCCTTTTTGGGTTTGTTGATTTTGTTGTTGTTATTGTTGTTGTTATGATCCTCATCATTTAATCAACTGGGTTTTGGATCTTAAACTGGAATAAAATACATAATGCACTAAAAGTAATCATCTATTAGAGCTTAATTGTTATAACAGGATCAACACAACACCAACTACTTCCTTCTGAACACTACCATTGCAACAGTAAATAAGGAAAGATTTCATTCATTTCCACATCAATCTTTCTTCTTTTTAAAAATTAAGTGACTATTAAAATATCTTTCAAACATATTCTTAGCCTATGCTGTCTAGTATAAGATGGGTAAATGCACAATGTACCACTCAGCAATACACTAGCAGAGAAAAAAGAACATGGAACAAAATACAGTCAAGTAGACAAAACAAAACGTATGATCTGGAATTGTGGTGACTTACACAGGGAAATGACACCAACTCATTTGTTCTCTCAAGATGCAGCAGAACTTAAACTCACGCACTAATTGGCCAAATGATGTAATCTGCCTTGAGATGTGGAAACGGACACGTTTTAGAAATGTATAAGCAATGATTTGTAATGGCTCTTAAACCACTAAGATAGGGTATGCAGGAGCAAGCCAGATGAATAACCTCACAACCTCAAAGAATGGTGCAAGTTAGTTAGGAAGATACTGAGCCAGATATTCATGAGTGGGTTGGGTTTAGAACATTGTGTCTTAAGCACATTAATGGCTTTAGTTGTATACAGATCTTTCATTGTCAATTTTTTTTAGAAACTATGTAACTACATGCAGAAAACAACAATGATTATGCATTCATCTTACTCTAACTTTATAACTTCATATGCCACTTCTTTAATAATCTCATGCCATCCATAAGAACAGAAAATATTTTTAAATATATGAGGAATTTAAGAAGACTTTCTATTTTTTCCCAAGCCTGTATATGTAGGTAGCATGTAAATTAAAAAACAAGTCTTCTAAACTGTACTACATATCATGCCTGTGCATTAAGAGAGAAGTATCTTCATAAAGGCCCTGGAGAAAGCTGATGGCATTTCCAGAAAACACATTAATACTTATGTCATTGTTCTTACTCTGGGACTATATGCAATCACATGATGAAATGTGCAATATAGATTTTTTCTTTGTATACAGGCCACCTCTGTGGACGCTGATACTGTCTGTTATGAATACGAATCTTTACTAGCCCTCACTCATGGCTAACACCTAGAATGTGGGGTTAGAAATGAGTGTTGAATTCCTTTCTCTGCCACTCAATAATGTGGCATTTCCTACTGGAACCCTTTCCTTTTGCTTCTCCCTTTTCTCCTTTAATCTTTGTACTACTCAATCTTGGAGATTCAGTTTAAAGTATGAATTTCTCTAATTATCTCTAACTCTTCCCTGGCACAACAAACAAAGTTGCTTTTTCATTATTGCTTACACAGTACTTTACACATAGTTCAATTACATTGTATCAGTATTTAGTCACGGGAATACTTGACCCAATATGACAAATATTAGGTTTCATTAATATTTGAGTCCTCAGTGTCATATAATAAGCCCTCTTTAAAACCTTGCTAAAATAAATTGGTGTTTCTTCTCTTTATGTAACATTTGGTAGTTTTCAATTTACTTTCTCATATATTAAAACACAGAAAAATATAGATTTTGTAATAAGGAGTCAGCATATGTTTAAGTAGCTTAAAAACATCTGTTTTGAGGAAATTACTCAGACCACTGCAGAGGAAATTGGCCTAGAGGCACTATTCTATTGAGAAGGAACATTCCACTGTTAACAAACTCTACCTACTTATTAATTAATCTATTTAACAACTACTGACTTCCTACCATATACTCTGCAAGATTCTGAAGACACCAAATAATGACAAAGTCAGTACCTCAAAACAACTCAGAATTGAGCAGTGAGACAGACATATATACAAAGCTATCATAAAATAATCTTTATCTGGGGGCTTCTGGGTGGCTCAGTCTGTTAAGGATCCGACTTCAGCTCAGGTCAGGATCTCACAGTTCATGGGTTCGGGCCCTGCATCAGGTTCTGTGCTGACAGCTCAGAGCCTGGAGGCTGCTTCAGATTCTGTGTCTCCCTCTCTCTCTCTGCCCCATCCTGGTTGTGCTGTCTCTCTCTCAAAAATAAATAAATAAATAAATAAATAAATAAATAAACAAACAAACAAACAAACAAACATTAAAATAATAAAATAACCTTCATATGTTTCAGGGTACTCCTGCATAATAATAATTATTTTTAAAATGTGGGAATTGTAAAATGTCAGAATAAATGGACATTATAAGATTTGCAAATATAATTTATTTTGGCCTTATGTGTAGTCAGAGACATATAGATTTTTATTCTTCCTTCTCCTAGAAGCTCCAACTATTTGTCTCACAAGCAAACAATGACCATGAGTTATTATTTTAAAATGTGTTGAACCTGCAGGCCCCATGAGTTACTGTATTGGGACTGAGGAAATCCGCTCTGTGTTCTTCCAGAGAATTACAACATATTGCTGCCTAGAGCAATGTTAACTTTTAATGTCTTTGTTGTGGCATCTTAAACTTTTTTTTCCCCATCATACAGAATAGTTATTCTTCTCTGCCCTTTCCACATTACTTTGTATTGTGCGCTCTAATCTTTGTTACATACTATCAGCAATCTCAAGAGAATGCCACTTAAGAGTATACCCCTTTCAGAATTTTGAGTTAGAAAAAGTCCTTGTATAATAGCAATGAATAGAATCCTCTAGATGCATGATCATATGGATGTTGCTCTCTGTAAGAAAAAAATCTTTTGTTATATAGTGGAAAGTTGTCTGAAATTGAGAGTGCAAGAGATTTGGCACGACTTGGGATCTGCCATTAAATAAATGTGTGTAATCTTATAGAACTCGTGTAGTTGCCAAGGGCTTCAGTGTTCTCACTAGCTCTAGATTGCTTGCTTCATTCCTTTTTTTTTTTTTTTTGATGGTCTAATTGATCATAATGAATATACTCAAAACACATTATTTTAAAGAAGAACTTGAGGAGCTCCGGGGCAGCTTAGTCGGTTGAGTGTCCAACTTCGGCTCAGGTCATCATCTCACGGCTTGTGAGTTTGAGCCTCACATTTGTGTGCTGGCAGCACAGAGCCTGGAGCCTGCTTTGGATTCTGTGTCTCCCTCTCTCTCTGACCCTCCCCTGCTTGCACTCTGTCACTCTCTCTCTCACAAAATAAACATTAAAAAAAAAGAAAAAGAACTTGAATCTATCTTAAGATGACCAAGTTGGATTTATTGACAAGGCCTCTCCCAATGTCCATTAATTGGTCTAGATTCCTGATTGTGTTTTTATGTTGTTTTTTTGTTCTTATTTATGAATAACTGAATTACAGATGGGACACTTCCAACTGCAATAAAGGAAATTAATTTCTATATAAATACAATATGGCACTGTAACCACCAAGCATTTTCTCACAGACTGGAGATACCTGCATAGAGGGATCAATATCTCTGAAATGTCTTACCTCTTTACTACATTATATATATATATATTTTTTCTAGGTTACTCCTAACAAGAACCGCATGAAGAATATGTTTTTGTCATTTATAGATGAAAAAGTTGAGGCTCAGTGTGAAGTTAACAGTTAGGAAGCAAGCATTCTAATCAGCTGAATGTAACTTTCCCATTCCAGAGATCCTCCAAGGAGATGAAGCAAATAATATTGCTTTTAAAGTATAGATTAGTTAACCCATGAAATTAATTTTATTCTTTCTGAAAAATTATTTGTTGCTATTTTGTTAGTGACACAAATGTTGAAAATAGTTACTCAAGAGAGCTAATCAAAATTAGTATGCAAATTCCCTACTTTTGCCGTAGGCTTTCTCATTCATTCATTCGTTCAATCAGGTATTAATATCACTGCTTTTAAATTAGTTTGGTTCTGCCCTTTAAACTTGGAAAGACAAAAATCTATTCACTTGTATGGACATGTTGTCGTAAAGGACCTCCTTCTACCCATCTTTATACACTTACCTGATTCACAAAAGATAGGTTCCTAGAAGCAAAAAGCAAATAAATCGAGACTGCCATGGTTTGCTACTTTTAAATGGACATATGGCAGCATATTTCCTGTAAGAAATGCTGAGAGATGTAACCACCCAGAACTCCTCTTTCCTCTCCTAGCTGATCTCCAGTTCGAGCAAATCAAGACGTGGCTGTGTTCCAACATAGCATCTTTATTCACATGTTCAAGGCAAAGAAGAATGCTCTCCATCCTTTATAAACATACACTTGGTTGAGGAGAAAAACTGTCATTACTTATGTTTCCTTTTTGTTTTTAGCATAAGCTGAAGACCTACTTTCATTCTCTTTTACTCAGATATGTGTCTTTCTAAAGCAGTTTTATGACACCCATCATTGGTTACTATAATTATTAAATTATGAAAGCATGGTTAGGAGAGACTCTGTGCTTACACTTAAACTCAATATTGTCATCTCATTCTTGTTTCATCTAAAGACAATATAAGGTATTAGAGAACCAACTTATTCTGTATATTAAGAGGAAATTAAAATTTTCCAAAAAGTTATTTAAAAAAACAAGTTTCTGTACTTTTCCTTCATAAAACACCCACAGTAAATTATAAAACATCTGTTATTTATATGTATGTTATATACTATTGCTCAAAATTAGTTCAGATTAATTAAACAATCAGTACTAAGGAATAACCTAGGGGCGCCTGGGTGGCTCAGTCAGTTGAGCATCTGACTCTTACTTTTGGCTCAGGTCATGATCACGTGGTTCATGGGATTGAGCCCCGCTTTGGGTTTTGTGCTGACAGTGTAGAGCCTGCTTGGGATTGTTTCTCTCCCTCTCTCTCTACCCCTCCCCTGCTTGCATGTGCACTCTCTCTCTCTCTCTCTCAAAATAAATAAATAAACTTAAAAAAAAAAGAATCACCCCACTCTTAATTCTCAAAATGTGCTTCATGTAAAGAGTTAAACAAAAACAAAAAAAAATTCTTGCTATCATGCCTAGCCATGACTGAATATAAGTCTTCACTTTTATTGTAATTTAGACAATTGTTATGAATCTTAACTTTGTTTTCTTTATTTTCAAATACTAAATAATAATGAATCCACAGTCTCAAAAGAGTAAAATGCATGCATTCCATAACTGCTAAGTATTGTTAAAACAATGGCATTTGTAGTATGCCATACTGCTATCCACTAGAGACAAGGAAGATCAAACTGAGTTTTAAGTATGCTTAGGTCTTTGTTATTCATGACAAATAAATACAGTAAATGAAAACCCTAAACTCAGCTAGATAAATGATTAGAGAGGGTCTCAGATGTTGTAGGCATATATATTCATTTGAAGACTTTAATATATACTTACTAAATATCCAACATGTATATAGGCATATTATAGGTATAATGAAAAATAAGGATATATAAACAACCTATTCTCTTTCCTCAAGCATTTTTCAATCGTGTGAAGTAGAAAAGGATGTTAAAAATTAATTCTGTAACAAGGTAGAAGGTCCTATGAGGCTTTGTAATCAGTTCTTAGCTGTAAAACAATAAACATATTGTTGGCTGCCCAGTATTAATTTATGACAAACCCAAAGCACTTTTCGAGCTACATTATTCTTTATTAAATTTAATAACCTAACATCTACTAGAGTATCACCCCTACCTTTCTTGTGGTATTATTTGTTGATGTAGATCACTGACCTCACCTGAAGTAATTCTCTCTTGTTTTGAATAATTTTTTGGAGGAGGAAGTGGAGGAGGAGGAGGAAACAAAAGGAACCTTCTTTTGAAATACACAGTGAATTAGAAGAAATGGGAATAGAAGGCAGATTTTGGATTCTCTTTGATTTTTCATCTTTCCCCCCTATGGTCATTGCTTGTCTACATTAGATTTCAGCTGACCTGGAAGAGTAATATTATTGTTCAGGATGCATTATTCTTGTGGGACTAAAACCTTTCACTGGTGTTGAGAAGAGATTTCTGTGTGCCTTCTGTGTGATGCATTCCTGTCGATGGCATGAGTGTATTCAGTTTCACCCCTTTAGGTTTTATTCTTTTACAGATTCCCAAGATCTATACCAGATGGGACCTGGTACAACTACATAAATTAACACATTAGGGAAGTGACTTGTTTATGTCAACATAGCCAATGGCAGGCCTAAAACTAGAAATCAGGTCATGTGGAAGCAAAAGGATCCTGGGCTTGGAATCAGAGCAGAGTGCAAATCCTAGTTCTGCATCTCATGAAACTTCTGATTTGGGTCAAGTTTTGAGCCTCAGTTTTCCTGTCTGCAAAATTGGAAATTTGCAGAAACGTGTGAAAATTTAGTGGAATAATTGATATAAAGTGTCTGTGTCTGACAGAGTAGACATGCATAAGATGTTCACCCCTTTTTCTTCTTAGTTTCTAGATCAGTACTCTCCATGGTATACCACTGGGCCTCCCACAGACATGGATTTAGACCTATGATGTCATCGTATCTGGAAGCTCCTCTGTGACTCTGCAGCCTGTGCCTCAGTGCATAAACACAGTGCATGTGCGTTAGTGTTGCTGATGCACGAAGAATCAACTGGGTTAGGGAAAAATTAATTCTTATCCTTTATTCTTAATCCTTGTTCCCTTTGCCCACACCTGTGTAGGTGTTGTGTAGAGGCCATGGCTTGAAATAAAAGCTCTTTGACCTTACCTGGTCAGAGGTAGGAGAGAACAAAAATATGAGTGGGGTGGGGGGGAGAAGAATCTCTCCTCTCCCCTGTGCAGAAATATTAAGCTGCAGAAAAATTACAGCATGAGTATGGACATGGTAATACATGAAGGAGGAGAAGTAAGTAAGTTCTGGAAATTTTTGAAACCATGTTTCACTTACCTCTTTCATTATCAATATCACCATCATCCAGTCTATGATGCATTTGAAATTTATTTATTCTTAGTTCTAAACTCAATAAAGTGAAGAGTAAGTGATCTATAATCACCACTCATATATTCCAATGGACTTGTCTCTCTTAAATTATCACTTATTTTTGCTTGATTTGTCTTAGATCTGACATTTTTGACATTTATAGTGTCCATTTAAAAAGATTCTTCTAATGCTATAATGTCAATCATTACAATATATAAATGTAGCAAATCAACATGTTATATACCTTAAACTTACACAATGTTATATGTCAAATATATTTCAATTAAAGAAAGTTTCTTCTTAGCGTTCCTGGATGGCTCAGTTGGTAAAGTGTGGACTCCTGATTTCAGCTCAGGTCATGATTTCACAGTCATGAGATTGAGTCCCGTGTCCGGCTCCATGCTGGGCGTAGAACCTGCTTGAGATTCTCTCTCTCCCTCTCTCTCTCTGCTCCTCCCCTGCTCGCAGCACACACACACACACTCTCTCTCTCAAAAATAAAACAAACAAATAAAAATAAAGAAATAAAGAAACAAAACATTTAAAAATTAAAGTCTCTTCTTAAAGTTTATATGTTTTATGTATAATTTTATATAATACTGAGTTGAGGGGCACTTGAGTGGCTCAGTCTGTTAAGCGTCCGACTTTGGCTCAGGTCATGATCCCACAGGTTATGGGTTCGAGCCCCACATCGGGCTCAGTGCTGACAGCTCAGAGCCTAGAGCCTAGATCCTGCTTCAGATTCTGAGTCTTTCTCTCTCTGACCCTTCCCTGCTTGCCCTCTGTCTCTCTCTCTCGCTCACTCTCAAAAATAAATAAACATTAAAAAAAATAACTGAGTTGAGAAAAATGAGAACATGATTTAACATGTGAAGTATCCTAATCTCCTATTCCTGCAACATTCCTTGTATTTTAGGAATTTCAAAGCATCTCTTTTTACATTTTCCTTCATGTATTAACATACAAAGAGTTGAGAGTTTTGAGAAATAGGATATTAAAAATTTACAAATTAGGTGTTATGTTTATATACCTAGTTTCCATGATTAATTTAGTATTATTAATATATTAATATATGATATTTACTTTTTGATTAACATTCTTCAAAATAATCTAAATAATCCACTAATATTTAATATTATATAGCTGATATTTATTGAGCACTTCTCATGTGCCAATGTTTTCAGTGTATTACTTCTATTAATTTAATAGTCCTGGTGGTCTATTAATATCCTTATTTTCCAGATCAGAAGACTGAGGTGCAAAAAGGTTAAAAAAAATTAGATATGTAATATATTTAGTAGGTAGTGATCAAGACTCAAATTTAGACTATGTGGTTCCTCAGCCCGGGCTTTTAGCTGATATGCTGTAGTAGGTTAATTAACATATTGAAGCTATTTCACCATCTTAACCGACCAATAACATTGTTCTCTAGTACACTCTAGTATACTCATAGTGTGAAATTTTCCTCCATTAAATAAGTTCTCATTAGATCAATGTACCTAAGATATTAGTATAAATGGATTGTTTTTTCAAGATATAGAGATCAGTTATTTACATATGGAAACAATATTACAAATAGTGGTTAGATATCATGGATAGTTATAAAGCCCTGTTTATTATTAATAAACTAATCATTAATTAAAGCATTAAAGTTCCTATTTCCTGGCAGCAAGGAGAGAGGTATGACCAAGAACAGTAGAGAGAAGTTTCTTCCCTTTCCTAAAAAGGAGTAGGGCTGACTGTAGGCAAAAATTTTAAATAAGTGAAATCTAATTTTGCTACTTCCCAAATATCCCTAGTGTCCTCAAGCTATTTTACCCCATCATATTTCATTTCCATGGCAATCAAGATTTTTATTTCATTAAACCAATTGATCTTTGCAATGTGTTGGTGGGGAGTGCAGACTTTAGCTGAATAATAATATATAAATGACAATCGTCCCATAATGGACCCAGAAATATTTATATTATAAAAAGATAGTCCTTACCAACATTAAGAGTGAATTAATTCAATTTGGTCTCTAAATGAGGAGAGACAATCCAGATGGCCCTAGAAGCAGATTTTTCCCCCCTGTTTTTGGTAGTTTCATAAAAAGCTTGCCCAGCAGACCCAATGAGTTTAATGAAAGAGATGACTGATGTGGTGTTCTCTGAAGGTGTCACCTTCCAAGGCCACTTTGTTGCCTGGAAATTCTAGAATTCTAGCTGTACATAGTTGTCCAGATGTTTCTGTCCTTTGGTCTCTAATATGTAAGGCATTGTTGGGGTAGATTACCCCTCCTAGAGCATTTTCCCTGTTGTGATTGGTCTAGCCATGCCCATGCTTGGCCATCTGCTCTGTGGGATGATAAGAGTTTGGAGGGGACCTTGGTAGTGACCCTTTCCCTGATAACCCAATACGCATGGTGTGTGTGTGTGTGTGTGTGTGTGTGAGAGAGAGAGAGAGAGAGAGAGAGAGAGAGAGAGAGACTGTGTGTGTGCGTGTGTGCCCTCCTTGCACTACAACAGAACAATGGTTCATGCTGTGGGGAAGGGCATTTGAGCATATCCTTGCTTCAGCCGTCTAGAGGTCAGTTCCCCTATGCATTTCAAGGTCTTTTGCTTTTGTTATATGTATGTATGTATAACATACCAAGCTATAGTTTCCCTAATTGCAGTAGTGTGGATACCAACAGCTCATGTCATTTGTTGCAAGGGAGTCAGTACTGGGGTCTAAAGCACTTCTTTGTCCATAAGGATCATTTGCAAATCAATTGTTTATATGTCTGGCATTTTGTTAATGGAGGGAATGCTTTTTATTATTTTTTTCTACATGAAGTAGATGCTTTGGGATCTTTTTAGCACCACTTGTTTTTGCCAAGTAGAAGGATATTACACAGGTATTCTCATCAAAGTAATTAGGTTGTTAGATAGGCTGTGCATGTGGCAGTTAATGTGATACATTAGTTAAATTGTAGCCCCAAAGGCTTGTAGGATCAGAATTGCAAACACAGTCTGAGTTCCCAAGTCCTATAAATTTACCCCTTTAGGATATACCTCATCCATAGTAAGAGGGAACACTGCAATAACAGATTATCATCATAAGGGTATGAGCTGATTCTCCTGGAGAAAACACTTGTGTAAATATGTTCAGTATTTAGAGAAGCACATTTGGATATGCTGGAAATTTTTCCACAACTCCCAGACATGCCAATCAAAGATAACACAATGCAAGTATCTCTGAGTGACACTTCAAGCTGCATTCATAAGCAACCTGCCTCATTCAAAGTCAATGAAGAGACAGGACTTACAAGCCCATGCTGAAAAGTTATTGAAATGTGACTGACATCTCAAAGAAACTGTGTCAAAGGCTTGCATGACCCAGTGCTGAAACACAGTGAGGTTAATCAAAGTGATGGCAGTTGGGTACCACAAAGGTCTTTCCTAAGTTTATTTATTTATTTAATTGAATTCATACACTCAGTGGGTTTATTATCACCCTCTGCTCTCCCTCTATCATTTAACCCCCAGTTTGTATTGTTGGTTGTAAACTTTTGCTTCAGTTGCTGTTTAGAAAAGAGGATGTAGTGTCATTACTAGTGAGGTTTCTGTGGATAAACACTGCTGTTACACCTCCTTCCATTTCTTGAATTCCCTTAGGAGATACTAAGCCTCCACAAGTATGTTCCCACATGAGGTGCCACCTAGGAAAGGGTGATTGAACAGCTAGCAAACAATCCTGTTCAAAAAATTCTCCACTAGGACATGAGTTTGATGATTTAGTGAAACCCTACTTACTCTCAGAAAGCATTAAAGAGGGGACAGCAGAGGTTAAGTTTGATCTCGGTCTATCTATCCATTTTGTCTCTTCCCAATCACAGTTATATTCTCCTGCCTAGTGTAACCACTTGAATATAGGCAACCATTTTTTGTTTTGTTTTGTTGTGTTTTTTCAACTGGATGCCACCTCAGGACAGAAGGCAATCCTCTGAGAACAGTTGTAACAATCATGAATAATGGTTATCAGCAGTTCTGTTATATTCACATTTTATGCTGAATGTTTCCATGGGTTCTCTTCAATATCATTGTAAAATGCAGAAAGTCGATCATCATCTGACAGTGAAATTAGCTAATAACCTTTCCTAACAAAAGAAGGGGAGAAAGGGAAAGGAAATCTCTCTATGACGAACAGAATCTGGAAAATGCTATAATTATGTTCATGGTAATTATGCCCATGGTTTAAAAAGTGCAAGCAATTATGAGTTATGTTTATAGATGTAGAAGGTAACAATGCATGATATAAATTATATGCATGAAAAAAAAGAAATTATACACATGAGAAATGTGGGCATGAGCATGTGTGTGTGTGTTTCAATCCAATATTCCAGCCTTATTTCAACTGTACATTTGGGTCCGATATTTCTTTGCTTTTTTTTTTTACCTTATGAATCTATTAGAAATAAGTCCCTGATTAAAATAGTATAATCACAAACTTCAACATGATTGGCTGCTAAGTGCTCACATATCTGCTCTTCCCTTGAATCAAATATATATATGTATATGTAAATCTATAACAGAATAAATGCCATATATTTACTTATATATGTAATATGTAATGAATATATATTATGAAAATATATAATATATATTTATTTTCTATAGCTACAAGATCTAGAAAAGAAATTTGTTTTTCTATCCTGTCAGACAATTCTACCACAAAATAAGTCTAGGTCAGATAACATCAAAGGAATTCTCCATTCCGGAATCAATCCACAATTCATATGAAAGTCTGTCACAATAATGCAAGAAAAAAAAAGAGGAAAATGACATTAAAATGACTACATTCCTTGTTATTATTTTAAAAATTTTAAGAAGGATGAGAGCTAAGACTTGGGAAAGATCACCTTGGAAAGAAAGTATATCAAACGTGACTAGCAATGGACTTTTCTTTTATGAAGAATAATGGTTTAATGTTTAATTAATCTTATCCATTTCTGCATTTATGGGAAGGCAGAGAAGAGTCTGCTTTATAATGTGGAAAATTAAATATTAAAACCTTGGTGCCTACCAGACTTACATTTTCTTATTATGAATGGGCATTTTCACTTTCTGCGCACACAAAGAAAGAAACAGGAGACAGATGTAGTCACTTAGCTCTGCAGGAAAGGATTATTTCAGTGTATCTCTGATACCATCTTGCTATTAGAAACAAAACACATCAAAATGAATAAATGTTTAAAATCAAAACAACAACAAGAAGCAGAACTAGAAGACGACCATCATATATAATATTAAGCCTCAATTTTAAATGTAGTGAAGTAATTCATTAGTTTTTTTTTAATGTATGAATTATCTTAAAATTCATAGATCTAATACTCTAAAATGGTAGGTTGCTTACAGGATATAACATCCGTTTTCATGTTCTACGATGTATTTTGCAGTGAGAAAACTGACATATTTGTTAAAAAAATAAAATTTTGCCAGGTTAAAATGTAGAAATATCAATTGAGAACAACGAAAAGAAAGATCAGACACTTAAATGTTTAATTCAAATTGGGGCTTACTTACATTACTTGTAGTTTGGGCCAGATGATATATTTTGTAATTAAATATGGAGTTTCAACTTATATTTTAAACTATCATTTAGACCTCTGGTCTCCAATGTATTATATATCCCAAAACAGGAATTGTAGAAAGGGTCTAGGAAGTGTCCATAGCACAGGAGACCTACCTCTTTGGAGATGGATGCTAAATAAATTCATCTCCACTGATCATCAGAGATACTTTGCCTCTCTGTGACTGGTTTATTGCTCCTGGAAAATGGAATTTATTTGAAAGGAAAAGAAGGCACACTTCATGCACATTGCTCCTAAACTAAAAGGGTTAACATCTATGATTTAACATTGCAAATTCTTCCAATTTTTTGTGTGCATTACTGAACTTGTTGGCACCATGGTTACTAACCCTACAATTTGCACCTTCTAAGGTTAAACTAGGATAGAAAATATTACATTCACAAGATCTCGGTGATGTGATTTTTTTCCAATATTGCTTATGAGAAAGCATTAATAACAATTATGGGGTAATGTTGTAGAAAAATTTGGGGAAGTTCAGGGAGAATTTGGAAGATAAATAAAATCCAAAGAAACAAAGTGCATGCCTTATTTTCACACAACTTGTGGTTTCTACCTCAGTGATCACCTTCAACCACACAGTACAGTCTTGCTAGAGCAAGCTCCTATGAGACAGGAATCATAGGTATGAGAAACATGATTGCACTTAAAATAGACTCTGTAATGGCCTGCAGACCTCCACCCTTGTTCTGATAATAGAAGACCACCTTTCATTGAGAACTCACTGCTGCCCATTCACCTGGCCACACATTTGATTCTGTGATCTACCCCAAACCAGTCAAATGCCTACCTGGAATACCTGCTGCTATTATCGGGAAGGAGGTGTCCTCTTCTCACAGGGATTATAAACACAAGTGTCTAGTTCAGTTTAATTATCCATAAAATTGCTTTATGTACCTATAGCTATTACTTACATTTCAACTGGTAAGTTATACGGTAGTATAAGGGATCAGAAAGTTAGAAAATTAAAGTTGATTTTCTGATCAGGGGAAACGAAATTATGGATATTACTTCAGCCTCAGTTTTTGTTTCTTCCCTATTAGCAACCGATGCTTCCATTTAACCATGTTACTGTGCCTTCTCACCTCCAGGAATATATTTGAATTACTTGAAGCAAACTCCTCATTCTCCTCTCCTTTCATCTTCTAGTCCACAATTAAAAGGCTATACCTTTTAAGAAATTATTCCTGGGGCACCTGATGGCTGAGCCTGGGTGGCTCAGTGGGTTAAGTGTCCAATTTTTGACTTCAGTTCAGGTCATGATCTTACAGTTTGTGAGATCAAACCCTGCATCAGGCTCTGTGCTGACAGTACAGAGACTGCTTGGGACTCTCCCTCTCTCCCTCTCTCTCTGCCCCGCCCCCCCCGCCCATGTGCACTCACTCTCTCTCTCAAAATAAATAAACTTAAAAAAAAAAAAAAGAAATTGTTCCTGATTTCTCCAGGTAGAAATATCTTAGGGATTCACAATTGAGCTTACTTTCTGATACCTATGTAAACTGAAACTTTAGTTCAAAGACCTTCCATTTTCACCATGTTTAAATAATAACTTAATTAAGATATAGAAGGCATGTGTGTCAAATAGAAAGTATCACATAGATCACAACAATGACAGGTACAGCAAAAATTCAAAATAATTTTTAAAGGCTATAATAGTGGGTCAAAATCAACAACAGAGAACTTAGTAGTAATTCATGCCAAGGGCAGAACATAGCATTAAAAAAAGTGAGTTTAAACATATGACTACAGATATGGTTGACAAAGTATATGTGAGAAAGACTGAGGTTCTTAATGTATTAGACGGGGTCAATAAAATTCAAGAATTCAATACAAAATGTTTTGTTAGATGGAAAATACTCCTGATCCTTTTTTTCTACTTAAAACTCTGCATTCCTTAAGGCTGTACTCAGATGCAATTATATCCAGGAAATCTATCCTGAGTTCTTTATGTGTTTTCTGAGTGTCTACAATAATCATTTGGTGTACCAGAGCTTAAGATGACATCTTCTTGTAAGATATTTTAGTAATGCTTTTCAAAAGATGCATTCATGGATTGGGTACCTATGTAATGAACAATAACACTTCAAAAGTACTCTGCCACAGTCAGACCATACACGGCCAATTCTGTGCTCATATAAAATCTGCATATCAGATTTTCAAGCAAGAAATGCAAGATCTCAAAAATTAAAAAATAAACTTAATTTGGCATGTGACATCATGATCTATCTACAGTAGAAGAGGACCGTGATAAATTGCTTCAAAATTTTGATGGGTCTTAAGTTGGAGAAAAGTTCATCTACCCATTTTTTTCAGTGGATAGAAAGAGGAACAACAGATAAAAGTAGCAGAGAAGTGGATTTTATTTTATTTAAAAAATTTTTTTTCAGGATGAACCCATATTTTTAATGATTTTTTTTATTCCTTCACCTTTCCATGTAATTTTATTTCATTTCATTTTTCTATTTTATTTTATTTTATTTTATTTTATTTTAATCCAGGTAAGTTAACATATAGTGTAATAATGGTTTCAGTAGTAGAATTTAGTGATTCATCACTTAAATATAATACCCAGTGCTCATCCCAACAAGTGCCCTCCTTAATGCCCATCATTCATTTAGCCCATACCCCTGTCCAACACCCCTTCAGCAATCCTCAGTTTGTTCTCTGTATTTAAGAGTATCTTATGGTTTGCCTCCTTCTCTGTTTTTATCTTATTTTTACTTCCTTTCCACTCTGTTCACCTGTTTCGTTTCTCAAATTCCTCATATGAGTGAAATCATATGATATTTGTCTTTCTCTTACTGACTTATTTCACTTAACATAATACACTCTAGTTCCATCCATGTTGTTGCAAATGGAAAGATTTCATTCTTTTTGATCGCCAAGTAGTATTCTATTGTATATATGTACCACATCTTCTTTACTACTCATCAGTCAGTGGACATTTGGACCATTTCTGTAATTTGGCTATTGTTGATAATGCTGAGAAGTGGATTTTAGCTTGACGTAACTGAAAGCCCATAGTGAAATAAGCTACCTATAAAAATGATAAGTTATATATATATATCTGGATACACTTGCATAGAGGAATGACCTGCAAGGAATTCTGAATTGGAATTCTTACATTGCTTGGAAAGTTAGATTACATGCCTATAAGGTCTTCTTCAATTCCACAACTTTATAATATCATATCAAAACTCTATGTCATAACATTAGAGAAAAAGACAATCCTTTTTCATTAGTTTAGTGCTCTATAGAACCTTTGTCTACATCAAAGGGAGATAAAGGATTTGCCTAAGAGGAAAACTGGAACAAACCCAGGTTCCCTGGCAGGCAGTTTGAGCTTTATCTAAATGGCTGTATTACCTCTTCTTGTGTTGCTCACCCACAAATGAAAGGTTATAAAAAGACATCACTAAGAAAATATCTCAATAGTCAAGGTTAGATTCTCCATGCAGTAAATTAATCAAAACCAATGCTAGAAACAGTGACTGTTTCATAGATTAGTTTAGGAATACATGGAAATCTCATGCTCTTTTAAAAAGTCCACAGTGTGGGTAGTATGAGAAAGACTTCGACCTAATGATACCAGGGAATGGTCACAGTCAGAGAGGTGTCTTAAAAGATAATACCAATGAAAATATATTAAAGAAAGTCAGGGAGACTCCCATGCTTAAAAATTTGCATCAATAGCATTTTGATGATTTTAAAATATTTATGTCCAATAGTTATATTTTCATGTTGAGCAATTTAACTTCTAATAAAAATGATTTTTCTTCATAAAACCTAAGACAGTTTCCAAATATTTTCAAAGTCACTATGAAACCCAATGTTGACAAAAATATGCAATCTAAGAAACAAAAACCCTAATAGTTGTATCTTCTTCTTTTCCCATTTTCAAATAAGAAAGATCAGGATTCAGGAGAATTTAAAATTCAAAACACTCCCTGAGGTTCTTCGATATAGGTCATTTCATTTAGATAAAAACACAAACTTATAATAAGTGATATAAATCACCCTTTATCACAGAATTAGCTGTTTTAATAATCCTGAATAAGCCGTTCTTTTCAGCACTCTGATTCACCATGGTTCATATACGTGACCACCCCAAGGGAACCCGGAATCACTAGCCCTGGTGCTTAGGCAGCAGTAAGATGACCCTGGAGAATCAGAGTCACTGGAATTTTGCTCCCACTGCCAATTCTCTCTTGCTGCATTTGCCTCTAACGTATATGTGCTTCTTCATTTAAAACTTGTTTTTCCCGCCTTTCTTTATTTTTCTTTTGTTTTTGTTTTTCAAAAGCGCATTCTTCTGGAATACAGGGCCAAACTACAGGGTCGTTTCCTACTACAGTTCATCTGAAAATACTTCCAGAAAGCAGCATGTATAAACCTAGTAACACGCATGAGATAAACAAGCCATCTCTAAATACGCTCCAGGAATTTCTAAAACAATGTGAAAGTGGCATCTGGGTGAGACGGCAATTTAAACTTCTCAACTCTTCACTCAAATTTATGTTTAAAACTTCTTCAAACAACTGATCATGTAAAGAGGAAAAAAGGGGCGCCTGGGTGGCTCAGTTGGTTAAGCATCTGACTTCGGCTCAGGTCGTGATCTTGCAGTTTGTGGGTTCAAGCCCTGCGTTGGGCTGTGTGCTGACAGCTCAGAGCCTGGAGCCTGCTTCGGATTCTGTGTCTCCCTATCTCTCTGCCCCTCCTCTCTCATGCTCTCTCTCTTTCTCTTAAAAATAAATAACAAATTAAAAAAAAATTTAAAAAGAGGAAAAAATCATGTTGTGATTGTTGGTTATTATGCTGCAGAAACTGGAGAGAGGCTATAGTTATGAGGTAGCAATGTCATGTGAGGAATAAGAAATCTCCAGGCCCCTGTGTAATATGCATAGGTTTACAAAAATCATTCCTAGGTAGGAAAGATCACTGTTAACTATTATTGCTAATAATAATGCATTTCATTGACTCTAAGATGCCAACAATTATACAATGTATTATAATTCCATTTGCCATTAAAAATGTTATCAACTAGTTTTATGATAGCAAGATTACAAGATGCAGCAAAATCTCAGAAATATCACAATGTCTGTTGTGAATCGTTAAAATGTTAATATTTCTTCGTTTTTATTTTGTTTGGAGGTTTACGATGCCATACGTTAGGGTAGGGCAGAGGCATGTGGAGGTATCACAGGTAGCTCAAACTGGACATCTGGCTTCAGAGCCCAGTTTGGGAAAAATAATCTAATCTCCAGCTGCGCGTATCCAATTTATAGTTTCTATGTCTCCTTCCATGTTCCTTGCCACAGATCTCATTTTATAAGGAATATTTCCTTTCTTTCCCCCCCCTTTTTCCAATCTGTCTCACTTTAATTCACATAAAGCTTAAGGTTTTGTAAAATTATGAGGTAGAACATCTAACCAAATACCAGTACTTCCCTAGCCAAGGCAATGTCACAATAAGAACACAGGGGGGGCAGTGCTTAGGAGATACCAACAATAGTGGTTTACAAAGAGAGCTCTGAGGGGAGGTTGTACAATGAGAGCAGACAAGAGGGATTTGAAAATGCATGCAGTAAACTTGTCAGGAGTCAATGGGAAAAAAAAAAGTTGCAGAAAACACAAGTGGGAGAAATTATAGTACATTTGCAAAGTGGGGAGAGGTATTGGCCTATTTTCCCACCATACATTTTTTTTCTCTTCTTGGACAGTGGGAAAATAGGAGATCTGGTAGTGTTGACTGTAGTGAACTACACCATTCTCATATACAATAAGATTTTCTGTTCCTAAAAAACAAGAAAGGGCATCTCTGATGTGTCTGCTACAGTGCTCCTCAATTGCTATTCCTTCCTCTCCACCCATGCTGAATATCCTTAAACCCGAACTATAAGCGATGAGGTAGAGAATGAATCAATCCTTCACTGCAGCAGCTGGTCTTCTTAAGAGTACCTGTATTCAAGATGGCATCACAGCCAGGAGCTATAGTTGGTCTTCTGAGCTTGCTACATCATCTAGTGCTAAAGTAAAGCAGATTGGGAGGTATATTAAGTATATGTTTTGGGAATTTGATATGTTATATTTAATTTCACTCACTAGAAATGAGGGGTAACTAAACTGTCTATATAATGCTATAGTTTCAGATGAATAGCACTATCTAATCTCTTGAAACGGAGACTAAAGTTGCCATCTGAATCAATCACTTGGACTTTAATTTGACAATTTACAAAGTAGGTAATAATAACAGGAAAGAACAGTAAAGTATCTGTGGCTCCATTTTCTTTTTTCCCAAATTTTATGCAATGTGTCAGTAGAAGGCTCTGTCAAATGACTTATGGAAATTATTTATATTTATGTGCACTGGAATGTTATTGTGTTGCAACACAAGAAGCCATTGAGAAGAACTTCTCACTCACTCATTTTACTCAGTAAACATTTTATCACTGCCCATACAAGACCAGAAACTGATACACATAAGCCAAGTCATCTTCAGGTAATAATGTAAGGATGAAGACTAGCTGATAATCT
Organism: Acinonyx jubatus; assembly: GCF_027475565.1. Lineage (NCBI taxonomy): Eukaryota > Metazoa > Chordata > Mammalia > Carnivora > Felidae > Acinonyx > Acinonyx jubatus. The sequence goes on from NC_069380.1 coordinate 41,804,873, forward strand.
ATTTAAAGCAAATCTTGTCTATTGAAATCTACAACCATAAGCTCAATGAAAGCATGAGAGTATCTATCACTATTTCCTCAGTCTGCTTTATCAAGTGCAATTTTATAGGTCAAAACTTTGGGGTGATCTTCTTGCCTCCATCTGAGGGTGAAAATATAGCATGAATTATCTTTAGTGATAAAGAACAGTTACCAAAATAGAGATGACTCAACTTCTGCACAGTGAAGCTATGTGGTAATGGAAATTGGCTTTCAGCTGCTGTGACATGTAATTTTATAATACATTTTAGAACATTTAACCTATCCACATTTATTCAGCTATGTCTGCAATAGTGAGAGGTAGTGCTATTGTTACAGATTCTGCTAAAGCCACTTATGTGCTATTAATATACAAGAACAAAAAGGAGTTCTTTCTTCACTGGTGGTCTCTTCCAGCTATTTGAAAGGCTGCTCGGCCCAAAAATGTCATCAACCACAAGATTTATTTGTTTTTCTTTGCCCATAATCTATACATGGCTTTTACTAAAAATCAAAACTTTAAAAATGTCCAAAAGGGAGAGAAAATCTGTTCAATTCCACATCAAAAATATCTTAAAATTTGAAAGCTGAAAGGAATGCTCATAACCACTATGATTTCAGTCTTAATTTCAGTAGGTATGCATAAATTATACAGTAAAGAAAAAGGATATTTTCTATACAAGAGAGAGAGAGAGAGAGACAGAGAGGGAGACTGGGAAGATGTCCATTTTAGCCATTTAGCAATGGACTGTTGTTGGGAATGTAAATTGGTGCAGCCACTATGGAAAACAACACGGAAACGCCTCAAAAAATTGAGAATTGAAATATCATACCATCTAGCACTTTCACTTCTAGGTATTTATCCAAAGAAGACAAAAACACTAATTCAAAAAAAATATACACACTGTATGTTCATTATAACATTATTTACATTGTAGCTCAGTGGAAAATGATTGAACTTATCATATGAAGTAGCTTTAAATCCCATCTTTACTATTTTATTTTAAAGATTCTGAGCAAAGTATTCTGTCTTATTGAGACTTAGTATCCTTTCCTATAAAAAAGTTAAAAATAACATTCCCTTTTTATTGAGTTGTTGTGAGGACCTAATGATCTGGACTCTTCAGAATGTTTAGCGCATTTTCTGGCACCTCATAGGTACCCAATACATAGTGTCCATTATTTATGCAAGTTATGTAAATTTCATGATATGTTTAAGATATGATTATAATGGGTTGTGTGTTCATGTTTTATTTACAGACAGTCTGTTTCTTCTATTGATCTAAAGTATTGAATTCATGGTAATCTGTTAATGTATCATTGAAATAGCCTATACAAATCAGAGTGACTAAATACTTTGATCAAATCACAGAAAAAAAATTCTCCATGGAAACAAAATGGAACAGTTCTGGTTTAAAGGAAAATAATGTGAAAGGATATCAACAGTGTGTGTCTCCATGTGATCCAGGAAATGGATCTTCTACTGTGAGAATCCAAAGCATTAAGATAATACCTGTATCAGGCAGGAAATGATGCACCCCCTCCCCCCAGTTCTCAGAGACAAAACTCTAGTCCATGCCATCACATGTGTATCTTCTGCTGTCCTGACATCTGCCATGTCCTACTTTGCATAAGCCATGGTGGATTCCTGTCAAATCACCCAAGTAATAATATAACCATCTGAAACATTAACAGAAGACTCTTCTGACATAAGCTGTCACACTATGCGCAAATCAAGTTTGCTTATTAAAATAATTTAGTTTTTGTTCCGACTGTTCAACGTTGCCATTAGAACCTATGAGCAGTCTTATTGACTCTTCACTGCTATTAACAAGTCTTAATCGCTCAGAGATTCAGCACAGTAGGATATTGCAATCAGAGCAAATTCCCCATTTGATTCCAGCACAGAAGCTACCAATGAAACTAAGAGGGTGATAATACAAAATTCTCTAACTTCATCTCCTTTTCTTCCACTTCACTGTGAATAAAAATGAAACTATCATACAGACTTACTTGTAAGCTGTTATTTCTTAAATTTGCAGTGGCTATTAATATCCAGTATCACCAAGGATTTAACTATATCTAAAATGTTACCATTACTTTAAAATTAAAAGCATCCCAACAATCAGCAGTTTTGCTTTTCAAAGTATATGACTTGTACATCTGGTTACCCAATCCAGTCGAGAGGCAATCGTTGTAATAGGTTCAGGTTGCACCATAGCACGACATCTGCTCTACAGTACACAATCTGACTCTGGATAGGAACCCTTGAAATGGAGTAATTATGCTTTCATTAACTTCAGAACAATTCCCATCAGCTGATATTTGGTCGCAAATGACAAACAGTTAATAAGTAAGTTGTCTGGATTATTTTCAAGTGGTCTTTTCTGGTGTTTGGGGGTTACTTTGGTAACAAGATTGGGTGTTTTTCTTTACCAGAAGTACACTCCTCATAATGTCATTCCATCAGTTGATTTCTCTTTTGCTACTGGAAATGCTTTTTTCTACTCACTCCCCATTGCCTTATTTTTCAAAACAACAATATTCCTGGGGTTTAAAAAAGGGTTAAATCATAAAGGAACATGCTTGCTAGCATCAATGGTCACTGATTTATGATGAGTACTTTTGGTCAATTATTGTCTGAAAGACTAAATGTACCTCCTGGGTCCAGAACTTAGTCATACAAAGTGTCTGACTCACATTGCCAGAATTGACCATTAATTATGATGACCGCAGGTGGCCATCCATGTATATCTTAGCTTTTTCTGGAAAATGTGCAACATGAGAACTATTAGGGGTAAAAGTCCAGTGGTGAAAGAATAAGGAGAAAAATATTGCAAACTTGAAAGGCGCTTTAAAGTAGCTAATTCAACCTCTTTGATTTGGAAATCAGAAAACCTAGGGGAATAATCCTGACAAGCACATATATCTGGTATGTAGCTGCTTCAAGTCTAAGAACCAGTCCTCTCCCACTCTATGTTAGGTGTTGTCAACCCTGAGGGCACATTATAATTACCTTCAGTGCTTTTTAAAAATAAGAATTATTGATCCCCCTCCCCACAAAGTTTCTGATTTAATTGATCTGGGGCAGGGCCCAGAACTGGTGTTTCTTAAAAGCCCCCAGTTAATTCCAATATGTCTTCCCAACAATATCTATTTGTACCATCAGGAGAAGTGTTTCTCTTCTCTTAGGATCAGAAACAGTTCATTCTTATTTTGAGAAATGCATGCTCTGGACACTGAGGACCATGTGCAATACATTTCTCTTGTTGTCTTGGCTACCGGAATGCTTGGTGTGAAGTGTGCAGTGTCTGTATGGTCCTCCAGAACATACATTCTCTTCAGATTCAGTTTTAAGGCACTACACTTTCTTTCTTTGGCATTTTTTTTCCCTCACTGGTGTGTAATAACTGTTATTTTGCTGTTTTGTGTTTTGTTGGAAGCCACCTTTGAGGCATAACTTGGGACATCACAAAAGGTAAGGAACTGGTTCCCTAACTATGGATAAAATATAACACAAACATGTGCTTAAAAGCAGTGAGAGTCCTAAGTAAACTTTAGAATGGTTCTCTATCTATTACTTGGAATTCTGCAAACCCTTTAATATGGACAAAAATAAAAAGAGAAACAAGAGCACATATGCAATAGGAACAGCGGGCTAAGTGCTATGAGTGGGTGGGAAAAGGAGAAACAAAAATTGGAAAGCAGAAGGCATGGAAGTTGAGTGGTGGAAAGAGGGGAAGGGAAGCAAAATGATGGCCGGTGTTTGATTACAGGGAATAACCATGATCCTGAGTCTCACCAAATGATTGTACCAACTCCAGAATTCCTCTTTTTCTGGCAACATCATATGAAGTCCATCCTGCATCAGTAATTCTTGATTTGCAAAATGCCAGTACTTTTGGTGGCTGAAAGACTTGCCTCTCACCATTTATAAATATGGGGCTTACATTTTTATATGAAACAATTTTAGATGACCTTCTAAATACACTTTGGGTAAGAAAATATTGTGGTGGTATTGGTGACTGCTATTTTATGTTACCATCAGTAAAACAACAATTCTGATATGAAAGTCCGGGAAGATATATGTAAATATTAGAATGTGTTCATTTGAATCCAGAATGTGGACAATTAATCCTATTTCATCCCATTGTTTTGGTATTGTATGTTTTAAGGAAACTGAGCAGAATTAGACTTTTGTATGGTGTGGTAAATTTACAAGCACACCTTGTTTTATTGTGCTTTGCAGGAATTGGGTTTTTTTTTTACAAATTAAAGATTTGTGGCAACCTTGTGTTGAGCAAGTTTATTGGCACCATTTTTCCAACAGCAATTTCTCACTTTGTGTCCCTGTCACATTTTGGTAATTCTAGCGATATTTTAGACTTTTAAATAATTATCACATATTCATTATCAGTGATCAGTGATCTTTGATGTTAATATTATAGTTATTTTGGGGCCATGATGAACTGTGCCCATTTAAGACAACAAACTTAATCAGAAATGTTGTGTGTTCTGAGTAATCCACCAACCAGCTGTCCTTCTGTCTGTCTCCCTCTTCTCTCCTATTCCCTGAGATGCAACAATATTGAAATTAAGCCAGTTAATAACCCTACACTGGCCTCCAAGTGTTCGAGTGAAAGTGAGAGTCACATGACTCCACTTTAAATCAAAAGCTAGAAATGATTAGGCTTATAATGAGGAAGGTACCTTGAAAGCTGAGACAGCTTGAAAGATAGGCCTCTTGTGCCAGTTAGCCAAGCTGTGAATGCAAAGGAAAAGTTCTAGAAGGAAATGCGAAAGTGCTACTCTAGTGAACACATGAATGATAAGAGAGCAAAAAGCCTTATTGCTGATAAGAAAGTTTGAGTGGTCTGGGCAGAAGATAAAGCCAACCACAACATTCCCTTAAGCCAAAGCCTAACCCAGAGCAAAACCCAAACTCCTTTCAATTCTGTGAAGGCTGAGACAGATGAGGAAGCTGCAGAAGAGAGTTTGAAGTTAACGGAGGTTGGTTCATGAGATATAAGGAAAGAAGCCATCTCCATAACACAAAAGTGCAAGGAAAAGCAGCAAATGTTGAGGTAGAAGATGCAGCAAGTTATCCAGAAGATCTAAGATAATTAATGAGAGTAGCTATGCTAAACAACAGATTTTCGGTGTAGGTGAAACAACCTTCTATTGGAAAAAGATGCTATGTAGGACTTTCATAGCTAGAGAAAAGTCAGTGCTTGGCATCAAAAGCTCAAATGAAGGACAGTCTGACTCTCTCGTTGGGGGCGAATGCAGCTGGTGACTTGAAGTTGAAGCCAATGCTCATTGACCATTTCAGAAGTCCTAGGGTCTTGAAGAATTATGCTAAATCTACTCTGCCTGTGCTCTATAAATGGAATAAAGCCTAGATGGTAGCCAATCTGTTTACAGCATGGTTTCCTGAATATTTTAAGCCCACTGTTGAAACCTACCCTTCAGAAAAACGTATTCTTTTCAAAATATTACTCCTAATTGACAATGCACCTGGTCATGTGACAGCTCTGATGGAGATATACAATGAGATTAATATTTTTATGCCTGCTAACACAGCAATGCATTCTGCAGCCCATGAATCAAGTAGTAATATCCAAGTCTTATTATTTAAGAAATATATCTTATAAGGCTATTGCTGCCATAGACAGTGATTCCTCTGATGAATCTGAGCAGAGTAAATTGAAAATCTTCTGGAAAGGATTCACCATTCTAGATGCCATTAGGAACATTTGTGATTCATGGGAAAAGGTCAACATATCAACATTAACAGGAGTTTGGCAGAAGTTGATTCCAACCCTCATGGGTGACTTTGACAGTGTTAATATTTCAGTAGAGGAAGTACCTGCAGATGTGGTAGAAATAGCAAGAGAACCAGAAGTAGAGCCTGAAGATGTGACTGAATTTCTGCAGTCTCATGATAAAATTGTAATGCATAAGGAATTGCTTTTTATGGATGAGGAAAGAAATGGCTTCTTGAGATGGAATCTACTTCTGGTGAAGAGGCTGTGAAGATTGTTGAAATGACAAGAAAGGATTTAGAATATTACAAAAACTTAGTTGATAAATCATTGGCACCATTTGAGAGGCCTGACTACAATTTTAACTTAAAAAATTTTTTTAAATATTTATTTTTGAGAGAGAGAGAGAGAGAGAGAGAGAAAATGAGTTGGGGAGGAGCAGAGAGAGAAGGAGACACAAAATCTAAAGCAGGCTCCAGGCTCTGGGCTGTCAGCACAGAGCCCAGGGCCCAAGCCCACCAACTGTGAGATCATGACCTGAGCTGAAGTCAAGATGTTTAACTGACTGAGACACCCAGGTGCCCCTGCTCCAATTTTGAAAGAAGGTCTACTGTAAGTAAAACCCTATCAAACAGTATTGCATGCTACAGAGAAAGTGTTCACAAAAGGGAGAGTTAATTGCTGCAGCAAACTTCATCGTCTTACTTGAAGAAATTGACACAGTCACCTCAACCTTCAGCAACCACCACCCTGACCAGTTAGAAGCCATCAACACTGAGGTAAGATTGTGATTTGCTAAACCACAAAAAGATTGTGATTTGCTAAAAGCTCAAATGATGGTCAGCATTTTTTAGTGATAGTGATAGTATATTTTTAAATTCAGGAATGTACATTTTTTCAGATATAATGCTAAACTTAATAGACTGCGGTATAATGTAAGCATAACTTTTATATGCACTGGGAAACCAAAAAATTTATTTGACTCACTTTACCGAAGTATTTGCTTTATTGTAATGATCTAGAACTAAACCTGCAATACCTCCAAGGTATCCTTATATAAGTTTTAATAAACTTTTATATAGTTCCATTTATCAACATTAATTGTCTCAGTTAAGATCTTACATTGATTCAACATGGAAATAAAATAGCTCTGCATCAAAGCCCTAGAAAAATGGCTCAAATTGATTCTAATAAAAGGCTGTTGTTTTAACTATTATGGCTTATAATTCATTTTGATTTTGTGGCTTTTAAATCAGCAACAGTTTCAAGGGCCTCATTCATATCTGATGTTTGAATTTCAAATGGAAATAAAGATGGTAACCTAGTTCACTACTTTCTACCTAGCAATTAAGAGTGTTTGGCACATAACATGTGCTCAAGAAAATGTTACAGAATGCACAAAGATTAGCTTTGAGAGCACCAAGTGATATTAAGGAAAGGGAAAATGAAAACATTAAGAGAATAAATAAGTACAATGAGTACTAGCATATTTGAATTGGGTTTCTGACATTGAAATCCTGGCAAAATTTAGAAATAACATTTAGATTTTATGAAAGTAAATAAAATGAGAAAACAGGCATTGAAGATTTAGGCTTATTTTCCATAAATATATATTATATGTATCAAAACAAATTATCTCATCAAATACATCATTAGTATCACATATAGCAACAGACTAGATTATAATTGTTAAGAACTCATTTTTACTCAATTTTACTCTTTTATATTTTCTCAAAAATATCTTCAGTTGAACTTTACCAACCATCCGATGAGGTAGACATAGGATTTAATGTTAAGGACCCTAAGATTTAGAATTAGGAAGTCTTATGCTTAAAGTTTGTTCTGCTCCGGTTTGGGGTTTTGTACAATGCTCCTTTCTCCTAATTATTGTAAAAGTGATTTTCATCACACTGACCTCATAATGCAGATGTTTATAAAATATAAATACATCGAATATAAATACACTTAGCATAAAATATAAATACAACTAACATAAATAAAGGCTCTAGCACAAAATAAAAGACAGCTGTAGCATCGGAACCAAAAAAAGTAGAAGAGGTCTCTGAGAAGCTGTTCCTTACAGGTTTAGAAAAATCACAAAAGTTCTGCTGGCTAGACAGAATAGCAGGCCGAACTCTAGGGGAATGAGTCAAGGGGAAAGGTATACCGTCACATACATGTAGCCTCCCCAGTGATGCAAGCTTCCAACTGAAGTCCTGTTCAATTCAAACTCCTCTAAAACTATCATGGCTGTTACATGCTCAGGCAGACTGTGAGCGGGGGGAACTGAAGAGAAAATGCACCCTGATGTTTAGTGCATCATCAGCATTATGTATGTGTATATTTTGGGAGAATGAACCCTGTCAGGGAACACACTTCCCATTTCTTCTCCCGAGAAAACGGGTCCTATATCCCCCTAAAAGGCAATAATAGTAACTATCATGGAAGAACTCCCTTTGGCCTAAGAAAAGCAAAAAGGGCGCATTTTAGGAGCTTTCCAACAAAAAAATGTGTAAAGAGGAAATCCAAATAGAACTCTTTAGAGTGACATTTCTCAATCTTCATTTTAGCACACAATTTCCAAAAGAGATGTTTTAATTTGCTTTAAAGATAGTGAGCTTATTCTGTCAGGAAACAAGAAGAAAATGTTTTAAAATGAAAGACAGTGTGCTACAACATTGTAAAACTTGTAACACTTTCTTAGGAACAATGATCCTTGTTTTTCATCCTCATTAACAGTGTTCATAGGAGAAGAAGAGCCTTGCCATATATATCTTACTGTTGGTGTTGTTGTTACTAAAGAAAATACAGTCTGGATAATGAACCAGTGTCTTTTCATCTTGAACCACCTAGGTTAATTAGTGAAGCATTCATACAATTTATAAAATATTCATACTAAGAAATATCTATAGTTCTGGGAACACGCACACATATTAAATGTGTAAAACATTAGGCACTTGCTATATAGCAAACTGACACTGAAGGAGTAAAAATGTCAAGGATCCCAAATCCCTATGTGAACGACTTTTATCATTCACTGTAAAAGAATGCTAATAGAGTGTCCAGAGAATACCTTTGTATATCAGATCCAATGTTCCTTGTGATTCATTCCACTTACATTTTAAAGCTGTTGATAGAAGGTGAGTATGGGATGCATCAGGGAGAAAACATGCAGAGGACATGCAAATGTTCTGCAACTCACTTTGTACTTGCCTTACACAAAAATGAGATGACATAGGAAATACTATCTCAGTGGTCACATTCTTTCAAATTAAAACCTCTCGTGTTTGTCAATTATTTAAATCCCACCTGTCCCTTGCTTGACCCCTTGAATTCCTAAAAAAAAAAGTTCCTCTAGACACTAAATGACTACTTTACAAGTGTATCCATAGATTTATTTTCTTAAGCTTATTTATTTACTTTGGAGAGAGAGAGCAGGCACAGGTGCACAAGGAGGAGAAAGGCAGAGACAGAGGGAGAAAGAGAATCCCAAGCAGGCTCCATGCTGTCAGCACTGAGCCAAAATCAAGAGTCAGACGCTTTACTGACTGAACCACCCAGCCACCCCAGGATGTCCATAGATTTAATTGTGAGGTGGGTGTGTTCACAGATTTTCAGATTCTGCATCTTTGGTGTTTGACATAAAAACAACAAAGAAATGAAAGTTCTGTTAAATCAGACATTCATTAGTCTCCCTAACTGCCTTTAAAGGGAAAATCTATTATGTGCCATTGCACAATGAAATGAAGATACTGAAAAAAAAATATCCACTCCAACATGTATTGATGACTGCCCAAAGCATTCTTTGGAGGACTGTCTAAATATTAGCAGCAAACACCAAAGAAATAGAATTCTTCAAGAACTCATGGTTTGATCTGAACAAGATACTTATAAATGAAGTATCTCTCTATTAAGATTCTTAGGCTGCTTCCAAGTGTTCTGAATTAATTATTTTTACCTTGTCAAATTTTTTTGTTCTTCCTTTTGCATACATGATAGGAATGTTGAGGGATTTTTAGGTACCTCATTTAGTACCAGAGAAGTTCAACAGTCTTAATGAAGACAAAATAATGATTTCTCAATAACAAGTAGAGATCCTTCATGCCTGATAGGAAAGGATATCTTATCCTATTAAATTATCATCCACTATAGTATAGTTTATACCATAGGTTTTATGGTATAAAATTGTAGACTACACAAAGAAAACCTTTTGAAGTTTCAGTCATATATTCAGATGTGCATGTCATAACTTTTCAAATCCAGAAATAAGTAACAGGAATCTTTTATGGATAAAGACTAAGAGAAGCATTAATGCAAAGTAGTCCAGTTCAAAGTCAAATTACTACATGATGGTTACTGTACTATTTTTTATAGGATATAAAAAATTATACTATTTTAATGAATGAAAAGTCTCCCTAAAGTGTTTAGAAAGTCACTTCAATGACATTTCTCAACTTCAGAAGAGAAGATATATCTGTCAATAAAATGACACCAAAATCATATTTTATAAGGGTTTTAGATTAACACGTGCTTTTGAAGGATGACATTATAGGATCTTAATATCTATAATCAGAAAGTCTTTTGCTCTTAACTTGCAAGGCAATAAGTTTAAGAATTAATTTTGTCTGCTATAAAGCTGGCTTGCCTTTAATCTTCAGATTTAATAGGTCTCTTTTCACTGAATGTTTTAGGCAGGTAATTGAGGAAATAGTCCACGTTCCCTTTCAGTCAACATAAAATGACATTGAAATGTCTTCAAATGTTTCCAGGAAATTCATGCTAAACAGTCTCTGTTATATTTGATATTGAGTAACAGCAGAAATCCCTGTATCTAACAAAGCCTTTCCTATGATTGTATGTAATGAAGCCACGTGCTCGTGATAACTTACTTTACTCATTAAGATGTTGCAAAACTAAGCAGGCATAAAATGCATATAAATTAATGTGTGGACATGTGATGATGTATACAATGGAGGATATCACACATGCCATATGTTCTTTCCTCCAAATGAAATTTCCAGTGTAATTTCGAAGCCAGATTCCTAAAAAGAAACCAAAACAAGATAAAACAAACAAACTAACCAGAATGATTGTCCTTGGTTTGCTCTGATGGACATCTTGATTCAGGCTTTCTGCCATTATTTATGTCAATGGAAATCTTGAAAAATCATCTGCTCAGTAAATTTTGTAAAGTGCACAAAAAATATGCATGGAACATCGGAAACCGGCAAATGACCCTTTCCAAAATAGATCCTTCCAGGAATCTTTGAGACTGTTCACATTTAGAAGCGGCAGTGGTTGCATTAAGGACTTATGAAAGGGTTCCAATTCTGAAATGCTTTCAATGCTTGTGGATAACTGGCAACTTCTTTCTCTTTTATTAAAAGTACTCTGCCAGAAAAGCCTTCTTCAGTCAAAACAAACTTCCATTTAAGAGCAGTTTTTTTTTTCTAAACATTTTCATAAAGTAAATAGTGAAGCAGCTTTTTCTCTTCTCCTGTCCTTTTTTTTTTTTTTTTTTTTTTTTTTTTGTTCTGTTAGGAAGTGAGATTTTTGTTTGGCGAGGAACAACTGTGATTTGAGCTTTCTTTTTTAAGTTTAGTTATTCTTTCAAGGTTCTGAATTTTCTTATATAGGTGCCCAGAGGCAAGTAGAAGCATTTTTATACATACAAAGTAGATAAGCAATGTAGGAAAGATGCTCTAATGGACCGTTTCTCTGCTCCCCTCATCTAGCCTACAGCATTTTATCTGTTCTGCAAGTATTACAGTTCATCTGAAAAGACATCTTTTACCATTGTTTTTAGACTTAGCATTCTTTTTGTTTTCAATTTCTTATTTTCAACAGCTGAAAATTGGATGCTTAAACTTTCTCATCAGCTCTTCATCTTTTGAATGAGAAATGATCATTTTTGGAAAGATAAAGTGGCTTTACCTTTGCAATTATTTAAATCTACTTATGGTATTTTTTTTTTAACAGTACAGGTGGGAGTGGGATAGGAGGAAAGAGTGAGAAGTAGTCTGCATCACACATAGAAGGCCATGATGTGTATTCACTAGGAAAGCAAAATAACGTGCTGTTTGGTCACATCTAACCACACACTGAACTGTTGTTGGAGGGAAAATATACTTGTCTCACTTTAAAGTGACCTCTTTGGCTAATGTTCACAGCTGTGTTAATGAGCTTAAAGAGGGTACCGTATTCACTTTTGTTGTTGTTGGTAAGTTTATTTATTTTCAGACAGAGAGAAAGAAAGAATGAGTGGTAGAGAGGCAGAGAGGGAGAGAGAGAGAGGGAGAGAGAGAGAGAATCCCAAGCAGTTTGCATTGTCAGCACAGAGCCGGATACAGGGCTCAAACTCAGGAACTGTGAGATCATGACTGGAGCCAAAACCAAGAGCTGGACACTTAACCGACTGAGCCACCCAGGCGCCCCTGTTGTTGTTGTTTTTAACCTAAAGGAATAACAACTGAGATGGAATGATTTTCAAAGAAGGCAAGGACATTTGGGGACTGCTCCACAACAGCAACCTTTTCAAATAGCCAAATCGTTTCCTTCTATTTCAGGGACACATTTACAAGCAGAGACTACTGTTCATTTTTTTTGCCCCCATTAGGTATTAGAAAATGCCTTCACAGATGAATTGCTAAGAAAGAGCTGGGGTCCGGGCCAGTTCTCTTGCATTTTTGGTCTGTAAACTCACTGTCGTAGTATTCCATTCTTCTCCAACAGGCTCCATCCTTCCCAGTAAAGGGGCATGATGTACATGCAGGATAAAACTATCATCTCCTTAAACAAATGTCCTTTTCAAAAGTATGATATAAAGCAGACCTAGAAAGTCTGCTGCTATAATGATTTCATGTTTTGCTGATCCTGGTCTTTTCTTCTGAAAGGCTTTTTAGTGGTCCCCAGTGAAAAGTTGAGATCAGCATTTAAATGCGGGTCTATCTTTTTAACATACTTTAAGTCCTCAGAAGTCACTAAGTCTCAGTGGCTTTGAGAATTTATAAGCATATCTAGGATGTTAAGAATACCTTCCATGTCTTTTTTTTTCCTCCTGCAAAATTACATTAATTGGAATTTGTATTTTTTCTTCCCCTTTGTGATTTGAAGGAAACATACTACAGAATAAAATTTGTTCAAGACCATTTCTATGTGTGAAGCAGCTATCCCCAGACAGTTAGGGACCAATTATAGGAGTTTCCTCTATTCTTTGGATTTTTACAGCTGATGTACACTACTTCCTCTCCCAGGTAACAGCAGCATGCACTTGTGCAATGAGACACAGAAAAGAAAAAAAAAAAAGGAAAAAGTAATTATGTCGTTCCTTGTTACGTGCAATAACCAGCATTTGGTTAGGATGCTTGTATGAGTTTTAATTTTAAGTGAAAAGATTAAGGCAAAAGAAACCAACATTCTCTTTAAAATTACCACTTTTCTGAATCAATCAACATATTCATTTGCATGTAAAACTTGGCATTTTGTGCTTCAGTCATATTTTTCTTACAGGTCCTTTGAAGTCCTTCTCTACATTCTTTACTTGTCATAAAGACATTTTTATTTACCATTAAAAGCCCAAGAAAAATTGATCAAGGCCCGGAGGTTTCATGTTCTTAAAGGCTTGAGTTTACATGTTAAATTGCAAAAATACAGCTACTGAAAACTATCCAGGGATGAATGTAATAAATAGACAAGTTCCTTTGATCTTCAAAAATGTATTATGTGAAGTTTTTCATTCCTAGGATAGAAAACTATCCCATGATCTTGTCAGTTCTAATCAAGCATGGAATCATCCAATGAAACAAACTTTTACTGAGCATCTACTACAGGACTACAACTAGGATGAAGCAAGGGAGGTGCCATGGTTCCCCCCACACCCCCCGCTCCCAGGGTGGTACTCAAACCTGAACACCCAAGTCTCTGCCCTAATCTACTCCAACCCCAATAACCCTGTGACTCTATTTATGAAGCAATCAGGTGCCAAGAGTGTTACTAGATCTTTTGAAGTAATATTAACGGAGTAATTATGTGGGAAAGTGCTAAAATAGAGATCTTTCCTCCTAGAACTTGTGATCCTTCAAAGGCTACCTTCATACTATCGATATGAAGACAGCAAGCATAGTGGAACAAGGACACGTGCGCCCACTGCTTGCTCCTAAGAGGGGGTTCTGCTTCTTCCCCCTAGTTCTGTTGTATCAAACATGCTATTTTTAATGTTTCTAAGTCTCATTTTCATTTTATTTGTGAAAGGTGTACAATAGTGCTAGCTTTACAGATGTGATGATAATTCAATGAGATAATCTTTCAAGCATGGTGCCCATGTTCTTGTGGTCATCATCACTTTTACAAGAAAGTAAAGGAACAAACCTGAACAAACATCCACTTTCATAAACAACAAAGTAACATTACAGGGAAAATCAAACTATAAATATTAATAGCTATGAGTTTTTATTTGACTTTTTGGGATTACTTATTAACCTAAACTCACAAGGAAATTGCAATTTCCATTTCCATGAAGAAAAACTACTTTAAAATCTTATTACTTAATAGTTAACTAATTAACAGTCTATTTTCTAATATTAACTTGAAAATAATCTAAGATTATTAACTTTAAAACTAGACAATGGCAGTAGTAAAATTACATTTGTATAGAGTTTTAAAAACTCTGCTTTTAGCTAGAGAATTTCACACAAATTATTGTATTTAATCCTTACAAACACTGGGATGTATTTTTATCCCCATTTTATGGATAAAGAACCTAAGACTCAAGGTTACGGAACTTCTTACTGGCAGGAATATCTGACATTCACCTTTAATGACAAAATTCTGAAAATAAATGCTTATAAGGGTCATAGGTAGGGAGGAATATTTTCAGTCCTTATTTTAATGATAAAACATAATTTTAGTTTTAATCAAAACAAAAATTCTAAAGCATTGCTTTCCATAAGTCCAAAAAATCATAACTAATAGAGATTGTTACACTTATTAAGCCATATATTGACTGCATTGACAAGTAAAATGAACACGTAATGAAGATAACTTGAACAAATGTTACCAAGAAATATAATCACTGGTTTCTTATTTCTTTCAATGGCCCCACGTTACTCCCCCACCCTTGGTTTTGCTAAATCAATAAGTATAATTTATTTAACTCATGTGATTCTTAACCACAATACACCAAAATAAGTGCCTGTAATTATATCAGGGAGTGAGAATAACGATTTGCAAATAAGTAGAAAACCATTTACAGTTAATGCATACTTGTTGTTAACTTACCAAAAAAAAAAAAAAAAAAAAAACACTGGAAAATCAGAGAAACTAGAACTCGCCCTTTGCAACCACAGGCATTCACACGCCCGACAATAACTCTAGGAAGACTGTATCTTTCCATGGCACAACTATTTGCAACAAGAGTTAGTAACTAATCCCTTTTAATCCAACCTACCTGCTACACTAGCTTAGCCTTATCTCACCAATTTTAATTGTGACTCTCCTCTTCCCAAGACCTTCCAGTTACTCTCCACTGTCCACTGCATAAATAAAACTTTATCTATGGAAAAAACTGAATTCGACATTCCCCATATAGGACTTATGCTGTACACGGCCTTGTCTTCTTCTTTTACCTATTTTAACCCAGAAAAGTTCTCCATTTTTTAAAAATCCAGTGAAATGCTCATCCTCTTCTTGAGGCCTCTTCTCTTTGGCCTTTCTACTCAAAATTATCCCATCCACGAGTATCAAAGTCTCCTGGTTTCTATCACATTTGTGGGTTTTAGCTCTGTACTATCTTGAAATAGGTCCATTTATTATTGTGTGTTCTGTTACTAGAGACAAACTTCTGGTAAGTAAGACAGAATCTTTTTTCACGTTTATATTCCTCCACTGCAGCTTAATACAACACTGTGCATGAAGCAGGTGACCAAAAAAATATTGAAGAAAAAAATAACATTTCTTCTTCTTTAGGGATATTAATATTTAATGTAGTGAGGGAACATGAGCGTATTTCCTAACTCCCTTGCCATTTCTCCTTATGGGTTGCTGGATGTGGGTGTATGTGTCTGAGCAATGCATGGGGAATGGGGTCAGTTTTTCCTGGTAAATCAATAGCTGTAACTTCTTTGATGACTGGTTTGAAAGAAATGGGCATGATTCCGACTTGGGTAGGAAATCTAAGAGAAAGCACTGCATTCTAAAATCCTATAATGTTAGAACTGGAAGACCTCATCTGATCCAAGGACCTCATTTCATACGGCAACTAACAATGGGGAATACTTCCCTTTTAGAAGCTGGGAAAGCTTTTTGCTCAATATTTAGAGGAAGAAAAAAAATGATCACTAGAGGAAGAAAAGAAACCTTATCAATCGATCAAACTGAGACAAATCATAATCAGGAGAAAAATGTCATTAAGCTCAGGGACTTTAGGCGTTTAAGGCCTTGTAAAGACCTCAGAAAGTAACAGCCAGTAGAGCTGAAGGAATATCTCCACTCAATTCTGGACCACACTCTTTTTTAAGGCATCATGGCTCAGGTACACCCAGGGTTCCCATATCATCATTGTGCCTAAAGAGATAATTATTTTATTTATTTATTTATTTATTTATTTATTTATTTATTTATTTAATTTTAGGGAGAGAGAATGCATGCTAGTTAAGGAGAGAGACAGGGGGAGAGAGAGAATCTTAAGCAGACTCCATACTCAGTGCACAGCCTAATGTGGGGCCTGATCCCACCACCCTGGGATTATGACTTGAGCTGAAATCAAGAGTCAGACACTCAACCAACTGAGCCACTCAGGAACCCCTAAAGAACTAATTCTTCTGTTGCAAGATGATGCAAATGAATTAAAAGATTCTTAAAAATATTTTTTTACCTCTTGGGGCACTTGGGTGGTGCAGTCGGTTAAGCATCTGACTTCGGCTCAGGTCGTGATCTCACGGTTCATGAGTTTGAGCCCCGCATGAGGCTCTTTGCTGGCAGCTCAGAGCCTGGAGCCTGCTTCGATTCTGTGTCTCTCTCTCTCTGCCCCTCCATCACTCATTATCTGTCTCTTTCTGTCTCTCTCTCTCTCTCTCTCTCAAAATAAATATTTATATATATATATATATATATATATATATATATATATATTCACTTCTTAAAACACTCATCCGAATTATAGAAGAGAAATTGCAATGTTTCACAAGTTCCCTCAAATTTCATCTTCTCATAAGTAAAGAACTTATAAGACCTTTCTGTGTTGTACTTGCTTCAGGAATTATGTTTTACATTAAATAAAAGCACAAACTGCCTTTTGAAGTCAGACCATTCCATACCCCACAAGAAACCTGTATGCTTTACTGTTGATAGGAGGCAGAACTCTGCCAAACCGTGAACTAATGAATTAGAATTTGGCAGCACTCCATGCCGGACACAATTTAGTTCAAATTTATGAAATCTACTGCTTCCGGAAATCCACTTGTGCCTAAGGCCTCTCTGTACCTTTCAGAGTAAAAAGCATGACATTGCTAGACTTCTGGTTTTACCTTATTGATGAAGAAAGAATTATGAACAACATATGTTTTCTAACTTAAATCTCTAAGCATTTCTTCAATTTTTCAACAACAACGGTAAATCAGTTGAAATCAGCATCTCTTTGGGTAGATGATAACAGAATATTTCTAAATCTCTTATTAAATCCCCTTAGACATGATAGGCTTAAGCATCTCAAGAAAATTTCTGCTGCCACAAAATGATTGATGCCCTTTTGGAAAGGAAGAAATATTAGCTTTGTTCAAAGGCATGTTGTCTTGTGTTTTTACTCTTAAAACAAAAACAGCACCTTTTTTTCTTTTTTCCCCAAGCAAGATGAAAAATAAAACCTTCTATCAATCAATGAGAAAAAGAAATATCATTAATGCTACTTTAAAACTCACTTTCTTTGGGGAAACCTCCTTCAAAATTATACTCCAGAAATAAGAACGAGGAAGATGAGAGAGTGTTACATCTTAAATACCTAGAAAGAATAAATCTAGGATGCTAATTGGAGGACTGAGGCTCAGATCTCAATGAAGCAGTGCCTTCTGTCAAAATGCATATATGATTACTTCTCTTCTTACTGAATTGGAAGAGGTTAGCTACTGCCCCGGGCCCCCACATCTCCGTGTGGCATTCCAGATACTTCCCCAACTAACCCTAATCAGTGCCACCTTGACCTTCCCTGTGCCTCTTTCTCACCTCTAGGCTTTATGGCCATGCCATCCTCTCCTCTTATCTTGTGTGCCCAGGGGTACCTTCATGGCCCTATGACCCAGGTCAAGCTCCTCTTTCTAATCTTGTCTAACAGAGCGACTTGTCCTTCCCACAATATATTTTTTAAACTTACAGCACTTCTCACAACATACTTAACTTGTTTAAATGTGCTCTCTATTTGTAAAATTGTGAGCTGTATGAGCTTCTCACCTAAGAAAGCTGTGTCATTTTCATCCTTGCATACTTTGACATGCCTTACATATTTACGGTATTCCACAGATGTTGATGAAAACAACAACAACAACAACAACAACAAACAAAACTTTAATGTCTATCCTTTTGCTTTCACTCTGGTTTCTTATCTATAGTTACTGGAGATTTACCATTTGCTGAAAGAACACACTTACAGTATAATAGGCACTGATGAAAAATTTAGTTCACCCTGAAATAACTAAATCGCCAAGGGAAATCATTTTGTATGAATGACAAAAGCAATAGCAGTCTCATTTGGCCTTGTGACCTTAGAATTAAAGACACACAATAAACACACACATATACTTGGGCATCTCGCTCAAGGCATATATTGTTTCATGCAACTAATTTCAAAAGAACTGGTACATTGGATTGAAACAAATGTAAGGAAGGAGAGAATAAAAATAAACAAACTTACAATGACAGAAAGTTCTCCTCCTGTAAGATGTAAAAAGTAAATGTATAAAATAATCCACTTCCAGTTTAGAATACGCAAGGGATACTACCTTGTTTTGGTAACTTATGCTGTATTAAGAAATGTTATCCCATAATGATTTCTTTTTACCTGATTTTCATCGCATTCTCTTAATGTGTGTCTTCTGTCAAAGGGATTTTACTTTCCATACACATGATTTTCAGTTTTGTATTTTGGCATCCTATCTCGGTGTATTAGATATTTCACAGTGTCTCACCAACTTGCCTCTTAAAACTTGTATCGGTTATTTTTCAGAAGCAAACTAAAACTGTCTGGAACCGAATGCAATAGGCCAGCAGGCTCAAGTAATTCCAGCATCACTTCTAAATCTCTCAAAACGTTTTCAGAGATAGTTCAATGCTTCCGGCTTGTCTAATTCTTTTAAAACCTGTTATAAGGTTTTGGTTAAGTGATTGCTGGATATTATTGTATCAGAGGCTAGAGTGTTACATTAAGTGTGGGAAGATTTCCAAATGGGAAAGAGAGAGGTGTAGAAAACAAATTTTATTTACATGGAAATTGGATTATAACCTTCATCATAATTACCAAATGTATAGAAAGCAAATATTCTTGTATTTTTTATAACAATGGAGCATACCCTAGATGCATGATGTCTTCCATTAGGTGATTTTATTTTTAAGCCCTCTTGTCTCAACTCCCAGAGGCAGTCTCCTTTTTCCTTCTGTATTTGCTAAGGAATTACTCACTGTTGACAGAAGCTAGATACCCTAAAGGAAATATCCAGAATACTAAGAACTGTACGAAGAGGAGTAAAACATTGGACTCACTCTGAAATAACCAACAAAAGAAGCTGTTTTGTGGGAATAAAAAAAGGCAAGATCAAACTCATCTGCCTTTAGGTTTCTGAATTCTATCAATAACTAAGAATCCAAGTCAAATACTAATATGAATGGCAACGTATGACTGTTTCAGAGCTTTTCAGCTTGTTCTGACTGCTTAGAGCATCTACTTCCCTGATTTTCTTCTGGCTGGCCAATTTCATCCTTCAAGCCTCAGCTCAAATACCATATCATTAAGGAGACGAGCCCATATAATATATCGTTCCTCTCAATCTCTAACACATTTCCTCAGATTATTTAACATTACCTGATATTACTTTTTATTTATTTCCTTCTTTGCTTTATAAAAGAAGTTCCTAATCTTTCATTTTATCCCCTGTACCCTTGGTGCCTACATCATGCCTGACATATATAGAATATTAACTGACTGAGGAAACACCCACCTTTATGGGTATTAATAGATCTTAATTGCACCGTACCTGTTTGTATTTATTCCTGCCCTGACACTGTGTGTGTATTATGTATGTGTGTGTACATGTTTATATTTAAATTTATATTTATATTTATATATCACCTGGACCACATCACTCTCTGGATTTATGCAATTTAAAAATCTCCTCTACTAAACTATGAACTTCTTGACAGCTGGGTTTTCTTTTATTTGTTTTTGAAATATGCATGTTTCAAAGACCTAGATACACAAAGTGCTCAAGTAATATATTTTTTAAATTTTTTTAATGTTTATTCATTTTTGAGAGAGACACAGACAGACAGAGCATGGCCAGGGAAGGGGCAGAGAGAGAAGGAGACACACAATCTGAAGCAGGCTCCAGGCTCTGATCCGTCAGCACAGAGCCCGATGCAGGGCTCAAATTCATGAACCGTGAGATCATGACCTGAGCCAAAGTCCGACATTTAACTGACTGAGCCACCCACGTGCCCCTCAAGTAATATTTTTTAAACGAATGAATGTAAATTACATTAACGGCAAGTTTAAGAACGATGATTTCTTCTTTACCCAGAAGCTTAAAAAATGTTCAGTTTTCTAAAGTCTCTGAGATGGCATCTATATGATTATAGCACTGGCCTGCACTGTGAGAAAACTCTACTGACCCCCAAGCCCATGCAAGATCATGCAAAAGTGTTTATAATTCCAAACAATCTCTTTTATTGAATAGAAATTGGATAGGAAATAAAACACACCATGTGAGATAATGAAATAGTAGTATAATTATGAATGTGGTCTGTTTTTCAGTGATAATACATATTAAAGATATTTCTCTGGTGATCAGAAGGGCACTTAGCAGAAGACAACTTAAGAGTAGCACATAAACACAGATTTTTGTTAAAGTTTCAAACTTGAGTTTGAAACCTTAATGGGCATCATCATTTCTTCATTGCCAGCATAATTCTCTCAGTCTGGGCTCTGGCAGAGAAATCAAACAACTCTCACTGCAACCTGGGGGTTGACATTAATTAAAAACATAAAATCATAAAGCATCTGTGGTGAGTTTAGATGCCAAATGAGATGAAGCGATTTTAAAAGTAAACTTCTTACAAAGGTAACTGAATGTCAGAATCTTATGCTTTTCTCTGAAACAACAATTACCATGTCTTTCTGCAGTACCTCGAATACACACTCCTATAATTGACGTAATTGGTATCACTAGACCTTTTAGTGTTTCTATGAGACGAGTTACAAGGATAAGGGTCTCAGTGCTTATTTTAGGCCCCAAGAAAGTAAATACATCTGCTTCTTCATTTTGTTTCACACAGTTCAGCTGTTACCCTTACCCACAGTTTCACTCCCTGAGGTTTCTGTTACCTGCAGTCAACTGTCATCCAGAAGCAGATGATCCTCTTCCTGACATATCCTCAGGTCAATGGTAGTCTAACACTACATCACAATGTCTGTGTTATTCACCTCCCTTTGTCTCATCATCTCACATCATCACAAGACCACATTCATACAGCTTTTATCACAGTATGTTGCTACAATTGTTCTATTTTATTATTATGCTTTCATCTCTCACTGTGCTTAATTTATAAATTAAACCTTATCATAAGTAGATACGCATAGGAAAAAAACATACAGAGAAAGTTCGGTAATATCTGCGGTTTCAGGCACCCACCAGGTTCTTAGAACATATCCACCATGGATAAGAGGGGACTACTATATAAGCTAATAAAACAAAATATCTATTCATTTCCATATATCCTGGGCTCAAGTGTTTATGTAACAAACAGAGAACAGGAATGAGAAACACTGACTTCTTTTTTAATGAAAGGATGAAAGGCCCCAAAGCATGGATACCAAAAAAAAAAAAAAAAAAAAAAAGTTTTTGTTACAGCTTTTACCCTTATGAGACATGGTAAGTGGGACTTGCCTTCTATGGTTTTTACTAGACCTATCTAACCTTAAGAGCACTGAATGAATGATATACGCAAAAGATACACAAACTGCCATGTTGAAATTACACTAGTTTAGTTCCTAACAACAAGACGAAATAACCATCTCCCTGTAGTCCAAAATAACATCAGGCTAAAAAAACGTATCACTCTATTTATGGATAATAAGATAGACACCAGTCCAGTGACACTATCTTTAATGTTCAAAAAGACCATGAAAGGAAATATTATTACTCCTCTCTTATGGATGAAGCAATTGAAGATCAGCAAAATAAGATGATTTCTTCAAGATCATACAACTGGAAATTGTTGAAAGGAAGGAAGGAAGAGATTTGAATGGGAGGATGTTAGAGAGAATTAGGTCGTCATGTAGAGTGATCAACTGTCTTGACTGATGGAGACCTGGGATTTTTGGCTAACGTGGGACAGGCATGGTTAAAGGATGAGAGGAGGGCAACCTATGCAGAGACATAAAATCTACCACAAGGAGTTTAGAATTTATTCTAAAAGAAAAGGTTTGCCACTGAAGAGTTTTCCACAGGAATAACACAACTTGACTCGAGGCCAGTGTGGTCTGTCACATCTGGTACACTATTGGCACATTGGCCCTTCATAGCACTTGTTGAAATCAAATGGAATTTACAAAAAGAAAAGCAATCGGATGAGTTCTTGAACCTCAAGTAGAAAATAATGGAGGTCAGAGAAACAAGACTGCACCCCAGAAGGTGAAGGTAAAATGTTTTTGGAAAATAAAATATATATATTTTTAGATTTGTGATGTACTCACACATTTGCATTCAAAGCCTTTAAGCCAGGGGCGCCTGGATGGCTCAGTTGGTTAAGCATCTGACTCTTGATTTTGTCAAGGTTCGTGACATCTAGCCCTGTGTCGGGCTCTGCGCTAAGAACATGGAGCCTGCTTGGGATTCTCTCTCTCCCTCTCTCCCTGTCCCCACTCTGTCTCTCTCAAAATAAATAAATGAACATTTTTGAATGAAAATTTTAAAAACTAAAACCCTTAAGATAACTGGAGAAATGACTGAAGGGACAGGTGGTGAATAATTTTTTGCCTAACAACTGGCAATATATCTTCTTAGAGAATTAATTCGTTCAGTAATTGACTCTTGAAAACAAGTTCGTTCAGGAAAAAAATAAGCCTCACATTGAAAAAAACTATCACTTAGTGCAAATAAACCCAATAATGGTAATAAATAAGTATGCAACCAAAGTATCTTCTTTCTGTAGGCAAGAAGCGTTGGCCTGCTTATTTTTGTTTGTTTTTAGCAGAGTTGCTAGAACTCTATGGGTCTCTTTGTTACTGTGCAAGTGGATCAAATCCAGATAAGAACGTCTTTCTTATTTCTTCCATTGTCAAAGTACTGCAGCTCAGAGTCATTCTGAAGAGCCTCTTCCTATGCACATCACCGCCATCTGTGAAATCCTGACCCCTCCGAGTTTTGGAGATTCATTTCTTTTCAGCTTTATAGGTTTCAAACAAATAAATCATCACCCACAACAGCAACAAAATGCAGCAAAAACAAATACTCCAAAAGTTTCATGAGTTTCCTTTCCTGCAATAGAAAACTGTCTTCATATTTCTGTTTTGATTCAATCATACATAGTCTAATGCTGTTCTTATCTTAGGGTTTCTGGTTTAAATATCATGATCCAAGACAAAATGCAGGCTGTGGCACCCTTTACACCATCATGCTTTTATGAGATATTAATTAGCATTTCTCTGTAATCAGCTACCACAGCATCATGTGCCACAAGCCTCGTTCAGGGTCCCTCTTAGGAAAGAATGCTTCTGTTCATAGGCATCTAAGAGAACAATTTGTCCTACTGAGTCAGATTCTGGATACCCTCTGAACATTCATGCAGTTTTGAGTACAACTGAATGCTCACAACCTTGAAGTAATGTGGTTAGGAGCTGGTTTGTGGAGCATTGAAGCATTTTTCCTAGTCACTTAGATATTTTAAACATCTCTGAAATCCAAGTACCGTGGGAAAATTTATTTGAAATTTCAGTTAATCTACCTGGAATAACAGTAGTAAATGATGTAGGCAGAGAGATCGTGGGGAAGAGTACTTTTTTTGGGGTGTTTTTCATCACGCTTTCAGATCACAGCACAATTAATGGAATAAAACGATTTAACACCCTGGGTATCTAGAGGAAACCATTTCCAATCCCCTTCCTGATTGCAGAATGAGACAGAATTGTTAGAGGATTCTCTTTAATTTTACTTCAGCTATAAATTTATGTTCAAATACAAGGAAACTCTCAGGGAAACAAAGCATATGCAAACAGACAAACCTCCTAGTTAATGAAATGCCTCCATGAGGATTGCAGTCAATAACAGTATAATCTATGTTCGTAAATAAGAGTACAGCCTCGAAAGAGCGTCGGGCAGTGATGAATTATTCAGGAAGTCTTGCTGCCACTTCCACGCTTAGAGCTCTTCAACGACAGAAACACCTGGCTTAGCACTCGTTGACGCCAGTCTACTTCAAATAGCTACATCCCTTTCTTCCTTCTTGTTCTAAACGTAATTTATCCACCAAGCCCAAGGCTCTCGCAGCTTATCTGAGGGTAAGCTCCAAAGAGAGCCACTGAACTCCAAGAGGCGTAAGTCACTTTCTGCAGGTCACAGTCCCACACGCAGAGCTGTTATTTATGGTGGGGAACTGTTGACTGTAGAAAGTACCGCGGACAGTGTATAGAAGACTGGGACCTAATAAACACTTCAATTTCTAAGGACTGTCAGGCAGGGTTAATGTGAGCAGGGAGAGGGAATAGGTAGTTAATAAGGGAGACTGATAGAAAAGGAAACTATTCCCCTCGCCAAATGTCTGTAACTTGTGCCTCTTTCATTAGTTTCACGACTGGAGAAGGCATGGTCATAACAGCAATACCACAATTCCTCCAAGGATTATAAAGAGCTTTGCCCTTCCCTGGACGTACAAAAGTCATAACTGCGATACTCGATGTACGGTCAACAGTGTTTGGGAATTGGAGACGGCTGAAACCTAATCAGCGGGGCCAACCCACAGTCTAAGCCTTTTGTTCAAATCAGCCTCCTCAAGTGACCCCAGGAGTAGAGACATTGCCACATCTTCTGGGAAACAATTATAAAGCCAATATCTTTTCGTGTTATTAATTTT
This sequence comes from Acinonyx jubatus, assembly GCF_027475565.1. Classification (NCBI taxonomy): domain Eukaryota; kingdom Metazoa; phylum Chordata; class Mammalia; order Carnivora; family Felidae; genus Acinonyx; species Acinonyx jubatus. Next base: position 41,829,981 of record NC_069380.1, read on the forward strand.
TCATGTTCAGGCTAAATTTTCCTTGGCTTCATTCCTTCCGTATATTAATACTTATGGGCTACCCTAAATAATGTACATTTGCACAAAACTAATATTTGTAAATGGTAACTTTCGATCAAATAGAAAGATAAGCCAGTGTCTTTCTCAAATTGAATTATAGTTCGAATTTCTCCTCAAATACAAAATTTTCAAAACACATGTTAACTTTGAAAGCATCTGACTGTCTGAAAGCCTCTCTCTATAACTTTAGTTTCAAATTTTGGGTTGATTAAAGTGGACTAGATATATTCTCTCGGGAATTTCTGTGTGAAATATTTTTATTAAAGTTCACACGCCAAAGACCACAAGCAGTGTTGGCTTCCACTTGCTGGACTCCGAACTCACAGAACAAGCATCAAAGCCTTTCCTATCTGATCACCAGAAGAAATTGTTCACAGAAGGTCAGCAGTTTTTGACCTAGTTCCTGGCCTGCAGGACTCTGCAACAGAAAATAAAATCGGCCATACTTCAATGCCCTCTTCTAAAACTCCCAAGTGAGGGGAGAAGATAAGGTGCTTCAGAGTCTCTCACATCTTTTTTTCATGTCAGAGAGAAAGGAAAACTCATCGAGCCCCCCCCCCCCCCGCCGGCCCCCCAGACATGGCTGTTTAAGTCATAATGCATGCTGTCCAATGTACAGAAAAAAGATAACTGTCCAATGTACAACTGCCTGCACTATTCTAAACTGAGAAAACAGCATTTTGGTTTGAGGCCGCTAAAAGAGAAAATCTTTCTTAAGCATGCCATTAAATTTAGTAGTGAAAGGTAGAAGTTAGCGAGCAAATATGGGCAAGCTCCTGTATGTGTATTTTCGCAGTCTTTTATTGCTATCCATTTCTTCCACATTCAGATCATCATGCACAGTAGCCAGGACAATTAATTAGTTACTATATATAAATAGTAACACTTTTAAGTTCCTGAATATAAAATCAGGGAAGTAACCAACCCTGGGCTTTCAAATGTTTCGTTACTGTAGCAACTCTATGTGCATGAATGAGAATCAAAAGGAATCAAATATAAAGAAGTGCACGCAGATCTTAGCCCTGATAAATAAAAATGTGGAAGAACCACAGCTCTCAATTAAAATCTCACTAATTGTTCATAATTTTTTGAACCAATCTATCTTATTTTAGTATCATGATATAATAAAAATCTATCTATATTCCTTTTTAAAAATTGTATTGTGGCAGGAACCCTTAAAATATCTACTCTCTTGACAGACTTTTTAAGGGGACAATACAGTATTGCTATCCATCGGCACAAAGTTGTAGAAATCTGCCATACAACAATTGTTCATAAATTTATCAGTCTTCAGCAGATAAGAATCAAGCTACTCTCAAGTATAATATGTAGTAAAAATATCTAAAATCCATATTTTAAAAATATGTAATATATAGGATCTTGAATGGTGTTTTCAGAAGATAGATCGGGTACTTTAATCTCCTTTGTCAAACAGTTATTGCAATTATCCTCTACGTGTGCTCTAACTTTTCTATCTTAAATATGCTTCTCTGTCATTATGTTCCAACCATTTAAAATTGCAGTGCGGGTTTTCTGTAACAAGGTCACATCAAAAACATTAAACTCCATAACTTCAAATCATGTAACATTTCATTTTATCATGTAGGACGATATTCAGGCAGTAATTATAATTTCTGTTATAATATTAGTTATTAATATGTCAAAGCAGACCCAAAAAAGTTGATTTTTCCCCAAAACGTGCTGTGTCCAGTAACTGAATTTAAACACTGCATAATATTTTGCAAAGATATATCATCATTTATATTGAGGTGGCCAAACTGTACAATTCTTTAATAATCAGTGGCTTACTTTCTTCATTTTTTCCTATACACAGTCCAGAAATATATCCAGATTTGTTTATTAGTAATCTGAAACCAGGCCATTATAATAAAGAGAAGCATGACAGGCTACAGGAAGTTTGAAGTAAAAGATAAAAGTTGTTCCTGAAGTTTATGAAGGGAATAAATGACATGATTTTTCCCTTACCTTACCGTAAAAAATTAATTAGCTGGAAGTTTAAAGGATTTCGATTTTTAAAAGTCATTAATCCTAGAACATAATTATGTGCTGTGATATCTTCTAGTCATTGCCCAAATGCATGTGCATTTGCACATAATGCAGTTATAATACATCTCCAAGTTAATTTTCTGCTTTTCTCACTTTGTCTATAAACATTTTATACTTATTTCTGTATTTTTGAATAGCACAGATCTATACATATTATCAGTTAAAATATCTGGAAATATGTAACATGTCTATATAGAAAAACACTAAAATCAACAGGAGTGTGAAGAAGAAGGAACATTTGACTCCAGCTGGCAAATTTCCCCTGTCCTCCAAGATGCACCCTCTGGTGGTCATTTTCCCATTGTCACATGGGCGGAGCTTAATCGTCCCCTTCAGGCCTTTGACCAGATTGCTCTTCACATGTCTGTCTTCCTCTCCCTATACTGGTCTCAGTTCATTTCTTAACTCCTCAGATCTCTGACCACAATATAAATATATATATATATTCTGCCTCCCTCTCTCTACCCAGTCACTTTCTACCTCCTTACTCTGTTTCAAGTCCCTATAACAATAACACTGTGAAAATTATCTTATAAATGAATTTCTTTACCTGTCAACTATACACCTCAGTGAAAGCCCCATCAGGCAGAGACCTTGACCATCCTAGCATCTAAAACAGGGCCCTAGCAAAATGTAGGCACTTGATAATGTGAGTTGAAAAACAATATATGAAGGAGTAAATGAAAAAAAATTTAAAATCACATGCAATCCTACCAGTCAGAAATAAACTCTGTTAGGGGTGCCTAGGTGGTTCAGTCGGTTAAGCATCCAACTCTTGGTTTCAGTTCAGGTCATGATCTCATGGTGCCTTGGCTGGAACCCAGCATCTGACTCTGCACTGACAGCACTGGGCCTGCTTGAGATTCTCTACCTCTCTCTCTGCCCCTCTCCCACTCCCTCTCTTGGTCTCTCTCTTTCAAAATAAATAGATAAACTTTAAAAAAAGAAATAAACTCTGTTAATTCTTTTGGTATTATTTATTTCTCTTCTTTCATTTGTTTCATTAGGGAACTATTATAATGAATAAAAGAGTTTGAACTACTTAAACAGTGAAACATAAATGTGGTTATACATGATAAAATAAATATTATTTTTACAAAGTAAAATTATACTATAAATATTGTGTTGTGACCTACAGTTTTTATTTATACATAATACATTAATAAAAATTTCAGCATGCTATTAAATTCTAAAGCTGAATTTTATGGCTACAGAATATACCATTATGTATTTTACAACAGTAATAGCTAATATTTTGTGGGTGCTTATTGTACTATGGTCTGGGTTAAAAATCTTATGTTAATTACCTCATTTATGTTCTCAGTAAGTCTGATACTGTTCTGTTTAATGAATTGTCAAAACTGCCTTAGGATTTAATGGCAGAATTGAGGTTGAAACCTGGACAAAGGGAACATTTTATTCTATCTGTCTATCTATCTATCCATCCATCCATCTATTCATCCATCCATCTATCCTTTCCAGGAAAAAGAAAGTTATTCTAATTTTGTTGCCATCAGCTCTTTAAGAGAATGTCTGTTTTTTGAAATGTAAGTCAATTTTAGGTACTTCATTTTTTATTTTTGACAGGTGGATAGGCATTAATTATTATCTTTTTAATATAATTTTTTTCTTAGTAAATTTAAATAATTTTCCAAGATGTTTTGGCATTTGCATTTTCTCATTAGTGTGATGAATCATACTTAAAGGCCTGATTTGTTGATTTATGTTGCTTCTTAACAGTTTATTATGCTCTGTTAGTTACATAATTCTACCCATTTTACAGACTTAATATATGTATTACAAGTAACGGCTTACCCACACTTAAACTACTATTATTAATTAGGCTTTCTGAATCTGTTTCTTCTTGGGTGGAAAATGCTGTAGGGTGAAGTCAGTTTGCCTGAAAATTAAGATCGGGGGCTCAGAAATGGCTACCTCTGGATTCTCCTGTCAGCAGAGCCTCTGCTGGCCACTCCATATACAATAATTTTCACATTTGCCATAACTCTGTGGCTCTGTATTCTTCTTTAATTCACTGTTGATATCTTTATGAGCATCTGACGTATAATAAGTTATTTGTTTTTCTCTTCTATCAGATACAGATAAATGCCATGAGTGTGGGGTCTCAGTTGGGTTCGTGCTATCCCCCCAACATCTGATACCTATGGATCAGGCATCCAAAAGATGACCACCTAGAGCAAACGTCTGAGAGAATGGACTGATTCATGGCATTCATCACATCCTTACCACTAGACTACATACCCTTGAACAAGTCCCTTAACCCCTTTGAAAATTCAATTTTATATTATACCAAATGTAGATATTTAAGTATGTACCTAAACTCTGAGTGGAATAAGTTTATATAAATTATTTGCTTAATACATTGTTAAAACCAACTAAAGTTTGGTAACACAGCATAATTGATATTTTTTGTCACATGGGCTTGTCTACTTATTTTATAAGACTCACATATGAAGCATGATCAGTAAGAATTTTTGAGGGTTTTGAGTTTGTTTTGAATGTCTTGTTGTGCTTTTTTACTCTGTGCTATCTTATTATAATGGTAATAGGAGAAATAAGGTTCTTTAGCAGCATAAGAAAAAAGTCTCCTGTTGGAAAAAATGGCCTACAGTGAGTGATCCAAGTCCATGCTTATCTCTGTCTGCATTTCCGCCCAAAGGACCACAACTTACACTTCTTTCTTTCTTTCTTTCTTTTTTTTTTTAATAAAAATTTTTTTTCAACGTTTATTTATTTTGGGGACAGAGAGAGACAGAGCATGAACGGGGGAGGGGCAGAGAGAGAGGGAGGCACAGAATCGGAAACAGGCTCCAGGCTCTGAGCCATCAACCCAAAGCCTGACGCGGGGCTCGAACTCACGGACCGCGAGATCGTGACCTGGCTGAAGTCGGACGCTTAACCGACTGCGCCACCCAGGCGCCCCACTTACACTTATTTCTATTATCTCAAAAAATTCTTTGGTAGACAGACTAGAAAAGATCTTTGCGTAACATTGAGAGTGACATAGCTTATCAAATGGTCACTGAAAAATAAGGGTTGTTAACACTGTCATTAGTAATTACTTAATTCAAGCTTCTTGCCTTAGAACAAGACCCTTCCCTTTTCTCTTTTACTGAATCTGTAAGAATTCATTATGACTCTTTAAGCCTTTGTCTAATGTAAGTGTAAAATATTTAGGTTGTGTTATTTGACTTTAAAAAGGGCCTATGTGTATCATGAGACAGCATAATGAAATGGTTAAGAGCAGAGAGAATCTGGGACCAGACTATGTAAGTTTTAATCTGCTGCTACTACTTAATAACTGCATGGCTCTCAGCAAATTGCTTAAACCCTTTGGGGCTCTATTTCCCATATTTTAAAATGATAAGGATAATAACTATATTTACTTCCTAGTGTGACTGTGAAGATTTAAGATGTTAATATAAAAACAATAAGGGCAGCACCTGACTTTGGTAAGGTCTATATCATATAATTCACTAGTACATAAAGTCAAATTTACTGTTTTATAAGGAGAAAAGCCACTCTTCATCAAGCTTTCACTTAACCATAGAAAAGCTTTTGATGTAGCCTTCTAACTCATTTGCTTTAAGTCAATATCCTTTTCTTTACAAGTGTTGACATTCCCCTGTGGGAGGAAAATCAACATTTTGAGTCACTCACTTTAAATAACGGACTCAGGCCCAGCTTTGGCACCTATCCATTTCCAATTTGTTTTCAAAAGCCTTTTAAATATTTTTAAGCCCCGTTTTCCATCTAAATATTGGAACATTTTTGGGTGCCTGGCTGACTCAGTCAGAAGAGTGTGAAACTCTTGACCCATGGGTCTTGATTTGAGCCCCATCTTGGGTGTAGAGATTACTTCAAAAAATACATAAACCTGAAAAACAATTTTTGAGAGAAAAAAATAAATATTGGAACATTTCTTTTCTTCCTTTTCTTTAGGACTGTGCCATAATAGTAGTTATTGTGCCAGGATGAAACTTAGAAGAGATCAGCTGTCTGGAGTTATATTCATAATCCAATTGATTAGCAAATGTATTAAAATTCATGTATAGAGGAATGTAGATCTACATAAAATAGTCAAAAATAAACCTGCCCCTAATACACCCAAGGAAAAATAAAAGGAGGCAGAGCTGTCTTCGGGAACTTGAGGTCACATCCTTACTATTTCATGCAGAAACAAATTGTTTGCTTTACAGCAATAGATAACAAAAGCCCATATTAAAAATGACAAATACAATGCCAGCAGAGAAGAAAACATACTGATAAAGGCAACCATGTTGTAGACAACTTCTCTGGAAAATCACTTGTTATCCAAAGCAGGTGGCAATCCGTATTCACGTTTATGACAAGTTGTGACAAAACCTTTATTCTTGCAGCCTTCCTCTAATGTAAAATATCTGATTTGGAAATGATTTCAATATATAATCTCACTGCTAAGCCTTGGCATCATATCACCATCTTATATTGCTATAGTTCAAGAACATTGATTTTAAAGGCTGATACAGAATGTTCATAACCATGGGGAAATAAACAGGGAAGAGGAGGAAATATGAGGAGAGACACAGACCTACACCAAGAATACTAAAAAGGTCTTCAATGACTATAAAAATGAATATTAATAATATAGAATAAAAATACAAAAAAAGACTACCAATTGTCAAACTTTATTCAAGATTCATGTAAAATGCTATCTCAATCTTTAAATTATTGTTATCTCTAACTTGAATGAGCACAACTTCCTCTGAGCCTCCAGAGAACCTTTTTTTTTTTTTAAGTTTATGTATTTATTTTGAGAGAGAGAGAGAGAGAGAGCATGAGCAGGGGAGCGGCAGAGAGAGAGGGAGAGGGAGAATCCCAAGCAGGCTCCACAGGGTCAGCACAGAGCCCAGCTCAGGGCTCGATCTCATGAACTATGAAATCATGCCCTGAGCCGAGATCAAGAGTCAGACTGAACCATCTCGGTGCCCCTCCACAATACTTTTTAGGATGACTATTAGGGAAACTTTCATGAGTAAGTCCGGATCGCTTTATTTTTTCTAAGGATGAGCAATAGTTCCAATAAATGTTTAATAAATGTTTGTTGAACTAGTAGTTATTAATACATGTTTTATCCATTCTTCCCTATTCCTCACACATTCACAAGACACTGCAAACTCGAGTGTAGAGATGTTATTCTATTTACATTGCTGGCACTGACAGTCATCAGAATCATTGTAGAAAATCAATGGTTGTTTATGAATGGACACCACAGTTATACTTTTCACACAGATTACTGTATTTGACATAAACACTAAGCATGCAAATATGAGGCCAGAACTATACAACTACTGAAAATTCACACTTTAAGGAAATCAAAGGTATACGATTCTAAGTTCATCAGTTCAAATTATTTATATATATTTTGCAGTGTTCATTGTGGTTTGTATATAAATTTAATGCTTCATTAAGAAAATTTAAAACTTATACATGGATGTGTTTCAGTGCTCTACTATAGAAAAGTTCTTCCATTTTGTTTTTCTGTTGTTGTCAGGGAAAATCCTGACAGATTTTACTCATAACATTATTGCTGTTTCCTTCTTTTCGCTTCTTTTAAATAGAATCTTATAGCAGATTGTGTTCATTTTTTAATTACTGTCACCAAAGAGCTCAAATGGACTAAGAGATTATTTTGTAAGTTAAACAATACTTTAAACTTCCTGTGTAGCTGTTGAAACTGTCATGTTAATGTTAACTTACAGAATCACAGAGACCCTTTGTTGAGACAACAAAGACAACAACAACAACAACAACAACAACAAAGTATCTATGTATTTTCCTAACAAGATATTGAAAATGACACTTTTTATGATTAGTAAAAAAAGAAGTAAAAGCTTTTTCTCTTAACCATGTAAGTGCTCTTGAACAAGAAAATTAATCTTTTTAGTATTTATTTTCCTCTCTATATCTTTTTGTCCAGCCAGCTCATTTCTGAAAGTTTCACATGGGTCTCAGTTTCTTGTTCTGTTGTATCCCACTGTGTCAAATTGTAATGCTGACAATACGCCCAACTCCCCAGATCTCAGGATTAGGTTAGGTGTACCCCCGTGTGCTTGTAGAGCATCCTGTTATCATACTGTTCCTCTTTTGTATCATTTATCACATAATAAGTATCAGCCTATTTACGGGCTGGTCTTTCGTTCTAGATGCTACATTCTTTGAGGACAAGAATTGTTTTATGTTATTCAGAGGTATGGGTACTCTAGCATTATAAAATATCAGGTTGCTTTTATTTAACGTTCTTTTGCAAAGTTCTTTTTGGCATTCCTATTTGAATTCGGTGCTTCACTAAGAAAGTTTAAAACTTACATACTCCTGTATCCCCATATCCACTGGAAAGAAATGGTAACACGTACAACATTGCTGTAGACAATAGCTGTTTGCTTATGAAGGGAAATCACACTTATTTTCCTAACACAGAAGACTGCATTTCACATAAGGTTTCAAAAAACATCCCTAAATCTACTTGAAAGCTGAGTGAAATCTATGGAAGAAGAATTATTTCTATACTGGATATGGAGAGTAACTGTCTAGAAAGACGTTCTAACAAGACAACAAGAAGTCTAAAGTGAGAAATACAACTTTGACTTAAGATAGCGAAGGAAAGCCTATAAGAGGGTCCTCCCTTAAGAATCACACTTTTTAAACATAACATTAGAATGCTGTAATATAATAACAATGGGGATGCATATTCCAATATATACCTAACCAGAAATAAGACCCGAGAACCAGGGAGGTAATTTGAAAGCCATATAATCACAAATAAGGGAGAAATATGGCCACCATATCCCTGGAACTATCAAGGAGTGATGTCATAAAGTTTAACAACTCCTGGCCCAAGCAACTTATTTCTCTTACATTAAATAAAGCATACTCAAGTCCCTTTACCATGAACTGGTTCCTTATGCTTAATGAATGATTTTTGTCAGTTTAATTTTTCCAAGTAAGTCTTTCTACAAGGAATTATTTTTTAATTAACTGTATGCAATCCAACCCAAAAAATATTTAAAAGACAAAGGTGAGGGGCGCCTGGGTGGCGCAGTCGGTTAAGCGTCCGACTTCAGCCAGGTCACGATCTCGCGGTCCATGAGTTCGAGCCCCGCGTCAGGCTCTGGGCTGATGGCTCAGAGCCTGGAGCCTGTTTCCGATTCTGTGTCTCCCTCTCTCTCTGCCCCTCCCCCGTTCATGCTCTGTCTCTCTCTGTCCCAAAAATAAATAAACGTTGAAAAAAAAATTTAAAAGACAAAGGTGAAGATAGGGCATCCACCTTAAGCCAAGGCAAGCACAAATAGTTACAAATTGGGATAAAATGTTAACATGAGGTTAACAGTTGACTTTTCTAGCTCAGGGTATATCTCAGGGTTCTATTCCCATTAATAGCAGAAAACTTTGTGGTACTAGATGGTCATCAATCATTAAAACTCTTAAATTTATTTTCGATATTGTGTCAAGTTGACATATTTTTTCCCTATATGTCAGAAGTGAAACTAAAAGCCTTGAACCAAGACACTGACTTACTTATGATCTCATCCCAAATCTCAAGAACTAGACACAGGCAAAATTGTGATGGTAGTGATATATCTTTGCTCATATGGTTATATCCTCATTTTGTTATATATTTCAACAAAGAGCTTTAATGGTATAGCACATAGAAAGTAGGCATTGAAGAAATTATCCTCAGGATATAAATCCTGCCTCAGTGACTTATTAGTTTTGTGATCTTAGATATATTGCCTGGGGCCATGAACCTAAGTTTCCTCTTCTATAGAGTAATGATTATACTTTCCTACAAACTGAGAAATTGTAAAGGTAAATGAGATAACCTTTATAAAGTACCTAGTGGCATGATGAATGCGTCATAAGCCCTCAAAAAATGAGAGCAGTGGAATTGATTTCTTTGAAAAGCCTTACTCTTAGCATCTAATTCTCTGCTTACAGATATCTGGATTTCATTGGCTGCTGTAAAAAATGTTAAAGTTTTCATAACACTAAGGGAGTACAATATAATAAACAGAAATGCACCTTCAAAACTTAAGACTACCACTTACTGATTTTATCACATCAGATGAGACCTTAGACTTTAGCTTCTTATCTGTAAATTGGACCTAACAAGATTATTATGGAGCCCAAATCTCAGAATGTGTGTTAATCCGCCCGAATAAAATGTGCAGTAAGTACCAGCCTCTCTTCCAATTGCCATAATGGAACTATTTCAGGCAAACTTGCCTTCATCTCCAGTGCATGTCCACTATGTCTGATGTGATTGCTTGCTTCCCCTGGCAAATACTGTAACTCTCAAAGGGTTACTTTGCTGCTTAGGCCACAGCCCCAGCATTATTCTTATTGCCTCTCTCCAGGCAGCACATACTAACTTATAAGAGTTGCTAGAAAATTTGTAACATCTCTGTTCTTCCTACAGAATGAACAGAAAACTCAAATGACTTCAATGAACTGGCAGTTAAGTAAATAAGTGAAGCTAAAATGGGTGGAAAGATGAAAAATGGCAATGGAGACATGGCCTCAAGTGAAGGGAATGATAGGCAGTATAGGACCAACAAATCTGAGGGAGGCTGTGCTTTCTAAAGTGGCAGCTTTAGAGGGGTTTTGTGGCCATTCGAGAGTAGAGTGGTGTTGGGGCACCTGGATGGCTCAAGGCGGTTCAGTGTCTGACTCTTGATTTCAGCTCAGGTCATGATCTCTGGTGTTTGGGATCAAGCCCCACGTTGGGCTCTGTGCTGATAGTGTGGAGCTTGCTTGGGATTCTCTTTCTCCCTCTCTCTCTGCCGCTTTCCCACTTCCACTCTCTCTCCAAAATAAATAAATAAACTTTAAAAAAAGAGTGGAGTGGAGTTACTGGTTCATCCAAGCATTCAAGGAAAGCTAACATTTCTTAATTCTTAAATACTGGCAGCTAATTCAAATTTGAAACACTTACAATACCAAATAAATCTATGGGCTGCATTTAGACCTCAGGCAGAAACTCATGCCTTTGTACCCATAGCTGCTAAAATCTAAAAATCAAAGAGTCACCCAATTCTCTGAAAGTACGTCCCTTGCAACTCAGAAAATTGAAAATAATGACAATAACAATAACAACAACAACAACAATAACTCTTTAAGGACAAATCAAAGAGAGAGAAATTTAGATCACTGTGGTTACCTTGTACAAACAGACCAAAAAACTGGAGCAGGGGTTGGGAGTACTAACAGTTACCCACATTAAAGCTTTTTTTTTTTGCACCCCTCCCATATAACTATTCTCGAATAAATAGAATTTGCAATTTGCTATATAAAAACAACCAGGAGAGGGAGTGGAGACTGGAGAACGATGCACCTGAGAAGTATAGGCATTGAATCGACCTTCCAGTGAAAAACATTAAAGTGGAAAATGTAGGGGTGAATATCTTAGTCCCTTGAAACATACATCCTATAAGATCAGCAAATTATATATATTTTTTCCAGCCGCAAGCCTGATTCACAATATGGGGACTCATGGTGCATCTGTCAGTACTTAGCTCCATTTTCCCCTCTGCGGCTTCGCTGCAGGAGTTTCACAAGATGGAAAATTCACTTAGGCTACCTGCTCTGGATAAAAGTCTGGAATGGTGAACTCAAATCCCAAGAGCTTCTGGTACGTACTTCAGTTCGACAGAGAAAAAATTTAACTGCACTTGAAAGAAAATGACCCTGGAAAATAGGTTAGCAAGGCAGCAGGAAGTATATGTCTCGGTATGTTTTGAATTTCGAATTCTAAGTACCCTTTACAGGCAGAAAATGCTGTTTTATGCCTCCAGCTATAAGACAAAAATAAAACAGAACCCCACCACCCTCTTATCAAACCATAAACTTCCTCCAAAGAGGCTCGATCTGTAGAGTTGCATGCATGAATTATTTGTGCCTTTAAAAAAAATCATTTTGTACAGAACCAAAAGCTAACTTTTCAACAACTTAGATGACAGGTATTCCTTGTCACATGAAACTATCCATTAAAGGGGACTAAAGGTTAACAGTCCATATAATGTATAGATATTAAATTTTATAATTAATTTATTCATATTATTTTAGATTTTATGGTGGAAGAAAAAAATTAAAAGCATCTTTAATATCCCATAGACCATATGGTCTACATGAAAAACATTGATTAACAGGATTATTTATTTGTGGGAAAAATAAATATCTCTTTCACACATACACATGCACACACTCCAAATATACATCCAACTTGTTCTTATGTACTTGTATATAAAACATTAATTTTAAAATAACACTGATTGCAGATAGTAGATGATACATATATACGTGCCTACATACATACATACATATATGGACGGTGTGGAGGGAGGAAAGAAATTTATTATTTATTACAGTGGCCCTATGTACATAAAGCCCAGCTATGAATGTCCCTTTTATTATGGATTATAAACATTGTTCAAAATACACTTATTTGTTCATTGAACTAATAGCTAAAGCTACATTCTTCAGGTAAGAGAGGGTCAGGTGGGCTGGATCTGTGTGTGTAATGCTGTAATCCCACAGCATTAAATACAAGGCTAATGTGTCCATCCTAGATTTCTTATTTCCATCTTAAACTGTTCTTGAATTTGTCTTGTGTTAATGTCAAATTGGTGTGTAATAAGTTTCTATCAATTTGAAAACAAATTAAGCATCTTTCATGTCAGAAAAATACTTATTCATTGATTTTGATCTAAATAAAGCTAAATGCTATTTTATAAAGAGACATTTCCGATGACTGAAACGTTGAGAAGTTTGCTTTCGAAACACTTTTGTATGATATATCCAGATATGGGCAGAAACAAACATTCTTTATTATTTGATTTAGTATGTCTTTAGTGATCCTCTGAACTTGGACAGTATGGTGCTTATGCCTGAGACATTTAGGGTATGCTTCAAAGAAACTTGCTTTTTCTTTCTAAATTTTTTTTCAACGTTTTTTATTTATTTTTGGGACAGAGAGAGACAGAGTATGAATGGGGGAGGGGCAGAGAGAGAGGGAGACACAGAAGCAGAAACAGGCTCCAGGCTCCAAGCCATCAGCCCAGAGCCCGATGTGGGGCTCGAACTCACGTACCGCGAGATCGTGACCTGGCTGAAGTCGGACGCTTAACCGACTGCGCCACCCAGGCGCCCCAAAACTTGCTTTTTAATGATGAAAAATAATTGTTACTATTATAGAAAAGTAATTTTCACAACCCCAGAAATAAAGGGGTCTTGGTTGGTTTCTACCTACCACAACACAAGATTCATTACAAATAAATCACCTTGATATGGTAAGCTCTCTGATCTGAACTTTACTATATAAATGATCCTAACTATCCATGAGAATACCTTTTGCAGGGCCTGGAACAAACAGGCTATAAAATGAAACACACACACACACCACATATGATATCCTATAGACTATATGATCTGCATGATAAAACATGAATTAAAAAAGCAAGAATACGTATTTGTAAGAAAATTAAATATCTTTTGCACACACACATACACACACACACACACACACACACTGATGGTTGCTTCTAGTGAAGCCCAGCTTCCTGTTTCCACAACTATTTCCCCTAAGCCTTCACTTCACACTTGTTCGTGATACCACCCATGCCAATGACCCTCCCATTCAAAGCTAAGGGAGCATCCTAGATATGTGAAAAAGATCTCATAAATATAATTTCCCTTATCATAAGAGCGAATGGAAACTTAATTGTTGCTGCAGAGGGGTTATTTGTTCAAATTCATTCCAGATAGAATAAAGTACTTACTTCTATAACTCTCAAAACTGACTTAATGTTATTCCTCCAGTCCCACATTTTAACTAATTATAAAGAGAAACATGATAATACTTACTTTAAAATGCCAGCACTACATTTTAGAAATGCACAAATATATACACGTAGAAACCATGTCTAATATTCAAACAACAGATCCATAGTGTTCTAACAACAAAATCCAGGGAAACCATTTTTTTTTCATTTTTTAAACTGATTGGTTCATTCACAGCAAGAAGACATTTCCAGCTGATGTGTTTGATTGAGTTAGCTGGTAAGTTTTATTGCTCTCATGTAGACAATGAAACAAATGCCTAATGGGGGAAATTGCATGAAGTCTTGCTTGGAAGCAAAGTTGGCCTCTGGCTAGTGAGTGAGTCCAGCTGAGAAAACTACTTTCACTCCCCTATAAGGTCTAAAACGTAAAGCAGGAAAGAAAGACAGAAGATGGATATTTCATTAAGATGGATGAACTCAAAAAGAGCGGCGATGCAGAGAAAGTTAATAAGGGAAGTAGGGAATAAGCAGTGTTGCAATTATTACCAGCCTCCAGCAAATTGCTCAGGGTCCCGTAAATCTTTTCAGGTTCAATCCCCCATGTTTAACCAGATGATCTGCCTAGATCTTTGCACATACATCTTGCCCCACTCTCGTCATTTGTTTCCTCTTCAATGAAAAGGCACTTTCCGTTCAACGTTAAAGTTTTTGACTAAAATCATTCTACTATCAAAGCATAATTGTTAAAGTGTCTCTTGAATGGTTCCCAGAAATAAAAACAAAACGCAAAAATAGAAGTCTCTATTAGGACTGAAAACGTATTTAGAGATGTTTCAACTGACAGTGCTACCTGGCTTCACTTATTTCTGCACCACTAATATTTTCAGACTAAGCAAAAATGAATATATACCTATAAGACAACATTAAGAAAAAAGAGATTATTTTTACTCTTTATCTGGCTTTGTCTATTCCACTGCAAACCTGGTTCATTTGTGGGACTTCTCTTTTTTTGCACTGACAGGCATTCCCTTTTTTAAGAGCATGTGAGGAATATTTTTTTCTACCCTCGTAAGATCTTATTCCTGTGATCTTATTTCCAAAAAAATTTAAAGAAAAATATGCTACACCAATTTGCTATTGGAAAGAGAGTGCAATTATTGAGCTATCTTTGGTACTAACTGTAATTTCTCACAGCCATAATATCTCCATTTCTAAAAATGGGAGCAAGAGTCAAACATTCGTAATAGGTTGGTATTGGAGTTAAAGTATCTTATTGTTAATATGGAACATTGTGTCCAGTCCATAGTAAGCATTCGGTTAAGTACCTTTATCATTGATGTATTATTTTATGATTGCTTTGAATTGTTATGACTTATCAACCGTAAGTCATAAAAGTTTCAGGTATTGGAACTACTTACAAACTTTAGACTTGCTTTTTTAAATTAAAATTGAGAGTATCTATCATGTTTTTTTACTAAACAATTAACACTTTCTGTCTATTTTTTTTAGGTTTATTTATTCTCAGAAAGAGTGCACGAGTGAGGGCTTACGTGATTGGGGGAGGGGCAGAGACAGGGAGAGAGAGAGAGAGAGAGGGAATCCTAAAGAGGCTTCAGGCTGGGAGTGCAGAGTCCCATGCAGGGCTCAGTCTCACAAACCATGAGTGAAATCACAACCTGGGCTCAATCTCACAAACTGTGCCTGAAATCACGACTTGAGCCAATATCAAGAGTCAGATGCTTAACCGACTGAGCCACCCAAGTGCCTTTCTGTCTTTAAATAAAATCTTCTGCCACCTGTCACCTCTCCGAACTTCTATATTTTCTCCACCACTTAGACTCTAACTTTTTAAAGAAAGAAATATCTCCATTCAATCCAGTTTTGTCACCACCACTTGCTGCTCAATTGCCTGCCATCTGGATTCTACACCTTGCTGAAATTTCTCACAGGAGTCCTTTCACCAAATCCAGTTGATTTCCCAGTCTTTACCTTATTTAGTATATTGACAGCATTTGACACCTTGACCCTCTCTCGTTGATCTTGGGCCCTTCCTCCTCCCACCCCATACCTCTGTCCAACTTTGAAAATATAACTCCACAATCTCGTTTCTGTGTATAACCTTAAATATTGGGTGTTATCCCCTATGTTGATGTTTCCTCCCTTTGTCCTCTTCTCTCTTATAACTTCTTGTAGAGCAAGATTTCAACTACTGTTTGTTACCATTTACCACTGATGGTCTTCAAATCTCAGCCCTCAGACAGGAAAACGTACGTTACTACACCAGGCCTCTCAACTTGGATATGTCTCAGATGTCTCAACCCCAAGATGTCTAAAACTGAACCCATGATGTTTAACCTCCACTCCTAAAACCAGTCTTCTTCATGTTTTCCGTAGTTCACTCAATGGAAGCAATACTCACCCAATGCCAAAGCCATGCCTGGAACTCATCCTCCCATCATCTTTCTCAAACACAATATAAATCAGGTATCAAATGCTGTCAACTCTAAATATCTCTCAAGCCTTCTTTTTCTTTTTATTTCGCTGCTACTCTCTTAATCCATGCGATATTATTTCCTCAATTCTTACTGCTGCCAATTCCCATATTACCTCTCTGTACACTGAAGGAGATCTTGTTACGATCACCCAGATGGGGGCAAAATCTATCATAGAAGTTAAAGGCAAGGCTAAAATGGAATCCATTTTAGCCTTGCCTTTAACTTCTATGATAGATTTTGTATACTCTTGGGAAAATGGCTTCTTTCTTTATGTCTTAATCTCTTCAGATGTAAAATGAGGACAGTAAATCTTATATGGGGAGGATTAAATGATATACGTGGCATACAATAACTGCTTATTCTAATATTCAGTAACTGTTCCTTATCATTGTTTTGTCTACATTTGATTATGCCAACTCTTCATATTAAACACTTTTGATGCGTTTCCTCTATAATTTAATATCTACATTTTCTAACTTAGTTTATAATTGGACTTTTCATAACTCTAGCTTTGAATACTCTACCCTGAACTTTCAGTCTGAAATTGTTACTGTATGCAGTCGCCTTTTTTTTCCAGCTCCTCTAAGTGCCAGTCTCATTCAGTCTGGGTCTCTTCACATGCTGTTGTATTTTTCTGAATCATCCGCCCCTCTGCCTTTGCCAGTTAAGTCCTACTAGAGTTAGATCTTTAAAATTTCATCTTAAACGTGTTAATAATAGGTAACATTTGCTGCATGCTTATTTTATGCTAGATACTAAAGATATATATAAATAATTTCATTTTTTAAATTCCTCAAAATAGTCCCATGATGGAGAAAGACTTTCCTGAGCTCCAAAAGAGTAAAAATAGATTACGCTGGCTATAAAACACTTTGGTATTCTATACTGACCACAAACAGCACAATGCAAAGTCTTACTTAATTTTCTTTCCAGTTCTACTATGAAGTCCATGAGAACAGAGACTTTAAATATAAGGTTGTACAGTTTTGCCCATATCCCCAGTTAAACACAGTTGTGGTATACAGTAATGCACAATAAACATTTTTGAGCTCTGAAGACATAAGGGAATGCATTACTACATCCCAGGTATTGTATTGAGTTTGCGTTCTTTACTATGAGTGAGGTAGTAAAATCCCTATTCTACAGAAAAGAAAACAGAGGTTCAGAGAACACCTACTTATTATGCCCATAGTAACTGTCAAGGCCAGCACTCACCTAGATTGTCAGACACAAAAGTCCAGGTAGAAATTTTTTTTCTTTATTTAAAAATCTTCATTAGTAGTTCTTTTAAGGGGATCACTGGGGCTTAATGCAGTGTCTGTGATAGATTCATGGCAATCTATTCAGAGGCCGCCCAACAAAGCCTGTTCAGGACACAGCTGAACCATGAAGTGGGTTGTTAACGTAACTATAGGTCAAATCAAAACTACAGGGACTACATCCTAACAAACCAGGTTAAGCAAAAACAGATTTCTAGTGTTAAATGCTGTTTATTTAATTTATAATAATTATAATAATTACTGGTATTAAATCTAGTTTTTATGCTTGTCATACTCTATTAGAATTAAAGCTAAAAATACCAGAAGTCATTTTGAGGTCATCATTTATGAAGCAAATATTTCATAGATCTTCTTTAACCAAGAGTTGTTATTTTGGAGGAAAATGATAAAAATTAAGCTAAGCTACATTTCTTCCCGGTTTCTTAGATGTGCTCTCATTACTTCCCTTGGGAATCTGTTTCTATCATCTTTTTTAAAACCTATTTCAAAGTCAAGGTTAAGGGGAAGGGAAAAGAGAAATAGAACAGGAAAGCAAATATTGATTGCAATACAGACTTAAAACTATGGCTTGCTAAGAAATCCATGGTCTATATTTCAGTCACCCCAAGAAAACTCCAAACTAAAATATAGGTATCGGTGCATGTGTTTATGGTCAGTTAGACACCTAGAATAGATTTTTTTTTACATTTCCAAACTACCAGCTGCTACTATTTCTTTGAAATTCTTTCTACAAAACTTGACTGCTTGGAAGGTTAGATGAAATAGCTAATGAATATTTGATTTAAGTATGATATATTGAGATGCTTTTTAACAATCTATAATATTTCCTAGAAGATCAGTTTCATCTCTTACCTACAGATGCTTTCTGCTTTATTATTCATCATGGAAAATGGAAGAATGGACAGGCTGTGGAGTGTGAAGCTTCCAAATTTTAAGTCACAACTACAATCTGTATACTACTTTTCAGGAATTTTTTTTACAGTTATGCCATTTTATAAGTATTATGATTCAAAGCTTTTATTACCTCCAAATCTGCCAGTGAAGCTCACTATGGAGCTCACTGTTGGATTCCGCATGGCTTGCTGCTATTATTACAGGATGCCTTCAACTCCAAGAGTAACTTGTATTAAATCAACCCATCACATTATTTATGTCTTCAAGTTTCCTAATTCACTTTTTGTTATTGATTTTTGGATTTTGCTTTTGACCTATAAGACTCTGAATGGCCTATGCACATTTAAAATAACTATTCAGAATTCCCTCGTTGGTCTTCAGGAGCAGGGCCGACTCAGTGAGCTGCTCCGATGTCTTGTGTCATTATGATCACCCCCTAGGCTTTTCTATCTATTCCTCCTTCTACCTTCAGAATTAATAGATTGAGAAGATTAGGTCAATTGGCATTTCTAAGGCAAGTCTGAATTAATTTTCTTTGGCTTGTCTTGTTGAATTTCACACTCCCTGAACATTTCTCACTGATAAGCAGATTATGATGCTGGCTCATGTTCAGGGATAGCAACTCCAAATGTGTTTACAGAGTTGTATTGTTACCTTTTAGTACCATCAACTGCAATAAGCATTATCGTTTATAAAGTTAAAGCTCTTCATTTTAAATTTGTGTCAAGAGGCTAATATAACTGTGATTTTAATTACTAAAAATCAATTTCAAATTAATGTGAAATTTAACCGTGGGAGATGTGTAGGAACCCAGAGACAATCAGCTTGGCCTTTACCTTAGGTGTTGTCCTCTGTAAAAGACATTAGCATAATGCTTGTTTTCTAGATCAGTGGCTTTCAAACTAGGGTCTATGAAAAGCTTAAGTCAAAGAGGAGTTCCTGGGGATTTATTATTGAAATTTAAGTCATGGTAAATCAAATTTGCAAATAGTACAAATAATTTTTTTCAACTTCCTACTTAAAGTAGCTGCATAGAGAGAATAATCATAAAAAGCCACTGGTTTCAGTGTTTAAGAAATCATTGGTGTCATTAAGCAGAGCAATTTCAGGAGAGTTGTAGAGGAAATTCATATTGCAAGAGGTTTGAGAGAGAATAGGAAATGGGAGAAAAAGGATACAGACCCTTTTCAAAGTAAGTTTATAAAATGAATGTGAAAACAATTGGAAAGCGTTGGAGGTTAAGATAATTTTTTTAAATTGTTAAGGTGGGACAGCATTTGAATCTTCATAGGTAATAGTGTAACTGTGGCGGTATAAAGTAAACATTCCATATGAAAATCCTAAAAATGGTGGGAATAACCATGTATGCCAGGTGTAAAATCAGAATAATGTGGGTTAATCTTGGAGACATGGAGGGACACTGTAGTTTAGCTATTGCTTTTAAAGTCATCAAAGGGAAGTGAATGAAAATACAGGACATGAGAAAACTACAATAAGACAGGTTCTAGAACCATTCATCTCAAGGGCACCACCTCTCTTCCAATGGTCCATTCTATCTTTTACTGCATTTATGCACCCTTAGCAGAATTTTACCAGTTAATCACCCCCTTTCCAGACACACTCTCTTTACTTGGTTCAAGGACAGTGCCCTGAGACATACTCACATGCAGGAGGAGGGGAGCCACCAAAGTAAACAGAGTAAGATGAGGGGCAAATTGAGGACAGTGGTGTCCTAGAAACCAAGTAAAGACAGTGTGTCTTGAAAAGGGGGTGATTAAGTGGTAAAATTCTGCTAAGGGTGAATGAATGCATTAAAAGACAGAATGGACCGTTCTCCCACATGCTACCCAGATTTCAGGGCATCAAACTATACAACGATGATTCTCAACATACATCTCCAGATACAACCTCCCTCCCTCTCAGGACTCGTTAATTACACTACCTCCCTGATGATTCTACTTAGATGTCAAATAGGCATCTTAAACTTCTTCTAACTAAAACAGGACTCTTAGTTTCCATCCTATATCTACTCCAGCCCTAGGATCTTTCATTCAGGCCCAAAACCAAGGAATCAAGAGGTTAGACACAAATCGTCTTTTTCTTTCAACCTCTATATTTAATCTGTTACTATGTCATATTAGCAGAATGTTTGGTAGGTGCCATGGCAAGATCTAAATTCTAAAATTACTCTCCTTTAAATATCTTGAAAAAGGAAAATGAACAAAAATAATGCCTCTATTTCCTCAGTGCAGCTTTCTTAGCTAGATGTTGAGATGAGTTACTTGGATTTAATTAATTTATCTACAGATTAGAAAGATCACTACAACTACTGTTACTACTACTATAGCCGATATCATTGATAATAAAAATAATAATTACTACGTATTTAGTGCTAACTCATTAAATCCATTTGAACCTTACCGCAATGAATTTCAGAAAGTATCAGAGGGGCTAAAATTTTGCTTAAAACCAGAAAGCAAGCAATTGCTAGGAATGAAATTCAGTTCAGTTCTATTGACTCTTAAGCCTGGATTCCTAATTACTAAGAAAAAAATACAAAGTTAGCATGTCAGGTGGAATTTGGGGCAGTGTAGGTAAATACATTTTTGAAAAAGCTTGCTATGAACTAGATTCCTTACAAGTTCCTGTATCCACAGCCTGTTTTCTCCTCCTCTTCCTCCTTCTTTTTTTTAGAATCCAAACATCACTCCAAATTATCTTAGTTTCTATTTTTATTATGTTTCTCTTAAGTCTTTAGGATAGTGTTAAAACAAAGCGCTTCAGAGGATAAAGACAATCATTTTTAGTTACAAAATTTCCCATACATTATGTATTTTATTTTCCAAAAGCCAGAAAGAAAAAAAGGAAAAAAGTATCCTGACTGATGTTTGAGATAAAAGAAAAATGGTTTAAGCAGTTTGACTGGTTTTAACCTTTATAACAAAAGGTCATTACATTTTGAAATAATAATTTGAGTACAGATATAAAATAACAACACTAAGTGATTAAAATTAAGATCTAATATACAGATTTGCAGCATCTTTTCATGTATATTTTCAAATCATTCTATGACGTATTGATAATTTTCTTACTTAAATACATGGTGTTAGTAAGTGCCCCAGTGGTGTATTTGTCTTCTCCTAAAATAGCTAGTAATTTGTATGTGTCACTAAATTTTCTATGTCTCATGATCAGGTAAAAATACAACAGTGTCTCTTTCTTTAGTTAGTACTTCACAACAACCTGATCAGTAGAAATGCATGATAAAGTTTCCTTCAGGTGCTTGGTGTCTGAACATGCTATTAAATGACACAGGGAACAAGCTGGAAATAAAAGTCACACAGCTTCTTTAAGAGCAAATAATATGAAGATGAAAGTTATAATGAAAAAAGGTCCTTTTCATGCAATGGATTCTATGCTAATTCTAAACAAATTATGCCTTTTGTCCATGTGATAATCTAATTTGATCGCCATTATGCCTCTGAATTTCTGGAGGTACAGGATTTTAAAACTAAGGTATGGGGAGGGTGAGGGATGTTCATAAGTTTTAAATGACAACTCTTCCCTATATAATTCATGCATTGTGTTACCAGAGAAAGTAATTTTATTATCTTGGCAAATAAAACCACGAATTCTAGAAATAGAGTAGTTTTTCACCATTTTCCATTCATTTAGAGTGACCTTTCCAGACCCCTCAAAAGGTGATTCACCTTTCAAACCTCATGCTAATGAATTTCTTTTTGGTCTTCTCAGTTGACTGCAATAACTCTTGCACAGAATGTCCATATGACATAATCAAGATTTCCCTCATGGCACTGTCATATACAACCTTCTACTATAATTACTTGCCCACTCATCTTCCCTCTTATACCTACCAATGTACTCGAAGGCAGTGAGTTAATGCTATACTAATTTCTTGATCCATTAGAAAGAATGTCAGTTAAAATTCATTTTTTACAAAGAATGCAACAAGTATCAGGCACTTAAAAATGCACAATAAGAAAATAGATCTCATGTTAAGTGTTCTTACCATAACTACACACACACACACACACACACACACACACACACGGAAGGGAAACATCACCACCACCAAGGACAATTTATGCAGCATTTTCTTTAACAATATTTGTACAATATTGGGGCGCCTAGGTAGCTCAGTCGGTTGGGCGGCCGACTTCAGCTCGGGTCATGATTTTACCACTCCTGAGTTTGAGCCCCTCATCAGGCTCTGTGCTGACAGTTCAGAGCCTGGAGCCTGCTTCAGATTCTGTGTCTCCTGTATCTCTGCCCCACTCCTGCTCGTGCTCTCTTTCTCTCAAAAATAAACATTAAAAAAATATTTCTACAATATATATTTCTATTCTCATTGCCTAATTTTGGGTATTCTATTTATTTAGTGGTGAATAGTGAAAATCTATCTCCAACCCTATATGAGTAACATAAAATAACTTAAAAGTTAAATTGTCTACTTTGCACAGAATTAAATAAAATACATTAATATTTAGCTAGTGTTATAATTAGTAGCTACTTATAATTAAGCTTCTTAAAATATAGAGCTGTGTATTACTTTATGTAATATATATAATAGATTTTTAAGAATTTCATGACATTCTGAAAATGTCTGTGCAATTGTATATTGTATTCTGAGAATCCGATGTATCTCTGATTTCTAGTTGAAGATATATGGCCCAGGAAGAAGTAAACTGGTTAAATTAAAAAGAAATGTTTATTAAATGCATTATACTTTATAATTAATGATAAGGCCTTTGATAAACAATTTAAAATGGTATTCTTTCCCAAATTGTTTTCAGAGATGAAAAGTAGTTGAATGTATAGATGACCAAACTAAAAAAAAAAAATTAGATAAAATGGCAGAACAAAGTATTACTCAATTAAATTACATAAGATGGCTAAAATTAGAACCAAGAGAAGAGGATAAATGCAGGTTAAAAGTTCACATGTTTGGCATGAGGGGACAGATGTGATGATGAATCAGGATTATAGTTGTCTGTGTGAAATATACTAATATATAAATATGTAACATGTGTACAAGTAATTGCAATATATGAAATAAGTATACATTAAAACACTGTACTTCATCATAGAAATCTTTACATATGAGCTTAACAAGCTGCAGTTAATAAAGCAAAATCAGTCACTTGAAATATTTAATTTGCTCACATATTTAATCTACTATTAAGGCTTTCAAAGACCTGACACTGAGACCATAGATCTCAAACCTTCTGAAAAAAACTCCTTAGTATCATGGGGACACTCTACCACTGATACTCTTCAACTAGTTGGAAATATTTTTAATAAGCACTTAAGAGTTTTCAAAAGCTAAAACTTGTTCTGGTGTATAAACACATAAGGTACCAATAAACATGAAATGATCTGTTGTTGGAATGAATTATACTTCACACGCTTGAATCCTAAGAGCATATACCCAACAATATGGATCCTGATGGATAAGTATAATGTTAAAATAATTTATGTGGACTGAACCTTTGAGTATGTCGAGGAACAGTGAAGTTAAAAATTCATGTCTTGATGGTTTTATATAATAGATAAGTATAATTTCATTTCAGGCGTCAAAAATTTACACAAGATTGGGAAATATCCACTGTAATATAATGTATACACTAAAATATTACTTTGCAAACTTTAATATTCATTCAGATCACTTGGAAATCCTGCTGAAATGCAGACTCTGGTTCAGTAGGAATAGGGATTCTGCATTTCAAACAAGCTCTAAGGTAATGCAGATGTTTCTGGTTCATGGGTGGACTGCAATTTTAGTAGCAAGACCTTAAATAGAATTAGTTAAGTTGTAATGATTTACCACAAAGAGAAGAGATTAGGAAGAAGAGAGGAAGGGGAAAGTGAAAGATCTGATCAAAGATCAAATGGAGAATAACTTTAATTAATGCATAACAATAGTTAGATATAGTAATGTTTATTTCTTACCATATGGGTTCAGTATAACCCCAAAATGAATAAAAACATCAAATTCGGACACGGTAAATTCTTGGGCTGATAAGCCTGCACATAAAATGGTATTGCAAAGCAAAAACTGAAATACTAAGGCCATTTTTTATGGCCTATGCTATAATTAAAAGAGAGGAACGACTGATAATTTGACCAGCAATTTATAAGTATTTTCGTTTGTTCATTTGTTTGTTTGTTTGTTTGTTTCAACTTAGGTGAACCCAAATGCTTTTAACGTTTTCCTCTAAACTTTTCAATACAAATGCAGCAAGCATCTGTCTTCCTCTGTACTGTGTTTTATATCTAACCTATCTCTCCCACAGGCATCAAAGCTGAACATGATGGTCATGCTGTTCCATGAAGCCCTGAAAGACAAACAAAAGAACAAACACACCCCAACGACTTACAACCTGGAGCCAAGGGAGCTCTCCAGGTTGCACGATGCCTCTATGATCCTCCCCGTAAATATAAAAGCCGCTTTCTTCAGTAACTGAAAACAATCATAACTGTCTTTCCCTGAGTCTTGTTGAATCTCTGGGGATAGAGGAAAGGCAGCGTATAGAAATGTGCACCAAAGTGTCCACAGATGGATTTGATTTACACAGTATGGTCTGCTATAAACTGTGAAGATTAGATAATGGGTTTTCTTAGATATAGTTTCTATTTCCAGCAGAAGACCTTATAACACCTTTAAGTGGTATATCTATAAATTCTGTTTATATAATGGACAACTGATCAAAACATATTCTGAAGCTACATTATAGATTTTATATGATCTCATATATAAATAGGTATAATCATAAATGTTGTCACATGTCTATGCCTATAAATGGTAATAAAATTTAGAAATCACATCTATTTTTATTTTATTGATACAGGCTAAGAGAAAATGCAGCTGTATCCACAATACAGCAGTTTCAAAGCCCATGTTCTTCAGATGAGCAAGTCCATTTCAAGAGTAAAATCTAACCATAAAGATTTTATAAGAAATTTTCAGTATTAAAACAAACCAGTTTATATGTTATAATTTACTAATAAAGTTGAATTTTAAACAGAAATGGAAAAAATCTGCATTATTCTTACCCCACCAATTTCTATGCATCTATGTGAGATAACTATTTTAGTGATAACAGTTTTGTTGATAATAATTTACTGGCTTTAGTCATTACTTTGTTACATAGCAACCCTATACTAGTATTATTATAAAAGAGATTATTTGCTGTCATAAATACTCACCCTCCCATTCCTATCTTAATGTCTAAATTTTTATTAAACCTACTAATGTGAAAAAAATGTAGTTTTTAAAGATAAAGGTTTGGGTATTTTTATTTTTTACTTATTTGGGGATAATGCTGTTATAATTCACAAGGGAGGTATAATTCCTCATGTGATCATGTCCGGTAATACTAATTCTATTTTCCTCACAAATTAATTTTCTGCTAATCTCAGTAAGTTATTTATCTATAAATATATCTTTTCTTTAAATGAAATACTTGGAATTACACTTCAAAAGAAGAAAAAACTAGTGATTTGCCTTGGAAATCTTTGACTCTTCAGGTAAACAAGGTTCTGGGAGACAGGCTTCACCTTTTCATTTTTATAATATCTTTCATGGCCTGGGAATAATTCCATCTAAAGAAAGCGGAAATGATAGGTTTTAACTCAAAACATTAGATTTTCAGATTTGCATTTTGACCACTCATTTATTTTGTAACTTTTGTATGTCAGTCACTGTGGTGCTGACCACAATACTTCGTGGGATGATGGAAATATGTCTGCACTGTCCAATATAGTACCACTAGCCACATCTGACTATTGAGAGCAGATATGTGACTACTGTGACTAAGGAAATACTTTTCTTATGTTGTCACTTTTAACTAAATTGTCACCTATAGCCAGGGTCTACTTTACTGCCTAGCAAAGCAAATCTAAGCAATAGGGATACAGCTTTGCTATGAAAAAGGCTCATAAAGCTTATTTCTCAGTCTAAAAATACATACAGATAAAAAATAAATGTGCAATATTACCAAAGATAATAACAACAGCACTGGAGGAGTATTGAACAGAGATGTGAATCAAGTGAGAGAGAAAGCCACATGAGAATCTTGGGGGGAAAATGTTCCAGGTGGAGATAAGGAACTTATCTTAGAGGTTACTAAGCTAATACTTCAAGGAAAAAGTCACTTAGCTTCAAAAGAAAAGCATGATATTTTAACTTATCTCTATAAATGCAATTAGTGGATATAAACTAATCCACTGAAACAAATACTCCTAAAATAAAATGATCACAACTAATACAACTTTAAATACTGCCACAAAGGCACGTCAAACATTTATGCCATTGTTGATATTTACCTTTATCAATTAAAAGCTTATTTGTCAGTATTGCTTTGTAAGGCCTACACTCTTCAAAATGTTTTGGAGAGTTCCTCACTGAATCTTAATTTCCAAAGAATCTTGGAAATTCTACTCAAAGTTTCTGATTGTACAGTAGATAAAGACCTTGAGGTATACAGATATTACATAATTCCTCTCACCAGGCCCTTTGACATCCAGTCCTCTGCTTTACTGCATGATGGTGCTAAGCCTGGTATTTTTAATACAGCAAACATTAGATAAGCAGAAAGTAAGACAGAAAGTAAGACGGCAGAAAGTAAGACACTACTTGTGAACAAATATCAATGTTTGTTAAGTTAATGAGTTAATGATGAATGGTAGTAGAACTAATTTTTACTTTTCCCAAATTTGAAACTCCCAGATTTCTTCATGTTAAGGTCAGTAAGACTTTAATACCTTAAATTAGGAAGAAATGTTTTATTTTGTTGTGTCCATAATTAATTCAGTATCTAGAGGAAATTGAGTAATTAATGTATCCTTTGGAGAAAGATGAACTAGCAAATTGAATATGTAGTTTCCATGATGGAACTTTGGATTTCTACTTTGAAAATGCTGAATCCAGCACACTGGGTGGTCAAAATCAAGTAAAAAGCTGTCCATGCAAAATTAGCAATTATAGATAGAAGTGCTCAAATGCATTAAATAATATAGATTTGTCAACAATTAAACATTTTTTTTTAATGTTTTATTCTTGAGAGAAAGAGAGAGACAGAGCAACAGTGGGGTAGGGGCAGAGAGGGAGACACAGAACCCGAAGTAGGCTCCAGGCTCCGAGCTGTTAGCACAGAGCCCAATGTGGTGCTTGAACCCACAGACCAAGAGAACATGACCTGAGCCGAAGTCGGATGCTTAACTGACTGAGCCACCCAGGCACCCCTCAACAAAAATTTTTAAATATGATTAGTCTTACTATTTATAATTTGAAAATTTCTGTAATTTTGAATGATATATTTTAAACATAGCAGAAAACTTAATTTTTCTCTTAGATACACATTGCTTTTTTAGTGTTCCATGTCCCTTAAGTTCTTGATTCTTCTTGGTAATATTTAAAAATGTTAAATGAAAAAAGTAAAATAAATAAAAATAAAAATGTCAAATGAAAGCTAATTTTTCATTTGACCTTCTTATAGATAAGTAGAAAATGGGGGTAACAATGTCACACTGGTAATTTCTATTTTCTATCCTACTGAAAAATACTGCAAAATGATTGTACAAGAAGTTCTCAAGGCCTTGACCTCTATTCTACTCACGTATGATCTCTTAAGACTGAGTCTCTCAAAGCAATGAAATATATTTTTGATGTTTTAATAACCACTAATACTTGGTGGATGTTATGAAAATACTCCTTTTTTTGGAAAATAATTCACTCTTCGAGGTTTTAATCTTTATTGCTAAGTCCTAATTCCAGAAGCAAAACAAATATATACCTAAATATACCTAGTACATACATTATATAACCACTATTATTTCTCTGACTAGAATGTAAATTCCTCGGAAAATATATGTGCCTTGAAAACTGGAAATTCCTTGACAACAGGGAGAATGTCTTGCTTATTTTATTGTCTCAGATTCTAGCACATAGCAGGTTCTCGATAAATACTTGATAAGTATTTGAATGACTTTGAAGTGTTCATCTCCACAATCTACCACTTTGTTCATGTCCTCTCCTGCTCACAATCTTGGATTGTTCTGCTGGCCAGAACTGTTTCCAATATTGTAAAAGAAAACAACATATAATTTACATGTTAGGAACATTTCCCCACCCTTCAGGTTGAAAACACTGGAAACAATGGAAACACCTGGCGAATTATTGTTGCTCCCTGTAATTTAACCCCAGATGCTACTTCAGGCACACCTCTAACCACTTGTCTACACAAGGCTCTGCCTGGTCAAACCAGCAGCTCCCCCACCTAGACTGTTAATATACTTCTGCACGCTATTATCTCTCCTCTACTGGCCCTGCCTCAGGCATCTCCCAGAGCATTCTCCTTTTTATTTTTTCCTCTACTAATTGTCCTTCAAGAAACTTTATGAAAAAAAGAAAATTGAATCAAATCAGAAACAAAGCCTTCTTACTAGAATTGAACTATCTGTTTCCATGTGACCCAAAGTCACTTCTTGGATTTCTAACTTGTAAAAATTGGGGCAAACCAAATTATAATTAGAAGTACTGTTGGAAGACTTAAAAGAAATTAATGTAGTTCTTATTATCTATTAAGAATATATATTTTTCTTCCACTATGCAGTCCATCATTCAATCTTAATTTTACCAATGGTAAGACGTGGGGAAAAAAAATATCTGACTTTCCAAACCCATTTGTTGTGCGTAATGGAGAGAATAAATATTAAAGTGATATGAAAAGACTGAAAACCAAACAAATATGTGATTGCCAACCTAAACTTTGAGACACTTTCTTAAGTTTCAATCTCTTCTGTAAAGTTTTCCTGACCATCCCACTCATAATTACAGAACCTGTTGGTTGCAGAACCTTTTGGCTGCATATATATTGTCTAATCTTATTATATAAAATCCATAGATTTATAAGTGCTTTTATAAAACGCTTTTAGGATCCTTGGGTTCCACACATACCCAGTGTGACTTAATGACAATAAATTCAA
Organism: Acinonyx jubatus; assembly: GCF_027475565.1. Taxonomy (NCBI): domain Eukaryota; kingdom Metazoa; phylum Chordata; class Mammalia; order Carnivora; family Felidae; genus Acinonyx; species Acinonyx jubatus. The sequence continues at coordinate 41,859,624 of NC_069380.1, forward strand.
AGCTAGAGGGGTGGAGTTAGAAATGTATCAGAGGGGTCCTGGACTTTCTCACAAAATGGAAGGACAGCTGAATAAGCATTGGTGGCTAAACTCAGAAAAGTAGAATTAATTGTGAGTAAAGCAGATTCCCTGGGAGATGTCATTTAAAATAATATAGATATCCTATGTGAGGGATAGTCCTTTCCTTACTTTTGTGTACAAAGCTGCAACATTTGCAACCATTCAATTTAAACACTTTGGTCATTGAACTATTTATTGCCAGAAGCATATATGACTTCCATGTGTTATAAGAAGTGTGTATGCAAAATTCTAGTATCTTTCATCAAGTAGCCAGAAGGGAAAACTGTTTAGTAGGAACCATCTTTTCTACCCAATTCTTTTTTTTTCTCCCCAATTCTGTTGTGGGTTTCTTCCTCCTATTGCTCCTTTCTCAGTCCATTTACACTCAATTTAATTTTGTAAAAACTAGGGAAGATAAACTGAAAATTTGCACGTGAAACCTAATTATAGCACAATAAATTACTACTGTGCCCACATACACCCAATGAAATTCTCATTTAGTTATAATCAAACATACATCCAGTGTCATGCCAGATTCAAGCTATGTCTAGGATAAATTCTTCAGCCTGGTGAAATAAAGATATCTGATAAATTAATCCCACACCAGAATGGTTACTGTCATCAGATCTTCCTTTTCCTTGAAGCTTTAGTTCTTGGTCAGTTATATATAAGGAATCATGCTGTGTGCCACAGGATGTTGAACACACACACACACACACACACACGCAGAAAAAGAAAAAAAGAAAGCCTCTGTCACACTTCCCTGATAACTTTATCCCTTCCATTCACACAATTCCTTTTGTGTAGTCATTTATCTATTTTTTCTCTATTTAAGTTTCATTACATCTGATATAAGTAAATGCATAAAAGCACAATATCTCAAATCTGATCCGATGTTGAATGGACTTAAGAAGAGAATCTGAATCCCAACTATATTACTTATCTGTTAAAGTCCAAAACATGAGTGTTTTCAAAAGAAATCAGTCGTAAAAATAAGGAACCTCTCATGCAAATCTGTATTACTGTAGGTCACCTTGGATATATATTCTTAGTTCACTTCCTTATAAGTGAGAAAAGAAAAAAACTCTAATTACAAGTAATGATGAAAAAAAAGCCTACAGTTATGTTTATAGGAGTTTCAAAAAAAAAAGCTTTTAATTTTTCAAATTTGAAAGTCTCTTATAATCCCCATGGCAACATCCTTTTACTAGTTCTGTCCATATTTCTATAGAAGTGAAGTTAGTTTTAAATATTTCTGTTACATCAGATCTGATTCTACAAACAGGGCTATTATTAACAGTGTCAGTGATATTTAAGCTACACATACACATACAGGAATAAAAAACAATGTGACTTCCAAATTTTATACATTTAGATTATTTTGATTTTTTTCTTTCATACAAGTCAAGATGAATCTTTTTTAAAAAACTGACTGGACAGAATACTGTTAAAACAAAAACAAAAGTTGTTAAACTGAGAGGAAAACTTTGTTTTGTTTAGCAATATTATTTATCACTTTATGATGTTCACCATGTCCCATGTACTATTATAAGCCCTTTCAAATCATATTAATTTATTGATTATTGCACTCATATAAGCATGATACAACTGTTGATACATTTAATATTTCTCTGTTTCACAAACATTGAGACACTTGCAAACTCACTGGCTCCAAATGAAAAGAGGGGACAAAGACAAAAAATTCAATATTGACCACGGAAGATGAAAATAAGTTTTGTAACTTCACTTTCCTCTCCATTATTTTTATGTACTTCATTCTTCATAGGGGTGATGCATCTTCAGTGAACTATTGGCCTGTTACGGACTGCGTCTGGTCATCTCCTCATATTACCACCTGCTTACTATTTGCCCAGAGAATAAAATCATTGAAATATTGGCTCAAAAACTACAATTGCGGCATTAACTTTACTACCAAAACCCAGGAATGATATCTTAAGATAAAAACAGATATAATTGGATAGTTTGCTGTTTTGCAATGTATATTATCATTGTTTCTCCAATATATTAATATTCCTATTTATTATTTGATTAGATTGATTATCCTTTAAACTTGAAGTTTTTTGTCCTAATGACCTCTGTAAATAATTGCAAGGAAATTGTTGGTAGTTTGTTTCTGCTCATGCAACTTCCTGAGGGAGAACTGATAGTTTTTATGGTTCTGTAACTTTTCTGACAAAAGCGCACTATCGGAACCACTCTGCCGTTAGAATACACGTAGAAATAGAGTAAAAAAACTAACATGTCTCCAAAACATAATGAAGAGACACGACTGATATAAAGGAGGGAATATCTACCAAGAGCCAGTAGTAATTACAATGGTGTGATACAGGTCAAGGAAGAGTTGCCAGTTTAAATGAAGGTGAATTCTGTGTGTGAATCTCCTAACCGGAGGTCATCAGAGCCACATCCAAATCGCTGCCAAAAAAATGCTTATAAAAATGCAGTAAGTACAGCCCCACCCAGTAAATTAATAACAAGGATTGAGGCCAATTCGATAAGCTGTGGGGTTGGGGGATGATTCATGGTCATGGGAATGTAGGAAGATGTTATTATATTTTCACAGTACTAAATCTATAAAGATAGGTAGTAAATTAGTGATTGCCTAGGGCCAAGGTTTGGGGGCTGAAGGTTGGTGGGAAGAGATCAACAGTAAATAGACACAGGGATCTCATTGAACTGATAAAGATGTTCTAAAAGTGAGTTATAGTGTGCACAACTTGCTAAATTCACTAAAAGTTGTGCAATTGTTCACTATAAATGGTGAACAATATGATATGTAAAATGTGCTTCAATAAAGTCATAAAAAATAAAGGGATTGCTAACTTTTAAAGGAAAAGTTGAAGTGATTTACTACTTAATCTTGTAATTGTTTGTTATGAAGTTGAAACAAACTTTTTGGATACATTACTTAGTGTCTTTGATGCTTAAGTTTCCTCATCAGTGAAATGAGGATAAGAGTAACATTTACTTCAAAGGGCTGTTTTGTGGGTTAAAAAAATCCATGAATAAAAGAATGTGTGGAATGTATTTAATGCATAATAATTACTACATATAGCAGTTCTGGTAAGAATATCAGTTCACCCAAGCTGAAGAGGAATCGTAACTGGAGGGGAATAAAGACAGAAATTCATCCTCAAGAAACGGACTGGTAAAGAATCATACTCAGGACATGGAAGTAAGTTTGTGTTGGTTAGAATTCCCATTCAGGACATCTTACCCCTGAAAGATGAGAGAAACTACATTTATCTTTCAATTCTGGCAGAAGACTCACACACTTGAAAAGAAGGAAGAAAGGGAGGGAGAGAGGGAGGAAGGACAAGGGACAGAGAAATAGACACACAGACAGAAAGACAGACAACTAGTTCACCTACTTTGAAATGTCTCTGATCAGGAATTAGAGAAAACTATAGATAGTGAAAATGTACAGTGAAAAGTCTCTCTGCATATATATATATGACAAATACTATTAAAATATTATAAAAACACCTTAAAGTTTTGAACATATTTTCAAAGATGAATTCTTGGCAAATACATTTTTGACGTATGCTTATACAATGTTTCATATCATTGTCATTAACATACTTTTGTCTCTTTTTCAAATCAATCCTGACTCCTGGAATGAGTGTTGGAAGATTAAAAAAAAAAAATCCTAGCTGAGTCACACAGGAGCTGTGTGGCCTTGAAAAAGGCTCAGACACTGAGCTTTAATTTTCTCAGAAACGAGGATAGAAACCAAATTCGTACACTTTTTGTGGGGTCCAAACACACTATTTGATGTGAAATTACTTTATAAATTTATGTGGCTATGGGCAATAAAGAAAAACATTGTTGTTATTATTTTCTTTGTAAGAAGAAAGAAAATGTCAGGCAAAATCTAGGTTGGAAATGTGAGGGTGAACAGGAAATTACACCTGTGTTATGTCACTCCATGGGGACTGTCTGTGCACCTTATAGCACCAAACGATAATGGACAAAATATAAAAAAGAAATCAAATTTAACAAATAGTGAGGACTGCATACATCAAAGAGAGTTTAAATTTAAAGCTGCCTATTTCATTCGGCTGGCTGTCTAGCTGCTTATTTGCATGTCTGCTCACAGCATCAATTATATATGTGATGAAGAACATTTTATTAATGTGATCAAAGTATTCATTCCTATGGCAAAATGTATGTTTTTAATGTGCTATCTTATTTTTCCTATTGTATGTACAAGATAAGGAAGGACAAATATTTCTAGGTTCTCTCCATTATCATAAGAGAAATTATCCCCCAAAAAGTTCATTTTGTAAAAAACTGTGCTAAGAATATTAAATTTCTTTTATTTGAAATACTTTAACTATTTTCAAAGAATATTTAGTAGGAGTTGCATAGAGAGCCCAATAATTTATATGTATTTGGTTTATTACCCAGGGCCATAGGTCCCTGGCAGATTTCATAGATGGGCTTCACAGGATCTGTGGAAACTTCGAATGATTTGCAATTAAAAAAAATATATGTGGGTATATGATTTTTTCTGGAGAGTGAGCCTACAGCTTTTAAATGATAATCAAAGGAGTCAGAACACAAAACATTTAAGCACTACTGGTTATAAAATGAAATACTTAAAGTAACAAATATATTTGTTATATTAATAACCATTTATATGCTTGAGGCTATTGTACATTTCCGAAATGACTAAAATAAGTAATTGCTAAAAGGCACAAAATAACATGCATGCATTTAATACATATATTTAGGAATAGTCCCTTCACTGTGCCAATTAATAATTACTATTCATAAATGGATTAATTTCAGCATTCTTACTCTTATATGTAAGACATGAAGTAACGATGCAAAGAAAATAACACATGCTTATCAAAACCAAAGTTTACCAGGATTTGCTTTCAATACTTTAAAAGTAGAATACCATTTTATTAAATATAGACTTATACTCAAACTGGCAAATAGGTGGATGATGACTTTTCTGGACTGTAAAAAAAATATTTATTTTAAATATCAAGTATGCACTGTGTATAACAAAACAAAAAATAGTTATTTTCCCCATTGTATAGGAAACATACCTTTTTCTATCTTCCAAGTATAGTGAGGAAAAAGTAATGAAAATAAAGTCACCTTAGCATACATCTTGCTATCTAACAAGATTAACTGAAATTTTATTTGAAAACATATATGTAAATTATAATTGCTAATATGCATTAATAAAAACAACAACTCTGTCATCAGGTGTCTTCCATAATTCATTTTGCCATAAAGTATTTGAGTTCCTACTATAAACCAGGAATTCTGCCAGGATTCTTTTGAATTTGCAGCATATTATTAAATCCCATTTGGCATACAAAACTCTGCTTTATCCCCTTCACCCACCCACCCCCCAAAAAAAACCTAGCCACCTTAGAAATGAAGGCTGTAAGTACAGCATGCAAAACACATCAAATTATGCGTAAAGAAGATGCTTGGCAAAAATACACGCCATAATAAAGGCGATCAGTAGATATTTAGTCGATAAACTATAAAATCACCCTTTTTCTTCTGACATATATTTTAAAGTAACCAAAAAAAGGAAGTTAAAAGAACAATTCATTTACACTGGAGAATTCTGAATTTTTTAATATATTCATACGAGTAAATGGTTACTTGTACACTTTCAAAGATTCAGTAGGTGCTTTACTAAAGCTTTACTAGAGGAAATATATTTAAATATCAAAAGCAACTATATAAAAATAATGACCTCAGCCTATGATGCTTAGGCTAATAAAAATATTAATAATAATTTCAAAGTTTCTATTCAAAAATTTAAAACTGAAAGCTGATATGTTATTTCAAAGAATATCAAAAGCAATTGCTGGCATTAAAATATGTATTAAAATTTGATTGTATAGTAGATAGGTAGCTCATTACATTTAATAAATAACAATAATTAGGTTTTACAATATAAAAGAATTAATGTCCCAATCATTCTCAATCTACCTAAATATACATATATTCATATATATATATGTATATACACAAATTATCTATATAAAAATATATGAACATATACCCATATACATCTCTAAGATTGAGCACTTTATTTCTAGTCATCAAATACTTAAAAATATAGACTACATTAGCTGGTGTTGTCTATCAGAACATATTGGTGTCAGGCATAATATTCATCCTTTTCCACTACAGATTCTTGTTTAAAAATCACTTGCATCTTATAAAATATGACTAATATTTTTTATTTAACCATCCAGGTTAATGTCAGAATGCATGTTTCAGGTGCAATTAAGTGGTGAAAGTGGTTTGGATAATGTGCTATATTCTTGTGTTTTAATATGTTTCAGCCCAGGTCATGATCTCACGGTTCATGAGTTTGAGCTGCATAGGGCTCTGTGCTGACAGTGGAGAGACTGTTTGGGATTCTCTCTCTCTCCCTCTATCTGTTCCTTATCTGCTCTCATGCACATGCTCTCTCTTTCTGTCTCTCAAAAAACAAAAACAAAAAACAAAAGCAAAAAACAGAACTAATCCAACGGGGGGAATGCATATTTGGGATCGCTCTACTTCTCCAATAGAAAAAGCACCCTGTTATCCCTGGCTGTTTAATATTTAAGATACCAACAAGCCACTTGCCCAGCTCCTATTTGTCCTCACATCTAACTACGTCAGTATTCAAAATATTTTTCGTCATATGAATGGAAGGTAAAAAAGTGTTCTGTTTTATGTGTAGCATCAGAATGTCAGCGCAGGCGAAAATATTTTCATTCAACATTTGATGATTGGATTTGACCAATTTACTCTTTTTAAGGGGAAAAATCTGCAAAAACAAAATCAGCAAATAGGGCAGATGGGCTAAATCTCTCTGGGCTAACATATAAATTCAAGGGCAACAGCAATCTTATAATATGCATTCCATATTTATGATTAGTAAGTTTTCATCTCTGCTATTTCAAATGGAATCCTTTCACATGAAAAGTGCCGGGAACTTTTAAAGGACATCCATGGTTTTTTTTGTTTCTCTTTAACAAGTATATGGATAAAATAATCAATATGCAGCTGGGAAAGTGGTTATGAAAACTTAACTCAACTCCCCGCTTCTTATTGTAGGAAATCTAAACATGAAACACACATTTATCCCCATCCAGCGTGTAGGGGTACATGTGTTTCATGTGGAAATGGCCAACTGGTTGTGCCCCAGCAGGCTTCAAGGGTGATTTGAACTACCGTGGCGAACTCACATAAGAAACCTGAATTTTCTTAGCAAAATAAGTGAGTCTATCCCTCAGTGAACTAACCCAAACCAAATATGGACATTTACATTTACTGTATTTGGGAGTCTAGCCTTATCTTTTTAGTGGGATGTCAAAGGTAACTCGCCAAACTTTCACTCTCAAATCTCCACTTAACTTCTGTCACTGGAGCATTAACAAGTTTGATTAACAGATCTCATATATTTTCTCCACATTACCTCCATGTAACTGCTTCTCCTCATTCTAGAGCACTCAGTTAAAGTCCAAACTCTTTGACATCCCAATGCTGCAAACTGGACGTAATGAGTTACTAGAAATTTGAGGGGGAAGCACATTTGGTGTCTTTTAGCCAAGGTTCCACAGGTGTTAGCAATTCACCACTTAGGAGAACAGCCTCCCGATTAAACAGGGCTAACTATTCACCACACCAATGTTGTAACTCATCGTTTGATCAATAAGGTTAAGTTCAGGGAACCCTTATTAGAAAACCAGAGAACAATTTCAAAAAATGTTCACAAACAAATTCAACACAAAATCTCAACATTGTACAAAACAATTTCTGAAACTTTATTGTGAATTTTAAGATACATTTAGTAAAGTATGTTTTCCTTAATATAATTAATTAAAATAAATTGGAAAGAAATGCACATACTACTTTTTTAAAGCAAGGATAAGTACAGACTTTTGAAGTCACAATATATACAATTATATGAGTGCAATAAGCTTCCAAATACATTAGGTATATATCTGTTTAAATAAATAGTAAAATACTTGATTTGACATATGTGAGAGTCATACTGATTACACCAAAAATGTTTTACAAAATATAGCCAAAAATGGAATGTTACACATTTGATATACAACTTTTTAAAATACGTTATATATTCATTACTTAATTCAAATTATAGTGTACAAAAGTCCATTTTAATGAGGACAGTTTTGTGTTTTTAACACTGTTCAGCAAATATAGATATTAAGATGCATCCCTATACATGTTACTAAAGCCCCATCAACTGAAATCACTAGCACAGGGAGGAAAAAAAATTCTACCAATTATTAATAGTAATAATTTTTATTGATAAATTACTAATGTAACACACTGCAACATTATTTTGGTTATTTTAAGTCTTCTAAAATATATTACCTAATACTTGAGGCAAATTGTTTTTGTGTATATAGAAACTTAATTTGAAACCAAAATAGAAAGATATTGCTACATTGAACTTATCTACTCTGTAATATATTTCTTTTAAATAATACCTTCAGTTACCAGTTTTCAGTTGGAAAAATTTTCCCTATAATTCTTTAATAATAATGCTTTGTGTAGTGCCTTACTATGAATCTCAAGAACTCATTTCACAAAGTAGCAACAGAATATACTGTATTGTGAATGGTACCTATAGAATATTGGTATTATAGGAAAATGTCATTTTAAGTGTTTACATCTATAATTATTCATACATTGTAGTACAATAAGGGAAATTATTTTCAGCCATATTTCATCATTTGTAGCATATAGTTACACGTGACAATTTATTTGGCGTATATAAAAATGTGGCTATTTTGCAGAAGTAAAACAACATAATTACCAGGGTTTTTTTTAATTGGAAACAAATGTTTTATTTTCCCTAAGGTTCTTTTAATAGTAAAAGAATGGAAAAGGAATCAAACATATCCACCTGCCTTAGAGTGATGAAGTGGGAAGATGGACAACTCAATGGTCATTCTCTAAAAATTACTTAGGCAATAATGATTGAAAAGATGCATTTTGCATTTACATAATGAACAATGTGCTTATCTATGTCTACAAAAACTGCCTGGTAATATCAGAACACAATTATAGAATGACTAGGAGCACATTATCAGTTTTTTTCTTTTTTTACACTTGAACTACAAAAGCAATATAAGGAAACCTATTGTATGTGAACTAAACTTGCATTATTATATTTTTAGAATATTGGGATATCAACATATCTAAAAACAAGCAAGACAAGTTAAATTCTTCTAAACCTCCCCAGTACCAATTGCCTACTGTTTTATTGGAGCAGCACCACATGTCAAGCACCCAGTCAATCTCTATAACTCACCAAGTTGCCTTTTATTGGTCAGAATGAAAAGCATATACATTTTCTGCAAGAAGTCAGTTGATATTAGGGAGCCGGGTAGAGGAAACACACAAATGCAAATTTATCTACTTTTAGGCCATAAACCTCTAAAACATGAGCTCTGCCTTACTAACTATGGCACCTTATTTTTTTCCATCAGAGCTATTAACATTGTTTGTATGTTAGAAAGAAATATACTGGTTTATGATGGGGGGATTCCTTCTGTCCATATTTGCATTAGGGGTTGTGTGTGTGAGTGTGCTGGTATGTTTTCAGGTTAACACAAGATTAAATATAATTCAAGTAACATGTGATTGCCAAAGAGTAATTTTATTTCTTGCCCTGTAAAAAGAACAGGGGTTAATTAAGCAAATTGCTATGTCTTCTCAACACTTTGCACTTTAAGAGCTGGACGGTAGCATAGCAATGATTTGTTTAACTACATTCACACTAAGAGAAGACATTTCCAGTCTCTTGGCCACTCTCTCAGAATGTTAGAAACTAAATAATTCCTTAATTCTTTCTTAATTTTTTGAAGTTAAATAAACATAAATAAGGGCTCATAGGCTCCAAATATCCCTAAATTAGGTAACAAATTTTTTGAAAGTTTAAAGACAGTCATCTCATTTATCGATATCTGGAACTCCATTTCTATGGTCCATAGACTATATTTCTACTTTAATGCCACCCTGTATATCAAAAACTCACCCATAATCACCTCAAATGTCATATGATTATCAAATTTGGGACTTATTTTTTATAAATGATCTTATATTCGGCATATTTCTGATCCTTCTGGCTTTAATAATTATCATTATAAGACTTAATTTTTAAAAGCTTTAAAAAAAATACTGTGAATTGCTAGAGTCCATTGCCTGATCTATAAGTGGTGCCAAATAAGTTATTTTCATGTTGCTATAGTTCACTTTTGTCAATCCATGCACAGCATTCATATACATTTTGTGGTTTAAAAAAATCAAATGCATGCAATAGAGATATCTGCTGAGAAGATATCTCAAATTAGGAATTGGTGTCCATTTGCTTTTTCTACCACATCACTGAAGAAAAACCACTACAGAACTTTTACTCTACTACTGTAATGTTGTCCAGTTCCATTAATCCTCTCCAAAGAGTCACACTCAAAAATCTAAAGATTAGCACTCCCATCAGAAATCTATGTAAAAATATATTCAAGAGCTTGCCAAATCAAAACAGTAATTTTATTAAACACACAATCGATTTGCAATAAAAACAACTGAAAAGTTGTCAGATAACTTGAAAAAACACACAGCCTTAGCAGAAGGCATTTAATGCTTGAACAACACGGTGGTTAGGGACACGGTCAAAAATCTGTGCACAACTTTTGACTCCCCCAAATCTTAATAGCCTACTGTTTCCTGGAAGCCCTACTGAAAATGTAAACAGTTGATTAACACATATGTTGTCTATGTATTATATATCATATTATTACAATAAGGGCTACAGAAAAGACACTGTTAAGAAAATAAGAGGAAAGAAGTTTACTGTACTGTATCTGGTAAAAAAAAAAAAATCCACATGTAAGTGGATCTGAGCCAGTTCAAACCCATGTTGTTCAAGGGTCAACAGTATATTGCCATAATTCTACCACTATCATAGATAAGTTTGTAGCTGAAAAAAGAGCTGAAGGAAGCCTTCAATAGATTATAGTTAAAATATTTTTATTAAAACTTTTCGTAAGGTATGGAAAAATCTTTTCACTTCAGACAATTCATACAGCAATATGTATATGGTTATATAGATGCATACAATCATTGTATCTAGTTTTCTTATTACGGTCAGGCTAAGCATACCTTTCCAGTGAATATTTTTAAGAGATAAAAGTGGTTGTAATTGAAAGGACAAAAGCATACAATACATAGACTATCAGGCCTCTTTGTTGAATCAATTCTTGATACTTGTGAAAAATTATTTGATGAGCAAAAACACATCAGCTTAAGTTACATAACTGTTTTCCACTTTTCTTTTTATTCGTTTTCTTGAAATTCTGAATATGCAAAGGCTAGGAATTGGTGTCCATGTGCCTTTTCTACTACCTCCCTGCAGAAAAACCACTACAGAACTTTTACTCCACTACTAATGTTGTCCAGTTCCATTATTCCTCTCATGTCCTTCCTCAACTTCCAAGAGTTGATGTATATTAATACATAATTATGGAGGCAGAAAACAAAGTACATGCTGGAGAGCCTCTTGTCTCCTTAAGGCAGAAATTTCCGATAGTAAGACTATTAAATTTGGCTCTTGTAATGTCCATTTGGATGGAGCTTCTGATTCACAATCATAACCAATAGGCATAATGTTACTACAAATTATCACCAACACCCAGAATGTCAATGCAAAATTAATTTAGTTTCTCACAAGGCCTTGTCTGTTTAGGTTCTAAATACAGAAGAACTCCAGCCATATTTTAAGTCTTCTAGAAAGCTAAAGCAACACATTATGTTAAATCACTATATTCATGTCTGCACACCAGGATTATAGTTTCCAAACCCCATCTTGGAATTTTATCATAAGACTGTAACCTATTGTAAAACCAAAACAGTCTGGCAGTCTTCTACCTAAACCTGATAAATAGAGATGACTAAAAGTGTTTGCTTTTATGTTTGGTCTCATTGAACATGAGTTACATCAAAAAACTGTAATTTAAAAAAAAAGATTACTTCTCTAAAAATGACTCTTTAAACAGACATACAAAAATCATTCCTCACAGCCCTACCACAAATTGATTTCTATCCTTACATGTTATTGAGTTCAAAGTAACCTGCCTGTGTGCCTTTGAGTTCACATCTGAGAATTATGTTTTTCCAATATCTCACCTTAATAATTTAAAGAAATCTTGCCACTCTAGTTCACTGACACATTAGCAGATAAACTTAAGTTTATTACACCAATGGTTGATCTAAAAGTATGCCCTTACCAGCTTCTTGTTTTCTAATTAGCAACATGGAATCTTTGGTCAACATGTTCAATTCTGCTCTTTAATTAGAGTAATTGAAAATTTTCTGCCAATTAAAGGTTATTAGTAAGGGTCATCAAGAAAAACCTGCTGCCCCCAAATCATACTAAACCTTAAATAATAACTGAGGCCACAAAATCATAATGTAAGTGATGCAAGTTTCAAAACTATAGGGTTTTAAAAGGATAAGTCAATCTGCTTGTCTCATATCAAACTTTTTCAAAGAGCTAATTTTTGTATTCTTTGGGAATGTGACAGTATTTATGTTCTAAATAAAAATAGCATTCATGAAAGCTACTCAATGATCCACATGCACTGGACACAATGGACAGAAAGTTTAGCATGTTGCACCCAGAATCGATTTCCTTTGCCAAATGGAATAAGGGAAGCTGTGTATGCCTAACACCTCAGTATTTCATTTTAACCTTCAAATGTACCTCAGAACTGCAACTTCCTTAGAAGTTTTATCATAATGCATCCTTTATAAGAATCAATGATAAAGAAATTCTATTTGACTATAGGGCTGAAATCATTCTCCCCAGTTCTCAGACTTCAGAGGGATCTTAAAAAGTCCAATAGGAGGTTGACAAGTGTTTACCATCTATTGTTAGAGTTGTAAGCAAGGATGTATTAAGCCAGTAATGAAATATGGTATATTTATCAAACTATATAAAATTAATGGATAATTTTGGGGGTTGTGGGTGATAAATCTGAAAAACCTAAGCAAGAAAATGGTTAAAATTGAATAAACAATAACTTATATGCATGTTTCTAAATAGACTCGAGGATGTGTTCCCTCAGTACATTAGAAATAGGTTGGGAGAAGGCCCGTGCTGATGTTAGCTGGCTCCTTTGTGCAGAGGTGGACGGTGGTTGATATTTCTGACCCATGCAGAAACAGGGGCTGGAATAAAATTTTTTGTTTAAGTCAGAAAGCATCATTCTAGTCTACGGGGAGAAGAAAGATCTTTTTGTTATTATTATGGTTTGACCTCCCCCTCTTCTCCATGCCTTCTTATCAGATATGAGTAGTTTAAAAAGAGGATAATCAAAAAACTCTTGTTCTATTTTGAGCTTAGCAGAATGTTTTAAATTCATTGCTAAAATCCACTGTTTGTGAAAAGCATTCAGAATCCTACTGCCTAAAAGATACAAATGCTCTTCCTGCTCTTCCTACCTACTGCCTGTGAAGGTTCACTGCAACCTGGAAAGAAGTGCACAAGCCCCAGGTACAGTCGCATCACCGTGCCACGTGCTCAACGGCAAAATGCGTATGTGAAAGGAATTAAAAACAAAACACAGTAGACTTTATCCTTTTTTGCCTTCATACAAAGAATTTATTTTTGGCACAACTGACTCTTGGTGATGCACCACAATTTCATCTTTTTAACTTAAAGTGCAATCAAGAGTCAGTATTGCCTAGCAACTATGAGCAAAGCCTCTGGTAGAACACTGGGAGGGTTCAAGTCCTGGACTACTCTTCACTTACAGGAACTGTGACCTTAAGCAAATCATTTAACTTCGTCTCAGCTATAAAAGAGATATTAATAATAGTACCTGACTCACAAGGTCACTGTTCCTATTTAAGTAGTTAATACATGTAAAGTGTTGAGAAGAATGCCAGGCACACAGTGAATTCTCAAGTAAATGTTGGCTATTATCATTGTCTGGTGTTCGAAATCTAGTTTCAAAGCACTGTAAACTACGTTTTAGAAACAAAGGGATAATGGTGCCAAAGTGAATATTGTGATCTCTTTCAGAGCCCAAAATGCCCCCCATTTCTCCTGTGAAACTGCTTGCTATTTCACTGAAATTACTGTGGTTTATTTTGACCAGTTACTTTAATATACGCTTAAAGCATGTTTTTATTTTTTTAGTAATAAAGCAATAACTAGTCATGTTAAAGTACTCAATAATTAGTTTCAACCTCAATAACATACTATTAGGATTAAGGAGTTTATTCTTCTTCTTAATGTTAGCTTTTCCTCGATACAGGTTACTCCAGCTCTATTATGGTTATCTCATGTTGCTTTTGTCCAAATTCCTAATGAATTTCTTTTCCAGGCAAAACATTGGAGGGCACAGTCTACACAAATTCATTAATATACAAGCATTCAATTCCAAATCAGATGCCAACACATCATTCTCTTTGTACTTTAGAATAGAGGACTGATCTGATTAATCATATAGCTGTGATTCACTGTATTGTCCACAGACTGGCTCACACTGACAACGCTCCCTAAACTCACAGGATTTTAAGACTTAGCCTGTCCAGCTTCTCACCTTGCCAGTGACTGTTTACATCTCATTCCATCAATTACTGCTCAAAATAGCTAAGACGCCTCTTAGGCAAAAATCATAGAGTACTCATTTGACACTAATCTGTGCAGTTTTTTGTTTTGTTTTATATTACTTTTAGATTCTTTATAATTTGTTGCTGCCTGCATTAGTAACATTAAATAGTTTGGAGGTTTTATTTTAAATAACTTCCAAACGACCTTATAACCATGGAAGGAATATTTTTATTTTTATTTATTTTTTTTTAATTTTTTTTCAACGTTTATTTATTTTTGGGACAGAGAGAGACAGAGCATGAACGGGGGAGGGGCAGAGAGAGAGGGAGACACAGAATCTGAAACGGGCTCCAGGCTCTGAGGGGTCAGCACAGAGCCCGACGCGGGGCTCGAACTCACGGACCGCGAGATCGTGACCTGAGCCGAAGTTGGCCGCTTAACCGACTGAGCCACCCAGGCGCCCCAGAAGGAATATTTTTAAAATATCAGGTCCATATAGCCATATGGTTAAGAAAGGCATCTCTCTTGCTGCACATTCAAGATGTGAGCAGTGGGATAAGGTTGCTTAATACGAAAAACAAAAACAAACGTGTCTTGTGGCCAATATGTGGCATTCCTAGAACTGTACTTCTCCGTCTTTGTCAACTCGTAAACCCATCCACCTACGGTGTAAAATTGTTTGTTTGTTTTTGGTAGTACCTCCACCAAAATCCTGATAGAATTGCTCTTTCCTGAAGTTTTCATAATCTGACAGAGCACAGGGCAGTAAGTCATGATAAATGTAAGCAAATGGTTCAGAAATCACTGAGGTAGTAGATATAAAAATAAGCACTCCTGGGCTACTGTCCAGGTTTCAGAACCATCCTGAAAGGCCCTGTTTCTGCATTGTTCTGGAGAGAATATGGTAGGCTGCTCTGTTGTGGCAAAACATAGCTCCAATTTATATACCTGTAAGCAAATAGCACTTGCTGTTTGACATTCAGGTGGCATATTTGGGGGCTATTTCAGCTAATTTGCAATTCAGTCCTTTTAATCCCAAACTTGATTTTCCTTCAGCAGATTGACAGTTCTGATTATTTACATTATTTCTTCAGTTTAACTCTATTTTGTCTTTGAATGAACAGGCTGCCAATGAAAACAACAAGCATTAATTAGCTTTTCTAAGACACATCCTGATAATAAACACCAGCAATCCAAATGACCAGTTTGACTTTTCAAAAATTATATTTACACATTATCCCAAAACTATGTGTCTCCAATATTCACAAAAGTTAAAGTACTAAATTCATCTTCATGCTTTACTACAGCAAAAAAAAAAAAAAATCAGAGTAATATTACTGACACAAATAGGGTAGCTACGTACTATTTCAAGTGGATAATTTTCTAATCAAATTATAAACACCAATAATCTGCTTCAGATTTTAGAGTCCTTCTGTTTTGTGATTTTTTTATTTAGGAGGAAAAAGTTAATTTTCTAGTTCAGAAGGGAAAAATTAATCAGGCAGAGACAAAGAAGATAAAGGCAGTGCTCTGTTATCAACACTAAGGCAAGAGAGTGACAACAGATCATACAATGGGGATATTGCAAATTGTTCATTGTCAGGAGAGACTGAACCACAGGGTTTATTTTGTAATTGTTTTTCATGAGTCAATGTCAACACTGATTTGCACTGTTTGAACATGTATCAAATGATAAAAAGAAATAGGCCAGACAGATGTTGGGTAGTAGGAGTAAGTCTGCCAAAAAGGATGACTAAGTTATTAAAGACATAGTTCAATTTTTAATAAAAATGAAAAAAAAAGGCTGAATCCAATGATCTAATTTTCAGATGAGAAAATCTAATTCTTAAGATGCTAAGTGAAACTTCAGCCAAGTATAAGTGGTTTTGGATAGATAGGACTATTGCCAAAAATTAGTAAGAAATACCAAAGTTTTGAAAATTGGAAAATCTATTTATTTTAATAACCCTTACTGGTTCATTTTCTTTGGTAAAGCAATGCATAGTCACTTCCAAAAATCATAATAAGAAATTAAAACTGGGTAAAAACACCAAGTCAACAATCACTGTAATGATGAGATTGACACATTTCTAATTGTGTATGGAAATTATTTACTGCCAACAGAGTAACACTCATGTGATTTCCACACCAACCTTTGTTTAAATGTATCTGTTATCCTAAGCTTAATCTATCCTGTTTCTTGGTTTGAAATTAGCTTACCTAACTGTCCATATTTTCACACTGAAAATGGATTACATTAGTTATATGGTGGGTCATAGCAATACATTTATTATTTCCCCCCAAATTGCTTATATTTTAATCAGTATATTTAAGTGCCATTACACATTTTATTTCTAAGGTATATCATATTTTACCAGGTTTCAATTTTGTAGCTCATTTACATTATCATAATTACTTAGAGATAGTTGCCTAAGTATCCACAGAACAGTTGGAAAGATCTTTCTGGAGTTAGGCACCAGCTTGATGGTTATCACTGAAGCCTAACTGCAATTAAAATAGTACATTTGCTGGAAGTAAAAATTTATCTTAAAAAATGTCTGCACAAAAAAGTGCAGGTGAGGCATTAAGTGCATTATTTTTCAAAAAACCACCATAGCATTTAAATGCTATGTTAAAATTTCAAAATGACCTGCTCATATAAACATCATCCATATGCAAATTAGTTTGAGAAATGATTACAGTTAAAAATAACATAGTCTGTCTTGCCTGAAATGTAAAGCTCAATTATGACATTTTCCTCTGTGATTAAAGGAAACCAAATTTTTAGGATATGAATGTTTCTCAATTTAAGAAATAATATATATATACACACATATATATGTATATATATGTGTGTATATATATATACATATATATGTGTGTATATATATGTATATGTGTGTATATATATATATATATATATAATAAAGGTCTCTAGTTTTTAGTATTTTATTGCATCGATTCCTTGAAATATTGTGATAAATATTCATAAAGAAAATGGACTTGCCCAAATCATAACCATCTGGAGGTAAAAACCAATTAAACCAAACATTTATTCTGGCCAGAGTTTAACATCTCTGTTCCACTTATGCTTATGTCTTTTCAAAGGGTGAAGGTTGAAACACTGCTTTGCAGAATATCATGATTCAAAATACCCTTTTCTAAATGGATCCCTGTGTAAGTGGATCTCCATCTGTAGAGAACACTGTCTTCTTCAACTTAGGTTATTACTCAACATTATCAATGTATGCCATGTTTTTAAAGTGATTTTTAATATGGCAAATATGCTAATCTCAGAGTTACAGAAATGAAGTTTTCTTGCAACTATATTTTATTAACACCTTTGCCTGTGGAAGAAGTGTGATTTTAAGGATGAAAAAGTATATTTCCCTCTAAATTAACCAAAGGATAAATTTAAATGTGGCATTCTTATAATTGAAGTAATAGATCTTAGAATTTTATTACCCTACTGAAAGATCAAGTCTCCAGCACTAGTTTAAAAAAAAAAGGCTTTAAAAAATATATTTCAGGGAAATGATGACATCAATTTAAAACAGAGAGAACTCATATTTTAAGTAAGGGAATTCCAAGAAAAAAAGTATTGTGTTTAAAACCCACTGGAATCTTTTAAGGCAAATAAAATATCTTATTTTCTTAAAACTTCCCACTGTCAAACACTGTTTCAGGACCACTGAAGTTACACAATAGATGTCTGTTGAATAAAAGAATTAACAAAAAAATATAGATTAATTTTTGTATATATCAGTAGATGTCTTTGGCAAGAAAAATCATAGTCATGTATTTTTAAGATAAAAAATATTCTTAAAAAAGCATACATTTAAAACTATATTAATTCTGGAACACATTTTAGTATCCCTTAAGGAAAATATAATATGGTTTAATAGTCCAGTGATAAGTCTGGATATTGTCTGGTAGTCAGGCTTATACCCAAGTAGGGGTTCCAGGCAGAAAAAATCCTTCACATTGCTAGATGAGAAAATCAAGTGGACCCTGTTTACATAAGGAGAGATGTGAGAATTGCAGTACAAGAAATATAATTTTCTTCATAGAATAAGTGTTTGGTCATTATCTGAACTGAAACTCATATATACTTCCAGGGGTGTACAATCACCTCTCTATTCTAAGAGTTAATAAAGGTTTATCACTGAGATGAACAACACATAATGGTGGCCATCTTAACTTACATTTAGCCATGTTTAGTATACATTTATATGTGCTTGATGTCATGAGAAAACTAAATTTTTTTTTTAACAAAAGCAATGAATCTAAACCCTTGAAGCCTGATTCTTGCCATTTACCTTCATTTTACCTGATTATCTCCATGTTTGTCCTTATGGTGACATTAAGTAAAATTTACTGAACATCTATAATGCCATGCTATAATCCTTACAACTCCATGACATTTGATACTCGAGGTAATATTCATACTATATCCCCGCTCTGTTCACTATCTTAGTATATTACATCTTAGTATAAAACAAGCAGTAGTCTAAAGGAAATCACACTAGTGTGTCATGTTATATCTGTTTGATTCAATTTTTCCAAGCACAAGGAATAAGTTTTCATATTGTTCTTGTTCTAAAGTCCTTTTTTCTTACTTAGCCACTGTCTATATATAAAATTAGAACTAAACTAAAAGGCCAATACAAAAATAATTTTATCACACTGAGAAAGTAGTAAAGGTCAGTAAGAAGTTAAAAATTTAATTTCTACAATCCTAGTTACATTGAGGCCAACTAAAAATTGGCTATATCTACTTATTTAGTTGATCAAGTTAATTGAATTAGTAACAAATCCCCACTACATTCTGCTCCAAATCCAAATCAATAACTTTGTCTTGATGATTTCAGCTAAGCTACCATAAGGCAATGATTTTGACCTCTGGTATATTAAGAAAAGGTATTTTTTCAGATACTATCATATTGTGTTATATTTTTATTTGTTGGGTCTCATTTATGTTATTATGTCACCCATATACTCAAATGTTATAAACTTGCATATTCAAACATTAAAAACTCATTTATAAGTGAATATGGTATTTTAAAATAAGAAAGAAAAAAAAACTATTGGTTATTATGCTTCTGGCTTACATTTGATGAATCCCAGAAATATGATCCATATACTCCAAGGCATTTTAACTAGTTTGATTACACCATGGATGTCACTACTTCAACGGAGATGCTTTCTAGTCTATGGAATAATTGGAAGCAAAACCCAGCAGGTTTCAAATGGTTCCAGCTGTGTTAAGTACTGACTGTGAAACAGATTCTCTCTCTTATATGTTGTTTTGTAATAGGAGTGATGTATAAGGTGAAAATCCCCAGACGGGTGGAGTTCCTATGGGTAATCAACAGGGAAGTGAATTAATAACAAACGCTAAAAGCAGAATAATTTTAAATACAACATGTGAATGAAAATGGCGAAATACTCAAAATTAAAGATAAAGCAATTATATAAATGTGGCACAATAGGGACTAAGTTCAAAAGAAAACATAGGATCCTGTCTGTACTATTCAGATGCTGTTACAAGACCAACTTTCCAGAAATCCTAAATATCCAAAAAAAAAAAAAAATTAACCAAAAGCAGATTAACAGCTGACATGCTTATTAAAAAGACATAAAACTCATATTCCAAAAAACCACCAAGAACAAAACTAAGAGGACACGCATTAAGTGCGATCTTCACCTCTGTCAATGGCAAACTGGTATCCTTGAAGACAAAAGAGAGAAAAGCAGGTAGGTTTTGTTTTTGGGGGTTTTTTGAAGTATCTGCCTACCATGGAATAGACGTTGACAGGGATCCATGTACCCGTTCACTTAATCTCATGATAACCTTATGGATTAGGCATGATTACACTCATTTTACAGACAAGGAAAGAAAGAACTGGTACACTTAAATGATGTGCCCAATGTCACAGTTTCTAAGTAGCGGTTCATGGAGTCATTTTTCCGACGCCAAATATCAAATTACTTCTTGGGTCTCAGTTTTTTTCATCTAGACAAAGAATTAAATAGGCCAAATAGTCTCAAAGGCCCATTTGAGTCTTGAGAAACTATCCTGTGAGTTCTTTTAGACACCAAATTTATCTTTCCAAAATTAATATAGTAGCTAGACACTGCTCTAGTCACTATTCAATTATTATTTTGCTTCTTTTTATAGAATTCATACGTGATTCTAGGGTGATGTCTAGATGACTCAAAAGTCTATTAAGGGAACGTTCACGTGACAACTTTTTTCCCTCTAAAACACCTGTCCCTATCAAGCAGATAACAAAGTAAATCTATTGATCATTATGTTTAGAGGTAACGACTCAATCTAAGTATTGAAAGGTATAAGTACAAATTTTTGATAAGGAAGCAAAGGAATCTGACCCTGTTTATTTAGTTTACCCTTTCTTTTCCCATTATATCCCAATTTAAGAAAAAAAAATGTTATGATGGGCAAACATAATGGTGTGGAATAAGGGAGAAAATGGAAACCA